>NW_026889765.1:20210000-20730000 GCF_033153115.1 Saccostrea echinata | reverse complement strand
AGCCTAGAATATTTCTCTAGAACTCAACACCTCGAATCGACATAAAATTTCGGGATTCTGCAGGAGATACCTGAAAGAAAGTTTCTTGAAAAATTGACGGTGAATCTCTGAAGTATGTAGAAATTATGAATGTCAACGGCAAACAATACATCTTTTTTCATATCTGAAATTTAGGTGCCGATGAACATAAAAATTAATTAAAGCTTTTTTCGGTTATCACTTCAGTTGCTATTAATAGCAGTCCATTCTCTTGATATGATATTTTAACACCAATCATTCTTGCTTTCTCTAGTATGTGGAATTTATTTCAATTTTATTTAGAATTAATATTAATCGAATGAATGTCGAAAACACCGATTTTTTCCTAGCAAATACTTATTCACACCTTTTTCTTCCTAAAATGCGTATCTGAAATTTTGATTCATGCTACTTACATTTAATTCAATCCACACAGAGATGCTTATTTTAATTTTACCTATTATTTCAGAATATTCAGTCACATCCGAACCCGATCCGACATTTTCATATATTTGTAAAGAAAGTGTCGACACTGCAGTTCTAATGCATCATGGGATCTGAATGATTAATTCAATGCATTCCAAGTATAGAAAACTCAAATATTTTTTTAAACCGAAAATCAGCATTTGCATTATATACACCAATCGTGTTTCTCAATCTATTCAATACTGATTACTACATTCCATAACAAATAAGAACACGTGTTTTTATTCCTATTTATTCCTAAACAATTAATTTACTACTTCCATTTTCATCGGAATGCGTGGTCTAGTGGTTAGCGCGCCTGCCTTACAAACCAATGGCTTTGAGTTCGATCCCTGCTGGGAGAACATTTTTTTTTGGGGGGGGGGATTTTCAGCGTTTTTTTTTTCAAACCAATTGACAAAAGAATCAAGAAAATGGAAGACCTGTTATTGCCTAGGCAATAAGTATCTAGTTATTATTATTTTTTCCCTTTTTCTTGTCCCCCTCGATTTCTCAGAGATGGCTGAACGGATTTTCTTGAAATTTTCAGGGATGATAGAGAATAAAAATACCCCCAGATGTATCTTTAATTTTTTCAAAACTCACTTCCGGTCGTCAGATATGTCCGATTTCCGTCTTTTTCAAAAATATTTTGTCCCAGTCATATCTCAAAAACGGTAAGAGATTAAGACACCAAACTTACAAGAGTAATAGACCTTGAAGAGTAGGCAAAATCAATTGGGTTAAGAGTGTCAGCCGTCACTTCCGGTCGTCACAGAAAGTGATGAAAAAAAAAAAACAAAAATTTCAACTTTTCTTTTTTTAATTCAAACCTGCATCACATTATTGCATCTCTTTTGTAGTTTCGAAATATGTTAGTCTCACCGGAAATAGAAACGTCAACTTCCGGTTATAAGCAAAAAACTACATAATTTGATTATATTACTTTCCCATAAATATGGCTTATAGATGAAGTATTTGAAATGATTTTTATATATGTTATTTAGACTGCAAATGTCTAGAGTGACGTCAAATATCTTGGTAAAATTCACTTCCGGTCCCGTGTTTTACTGTCCGCAAAATAAGAACCTTTCGAAGTGAGGTCTCAAAAACAGTAAGAGATTAAGACACCAAACTTAAATGAATAATACACCTTGATTAGTAGACAAAACCATTTGGGTTAAACACGTCAGCCGTCACTTCCGGTCGTCAAAGGAAGTGATAAAAAATTCGAAAATTTCAACTTTTCTCTTTTGAAATGACACCTGCATCATATAATTGTATCTTTTTCACAGTTTCGATATGTGTTGATCGCCCCGAAACAAGAAAATGACAACTTCCGGTTACAAGAGAAAAACTACGTAATAGAGTTTTTTTTTTTTTTTTTTTTTTTTTACTTCTCCATAAATATCGCTTATAGATAAAGTTCTTTAAATAATTTATGTATATATGTTATTGAGACTGCAGATGTCTAGATTGACGTCAAACATCTCAGTTATATTTACTTCCGGTCGCGTATTTTCCTGTCTTCAAAATGAGATTTTGTTCACCTAATTGCTCAGCACCAGTAAACGACTGAAGTCTAAAACTTTTAGGACTGATAGTCAGTCAACAGTTTTTCTACATCTTGCGAAAATCGTACGTTGCTGTCACTCTCGGTCGTGACAGGAAGCGATGCAAAAAATAATAAAGAATTTTCCACGTTTCATTTTTTTCTTTTTACAGAAATGTTTGGCTAATGCAGATGTTAGATAGACTATAACCCTGCAAATTATTTCACTGGAAGTGCCGGCCGAAAAACCGGAAGTTGTCTCAAAAATGAGTAGTTTTTCATGGAAACTTTTAGGGATGATCAATTGTGAATAATTTAGGTGTAGAATGAACATTTTATTTGTTTGCAGTAATTTCAGTCATGATGAAGTAAAAAAAAACATAGAAAGTAGAGTTATATCCGGGGGGGGGGGGTCTTGACCTTGACCTTTGACCTTGAACTTTGATGACCTTGACCTATGACCAAAAGGTCAGAATCAATAATTAATTTCCTCCTCTTTTCAAAAAAAAAATCAAACCAGTATCCACCTAGAATATTTCTCTAAAACTTATACAACACATTGGATCGACATAAAATTTCGGTTAACTGTAGAAGAGACCTAAAAGAAAGTTTCCTGAAAGTTTGACGGTGAATCTCCAAAGTATATAGAGGTTATGAATGTTAAGGGCAAACACTACATTTTTTTTTTCGTATCTGAAATTTAGGTGCCGATGAACATAAAAATTAAGTAAAGCTTTTCTCGGATATTTCTTCAGTTCTTATGAATAGCAGTCGATTCTCTAGATATGATATAATATTTTAAAACCAAGCATTCTTGATTTCTCTAGTACGTGGAATTTATTTCAATTTTATTTAGAATTAATATTAATCGAAGGAATGTCGAAAACAGCGATTTTTGCTAGCATTTAAATTATCACGCTCTCATTGACACATTTTTCTTCCTAAAATGCATATCTGAAATTTTAATTTATGCTACTTACATTTAATTCATTCCACGAAAAGATGCTTATTTTAATCTTATCTATTATTTCAGGATATTCAGTCACATCCGAACCCGATCCGACATTTTCATATATTTGTAAACAAAGTCTCGACACGGCAGTTCTAATGCATCATAGGCTCTGAATGATTAACCTAATGTATTCCAAATATAGACAAACTCAAATATTTTTTAACCGAAAATCTGCATTTGCAGTATACACCAATCGTGTTTCTCAATCTATTCAATACTGATAACTACATTCCATAACAAACAAAAGAACACGTGTTTTTATTCTTATTTATTCCTTAACAATTAATTTACTACTTCCATTTTCATCGGATTACATTGGGTTAGCACGCCTGCCTTACAGGTTTTGAGTTCGATCCCTGCTGGGAGAACCTTTTTTTTTTTTTTTTAGCATTTTCAGCTTTTTTTTCAAACCAGTTGACAAAAGACTCAAGAAAACAGAAGACCTGTTATTCCCTAGGCAATAAGTATCTAGTTATTATTATTAGGGTCTTCCGTCTTCAGCGGAAGACCCTTCTATTTTTCTATTGTTTATTTTTCACTTTTATTAGGGTCTTCCGTCTTCAGCAGAAGACCCTTCTTTTATTGTTCGGTTTCTTTTTTACCTTTATTAGGGTCTTCCGTCTTCAGCCGAAGACCCTTCTATTATTCTATTGTTTCTTTTTCACTTTTATTAGGGTCTTCCGTCTTCTGCAGAAGACCCTTCTATTATTCTATTTTTCACTTTTCTTTTTATTAAGGTCTTTCGTCTCCAACGGAAGACCTTATTGTTTTCGTTCGGTTTCTTTTTCCCTATTATTAGGGTCTGCCGAGCTTCCTTCGGAAGACCCTACTGTTATTCTACTGTTTCTTATTATTATTTTATTTTTTCCCTGCCGATTTTCAGCAGGCGATTTCTCGGAGACCTTTCGTCCGATTGCTAAGAAACTTTCAGGGTAGATACAATGTATTATTGCCTAAAAACAGTTTTTTCAAATTTTTGATATATACCTCCGTTCATGAGTTATTGCCCTTTAATCGATATTTGGAGGGTCTCTTGTCCAGTAGAAATCTCAATAACGACACAGGATATTTGCATGAAAATTGGAGAACTTGTAATTAATACATTGCAGATGTGCAGAACATTAAAATTGTAGGCTAATTTTTTTTATCTTCGGAAGCTATGTGACGGCAAGTTTTAAGAATTATTTTTCCATGAAATTTTGCTGCTTTTTGTTTAATAACTTTTTAATTGATAAAAATTTGGTAAGACATATACAATAAAAGTTGTGTGTAATTACAAGAGCTTTCAGATAACATCGAGAAAAAGGGGCTGGTCCCTATACTCAGGGGACAGCAGGTCATAAAATATTTTTGGATAGCTAAAAATATTAAAATATTATGAAAAATTTTGAATGACATAATTTCTAACATATTAAATCTTGTCATGTGGTATAAAGAGAAACAAGCTCAGTGCTATATTTTATTCTATTTTATATAATAATTATTCGAGAATCGTACAGGAATAAGTTGTCAACAAACCAGCCACGCCTTTTAGGGCATCGTAACACATGCGTGTACGGTTTTAGATAGTTGTTGTGTTTTAGATAAATTGTTTTGATTCGATTTCTCTGTTTTCTATTATTTAAATCGTTTATAAATGCAAGTTATTTACACAAGTAAAGGTAAATCAACATTTACTAATGCATCCGTATAGAAAGAGTCTTAATCGGGGCCTCTTGTTTGTAACCTGGATGTAAACAATCACTGCATTGTGGGAAAAAGACACTAAAGACCCGATATACGAAAAACGTGATTTGATCTTATGCTTTGTTGGCAAATATTTCAAAAAAAGTGTAGTTTAGTATAGCATAATGCTTCATAATCAATAATTTTTAAAAATAAATCATGTATAACACTCAATCTGATTATTTTATTTTTTGAAAAATCATCAGGTCGAATATCAGGTGTTTAGTATATCAAGTCTTTAGAACGTCCCCGGAAGTAGCCAGGCAAGTCGGAATTACAGACAGAAAATGAGAAGAAAATATGTGAAGTTGACAGTTGTACATTTTCTTAACGTACGAGCCGCATGTAGACATGCACTTTTAATCCACATCTACGAAGCACATAAAATCCTTGGTTGCGTACAGGGAGCATTAGTTTTAAAGGGATATATATATTCTTGCGCAAATTGTTTACGAGGAAATTCTGACGATCACATTAACAGCGATGAACAGTCTTGTGTCGGAGTTTTCTGTAATAAATGTAGCGAGTGGTGAAAGAGTTCACGGTGACATCTTAATATATGATTGACGTGGACCTTGGAAATGAAGGTTAGAATTTTTCTTATCTAAAATTTAACAGCTGCTTACAGCACTGATGTTTACATGTATATGCCAGCAAATGTATAAATGTACGCACAAACACTGATTTATGTTATCTATTTTATGGTTCAGTCTCTGTCTGTTAGCCCTAAAATGACATTGTCAAATCCCCATTGCTTTACCTTATATTTAAATGCATAAGAGCATGTAATTTCACCAAGACTTATTTTTTTTATTGAAACAAAAAAATACAAAAATTCAACAATACACTATCTAACATACTACATGTTAAAACATGATAATTATTGTTATATATTCTTCAACAAGTATGAATAGCTGTTATAACTAGGGCCTTAATTAATATTATAATTTGTTATACGTACCTTTAAAAATTTGTTCCTATATAAATCTATACCAGTGTACACTCAAAATGTCTAACATTTCCAATGTTTTATGAGCAATCATAAAAAAATCTACGTTGAACCGCAAAGTGAGATATTGAACCTGTCGATGAGATCATTGGACTGCTTACATATTACAGTATGCGCGGGATTAGTTAAATCTCATTTGCATTTGTTGGTGTTCGAAAGTTACGGAATTGACAGAGTTTTACCTCAGTGCTGGTAAAGGAAATTACATCACGGAAGCCACTACAAAATACAAGTATGTCAAACAAAAAAAGAAAGTAAAAGATATAACAAAACATTTATTGACCGTGTTCTCGGGGTACCCTAACAAAAAAATACTATAGTAAACTATAATTAACTATAGTTTACTATTGTTAACTATAGTACCAAAGTAAAAACTTTGGAACTTTGATTTACTATAGTAAAACTTTGGAACTTTGATTTACTATAGTGAAAACTTTGGAACTTTGATTTACTATAGTAAAAACTTTGGAACTTTGATTTACTATAGTAAAAACTTTGGAACTTTGATTTACTATCCTGAAAACTATGGAACTTTGATTTACTATAGTAAAAACTTTGAAACTTTGATTAAGTACGATAAATCCCGTTGAATTATGTTTTTGATTCCCATTCTTTCATTTTCTGATATTTCAAGTTTAAGATTCATAAAAGCTTTAGAGAATATTTTAAAAACCCGACGACTCCCCTTAAAGAATAATGTACAAGATATGAATTTTAATGTAAAGGTTGTCGCTTGCGCCGATAAATAAGCAATATTTATTTCAATGTATTTAATTTTAATGTTATGCAGATGTAACGTAAGTCTTATTTATGGAGAAAATGATATATTATAAAAAAAATTGTGTCATTTAGAATCAAAATATCTGCTTCATCAACTTCAGTCAACATGTATTTTTTTTTTTTTTTTTTTTTTTTTTTTTTTTGAATTTATAAATGTAAATATTGCATTTGAATTAACTACTTTGCATATTTAAATAAAGATGTACAACAAAAACCAGCCCAACCAACCCCATATCTACCCCCTCCCCTGAAACCGCTAAATAATAATAATAATAAAAAAAATAATAAAAATACATAAGTTGTTAAACTAATGAAAAAACGTTGAAACCTTGATTAAGTATGGGGAAAACTTTGAAACTTTAATTAACTATAGTAAAAACTTTGGAACTTTGATTTACTATAGTAAAAACTTTGGAACTTTGATTAACTATAGTGAAAACTTTGGAACTTTGATTTACTATGGTGAAAACTTTGAAACTTTGATTTACTACAGTAAAAACTTTGGAACTTTAATTTCCTATAGTAAAAACTTTGGAACTTTGATTTACTATAGTTAACTATAGTAAACTATAGTTAACTGTAGTTTACTATAGTATTTTTTTGTTAGGGTAAAATGCAATTTTCTGACCCCTTGAACCAAACTGTTTCCCTTAGGCCAAATGGCCTCAGGCAAACAGTTTGCTTCTTGGGTCCGACAAAACACATGTTGCCCTCGAACCCAGTTAGTAAATGTGTATTATTATTGGAAAATCTCAAAAATGTCACTCAGTTAAATTGTAAAAGAATTATTTCTGTGATAAGACTGCAGGATTGATTTGTGTTTTGTTTATTGCCCCTTCAATTTTTTTTAGTCATATTATTATGCCACCACTTGCTGGTGGAGGCCTGCAAATATAGACCTGTTCTTGACACTTATGGCCTTTGAGAAGTGAGGGATCTTTTTCATGCCAGCACCTTCTGTGACACAGAACCTCGGTTCATACGGTTTAATCTGAGGAACCTATCTCCACATCCAGCTGTGGGATTCGAACCTGCGACTTAAGGATCAGCTTCTTACTGACACTTTGATTGATTGTATGTTGTTTTACATCTTACTTGAGAATTTTTCTCTCGTATAGAGACATTACCACATACTGGTGAAGGGCTTCAAACATAGACCTTAATACTTGGTACTAAGGCCCATTGAGCAGTGAGGGTTCTTTATTGTCCCAACATCTACTGTGAGGTTTTTAAGGTCTCATCTGAAAAACCTTTGACTTTCATTCTAATGTTGGCCACTTGGTGAAGGAACCTTCACTACCTATATGTTTATGTCTTAGGTTTGACACAGCAAATGAGAATCAAGCTCAGGCCTCCTGATTACAAAATGAATGCCCTACAACTAGGCTACCATTACAGATAATGAACTAGATTAATTACCATGTAAAACATTGTTTAGTAAAAATGAGTTCTTGAAATTAGAAAATAGAATTTTTTATGATTGGGGTATGTAAACTTAGAGTGGATTTTGGGTTATACAGTAAAACACGCTTACTGTGAACAGACTTGAATAAGGAATTGAAGCGTATAGTGAAGTGATTTTCCATTCCCTGTGGTTTTAAAACATACTGAAATCTAAACTGAAAAATGAATACATTTATAATGAATCAAAATTATTTGTCCCTGGCACTTATAAGCATGTTTTACTGTAATGACAAAATAATGGGGATTTGTTTTCACAGTGGCTGTATATTGTGAATAATTTAATTAGTCGATTGCAACTTTTCAGTTTTAAACTAATCTCGTTCAAGCAGATGCTTGTCTGTCTCCGTAAACTCCAACGAGCAGGAGTTTATGGAGACAGTTGAGCATCTGCTTGAATGAGACTAGTTTTACACATGCTATCTACATGATCTAAGTGGTAATTTTTTAAATATATATATATATATATATATATATATATATATATATATATATATATATATATATATATATATATATATATATATATATATACTGGTATATTATTTTAAAAGGTACATATTATACAAAAAATACCGACTAACCGGTTATGAAAATCATAACCCGTTATCCCATACTAAACCGGTTACTATATTTCTGACTGATTAGATGGTTACCCAGTTGACCATTGCCATCCCTAATAAATTTTAAAAAAAGTTATGCGCATTTCCTTTGTGAAATCATAAAAAAAAACTCCTAATTAATCCCTATATATATTATATTTTGTAATTATATCCTCAAAATTGACTGCATGTAAACATCTATTTAATAGAGTACTTTTTACAAATAATACACGGAAAATGTGACAGCTAGTATCTTTGAACTCTGTTTGATGGTTTCATTAGGGATGTCAATGAATATTCGAGTACTCGACTATCATTCAATCATATTGACTATCGACTAAAATTTGTTAAGTCGGTTGTTCGTTTAAAATGTAAAAAAAAAAATTGGATCTGCTCAGTTCATTTATTAACGTATCAGTGTTCAAACTCAGGGAAAGGCTTAACCAGACTTTGTTAATTGTTCAAAGGAATTTTGTTGTTTGACAAACATGCATTGGCATACTTTAAAAGATGTCGGATCCAAATTGTACAGTAAAGTTTCAACCTGCAATTTCATAAGATCTCATATAATGCAACTACCAATTATGAAGAATAATAAAACTTTATAAATACATGTAAATTGGGAAATGGTTATGAGCATAATTTAAAGGTGTTTCTTTCTGATATTAATATCAATCATTTTTGAATTGTATTGATTGAATGCAAAAATCTCATAATTAAAATTTTGTTTTTATACTGTCACTGACAAGACACATTCAAATGGCGTCAGGTAAGAAATCAATAACGGGTACATGTACTAGCAGCAGGAATAGAAAGGATAAATACGAGCATTTGATGTTCTGTATAGATAAAATGTGCAGTCAGTGATTTTTTTAGGGCCGACTTGGGGCCGAAATTCGGCCCCAGTCCCAATTGAAAATATGCCTGTATTTTCCCAAAATGTAATGGAAGTTTTCCCAAAGAAAAACTTACAAAATATGTGATCAAATTCAGTTTGCTTATTGTATGTTTTTCAAGCAGGTTATGTTGTTCAGGTGGCAGGGGATAGTTTCGTACTAAAGACCCGGTCAAATTTCTTAAAGGATTGAGATATCCCCTGTTTGATTTGATATTTTATGTAGAAAAATGATTAAAATAATTATGGGACACATTTGCAGTGTAGCAGAGTGCTTGCTGAAATAAATGATGTGCAACATGTAGGTGTCACTATGACGCTTATCATATACAGAGTTGTAAATGCGAACCTAAGACACGTGGTCAGTTGCAGACGAAATTCAGCTGAAAAGCAGTAGGCCTTAGAAGAAGGTTGTATCTCAGAGGGAAGGTGAATGGCCCCATATCAATTGGTGAATTTTCATTAGGGCATGCATTGATTTACAGACTACTGGGTGTTTTATCCTGCTCGCTCGGGCCTGGGGGTAGGTTGTATGGGTGTGACTGAGGCCCAAATCTTGGAAAAACAAGCCAAAATTTGGGGAGACCCCAGGTGTATTTTTGGTACATGTGCACTCTACTAGGCAAATTACATGTAATTTGATGACATAATTTGTGAGCCATGGGCATATGAAGTGTAATTAATTAGCCCCTGGAAAACTGTCCCCATGTACATGTTTTTATGGATCGCATGTATATGTGTACCCCCTCGGCACATGTTTGGCATTAAAAAAAAAACTATCCTCTGCCACCTTCAAGAAAACACCAATTTTCAGAAATATGTAATTTAGTCTAATTCTTCTCTAAATAAGTTTATTGATGTATGCCATTTTCAAAACTCACCATATTTCTTTTATTTGACTCTTATTCATTTAGGTATAGAGACCTAAACACAAGGGGTGTAAACCTTTCCCAGTACACATTTTAAAAGAGTTTGAAGCATCAGCATAACAAATCTTAACAGAGTAAGGCAATTTTTGTCTGAGAAAAATTTATTTGTTTGAAAATAATAGTTTGGGCACTGTCACATATATTTTATCAAATTTTGATGCAATCACTCAGTATTAATTAAAATTAAAGAGGCTCAGTTATTGCGATATCACTGAAATTACAAATTATAAACTTACTCTTTTTTACATGTAGTTTCACTAAATATCATTATTTTGAGAAAAGATTGAGGCAGTATGCAAAAATATCAGTTCACAGAACCACATTTATTCAAAGAATTGCTGTGCTTTAATTTTTTTTTTCAAATTAGACCCATCTAACTATTGATAATTACATAAAAAAAACTACCCCCTCCCCTTCATTTTCCCCCTCATTTGTCTTCTATAATTTGATAGAACTTTTCATTATTTTCATATAGATTATATATTTTTCTTTAAATTATAACAAAACAGGTGGTCTTTTTGCATATTCAATGAACAAAACATCAGAAATATGTACATTTTCATGTAATTATTGGATTCTACTAAACACCTGAAATTTACTCACAAATGCCAAGTAAGGACAGGATGATCACTTTAAATATTCAGGGGAATCAAATGCATGTATTTGATCACTCAGATACATTGAAATTGAATGGAAATATACTCAGAAAAAGGACAGTCAGTAAAATCAGATTTCCACAGTATATTTTCAATTCTATAGAATCAGGTAATGGTTGAAGGGGTAAGGTAGATAACTGCAATTTTCAGGACACTCCTTCTTGAACCTTTGATGAAAGAGGGGTTTTTGTATATTACAATAAATATCCTGAAAAACAGATTAGGTTTTCTTTTTGCAAACAAGCTATAGATGTATAAATTCAAGCAACTAAGAGGTAAAATGGGATTTCTCAAAACATCAAAAATAGGAGAGTATGTGTTTCATGTGAGTACATTTCATTAAGGCATGCAATTCTTATTGATTTTTTTATATGAAGCTGCATTTGAAATTGATCAAAGTTACCATTAAACACTGTTTTGATAAGAAATAGATTCTTTTGGATTGTAGGAGTTGGTCATTTTTGAAGTAACACAAAGAATATGGGGTTAAGGTGGTTTACCGACAATTGGTGGGGTCACTTATTTGCCTCTAACTTTTTTATTTCTCAAATTCTAAATATGGAAAGTTATTTTAATTAAAAAGCAAACTTTGAAAGTTAAAGGTGGCAGGGGATAGTTTCGTACTAAAGACCCGGTCAAATTTCTTAAAAAATTGAAACATCCCGTTTGATGTGATATTTTATGTAGAAAAATGATTAGAATAATTATGGGACACATTTGCAGTGTAGCAAAGTGATTGCTGAAAAAAATGATGTGCAACATGTAGGTGTCACTATGACGCTTATCATATACAGAGTTGTAAATGCGAACCTAAGACACGTGGTCAGTTGCAGACGAAATTCAGCTGAAAAGCAGTAGGCTTTAGAAGAAGGTGTGTATCTCAGAGGGAAGATGAATGGCCCCATATCAATTGGTGAATTTTCATTAGGGCATGCATTGATTTACAGACTACTGGGTGTTTTATCCTGCTCGCTCGGGCCTGGGGGTAGGTTGTATGGGTGCGACTGAGGCCCAAATCTTGGAAAAACAAGCCAAAATTTGGGAGACCCCAGGTGTATTTTTGGTACATGTGCACTCTACTAGGCAGATTACATGTAATTTGTTGACATAGTTTGTGAGCCATGGGCATATGAAGAGTAATTAATTAGCCCCTGGAAAACTGTCCCCATGTACATGTTTTTATGGATCGCATGTATATGTATACCCCCTCGGCACATGTTTGGCATTAAAAAACACAACAATCCTCTGCCACCTCAGCCAAGTTGGATTTCTTCTGAATTAGATAATTCATACCACTATTGTTCTTGATGCAAGTAATTAGATAATCCATACCAAGAATAGTCTTGATTAGTTATAACAATTGTTTGTTAAAGTAATACAAAGACAAAAACAAAGCTTTTTGACAATGCTTTTTAAGTGATTGGGCTTTCTTGGAGATTCCCAATTTAGCCTAATTGATGCTGAAATTCCCAATTCTGAGGGCCCCAGTCCCCAGTCCCAAAGTACTGAAAAAAAAAAAAAAACACTGGCAGTAAATATTATATTTGAAATCAAATACACTTGATACATATATTTATTACTACGTAAATGTTAATGATTCAATAATTTGTTGTATAATGGTTATAACGTAGTTTAAATATTGTACAGACTAGCAGTCTCTTAAAGACAAAAAGGAAAATGACATGAAAAATTAATTTAAATTTCAACGAGTACTCGACTTTCATTTGACTAAAGCCTCTGACTGTTCGACTTAGCTGTCCGAGTAAAATTAACATCGCTATTTATCATTTATAAGTTGTACAGTTTTTTTTTTAATTTTAAATGAGAAATTTCAAGTTCTTTTGGATAGGTGTGACTGCCATCTGATAACTGAAATTTGATACCAAGCATGACCATATTTGCCAGAAGAGCATCTGTTTGGAGATGACGAAGAATAAGCAGCATAGTGAAATTTAAACAGTCACACAAGGATAAAAGTCCTTCCATCTAGGATTATGGACACATCAGGCCTTAATACATTAAGAACTTGTAATATATGTATTTTCACAAAATAATTTAGAGAGAACTGCTATTTCGGCATATACAACAACAAATGTTAACATATGTGCATATTTCAAATGACTTCAGTGCTGAGGGCATGTACATGAACGAGGATTGTTAGAAAAGTTTGCGGACACATTGATTTAAGGAAAATTTACTGTGCACCTTGAAAAATGACCTGTCTGAAATATTTTTTTAATAGCTCTCCAAGACTTTCAATGACATTGCAATTCTCAACTTTGTGTTTTCGCATTGATCATCTATAATTAACAATGAAACAGTCATAACCCCTCTAATTTAATTCAAAATTTTGCAACATGCCCTCTCTTGAATATTGTAGTGACATGTAAAATATCATTAATTTTTTTGCACTACAACAGTGCAATTTTTTATTTCAAGAAATTGGTCTGATTTCAATATAACTTTGATTACAAATAGACAACTCTAAGATACATAATTCTTTTTATCTTTTAGCTCTTGTGAGCCAAAGGCCAAAGATTCCAAATTCTTCAAATCATGGCCCCCGGGGGTAGGGCGGGGCCACAATAGGGAATCAAAGTTTTACATTGAAATATATAGGCAAAATCTTTAAAAATCTTCTTCTCAAGAACCAGTGGGCCAGAAAAGCTGAAACTAATGTGGAAGCATCCTGGGGTAGTGTAGATTCTAAATTCTTCAGATCATGGCCTCCGGGGGTAGGGCGGGGCCACAATAGGGAATCAAAGTTTAAAATATATAGGCAAAATCTTCAAAAATCTTCTTCTCAAGAACCACTGGGCCAGAAAAATTGAAACTTATGTGGAATCATCCTGGGGTAGTGTAGATTCTAAATTCTTCAAATCATGGCCCCCGGGGTAGGGCGGGGCCACAATAAGGAATCAAATTTTTATATTGAAATATATAGGCAAAATCTTTAAAACTCTTCTTCTCAAAAACCACTGGGTCAGAAAAGCTGAAAGTTATGTGGAAGCATCCTGGGGTAGTGTAGATTCTAAATTCTTCAAATCATGGCCCCCGGGGTTAGGACAGGGCCACAATAGGGAATCAAAGTTTTATATTGAAATATATAGGCAAAATCTTTAAAACTCTTCTTCTCAAAAACCACTGGGTCAGAAAAGCTGAAAGTTATGTGGAAGCATCCTGGGGTAGTGTAGATTCTAAATTCTTCAAATCATGGCCCCCGGGGTTAGGGCAGGGCCACGATAGGGAATCAAAGTTTTACATTGAAATATATAGGCAAAATCTTCAAAAATCTTCTTCTCAAGAACCACTGGGCCAGAAAAACTGAAACATATGTGGAATCATCCTGGGTTAGTGTATATTCTAATCTTTCAAATCATGGCCCCCGGGGGTAGGGTGGGGCCGCAATAAGCATTACAAGGGAGGGAGGGTCTGGTGAAGAACAGCAGGGCCAAACTCAGCTGAGCGTTGTGGCCCATGGGCCTCTTGTTAGAATATGGGCCATAACTCAAGAACCCCTTGGCCAATTATTGTCAAATTTGTCACAGTATATCCGTGGCCCAAGGGCTCCCGTTTATAGTAATATTTAGGGTTGTGACCCTTAAACAAGGGGGGATAGTTAGGTTAATAAAACCAAAAGTACTGGTTGCTAAAAAATCGTCTTCTCAAGAACCACTGGGCAGATTATCACCAAACTTTCACAAAAAAATGAGGATATATTGTAGATTAAAATTTGCATAGGGAATTGCCCTGGGACAAAGGGCTTGGTCTCAAGGTCACTTCAAAGTTGACCAAAAATTACATTTATTACAATGTTGAATATTTTGCTTACTATAAGGACTAGGATCATCAAATCTTGTCAGTTGATGCATCTAAGGACCTCATATCATGTTGACTCAAAAGTAGTTCATGGTTACCTACTTTTTAACTTTTTCAGCCATTCTTTTTCAAAATGATTTAGAGGCATATTTTGAACAGTTTCAGGCCTATTATCATCAAACTTTTTCAGTTGACAAATGACGCAATGAGACCACTATTCTTTAAATTTGCTTGTTGTGTCTTAGGCTCATAATTCACATTATATCTACTGCAATCAACTTCAATGGATTCAAATATTTTTAATGAATTCTTATTAAAACAATTTACTTGAATATATGTGTAATATACATGAACATGTAAAAGATTATTTTAACATGATACAAAAATTTAAATATATGTGTCTTTTTCCCCCCTTGTAAAACTATTAAATAAATGAACCCAGGAAGTACAGTAAAACCATTTTTCTCAATTTCAACTGGACCAAGATTAAACATCAAGATATCCAATGACTCCAGATAACCATGCAGGGTAAAAAACGTAAAGAATAAGGGGTTGGGAGTACCAACTCACTTCACCATATAAATGGTACATGTATTTAGATATTGGTTTTTGAGATAATGAAGTTTAACTTTTAAGTTAAAGGCTAAAAAAGAGGTTCTGTTAAAAAAATTTTCATAAGTGACACCGTGTCTTACTGAAATCGTCCCTGTGCATTTCTTGTAAGAGTATTTTTCTACTTACTGATTGTCAAAGAATGGATATCCTCAATCAGTAACACATTTGGATTACTTACTATGTAGTTATGCTGTGTAAATGTTTTGTCAAGCAATTATTATGACAGTGATGTAGCAAAACACTGATGATTCTGTAGTATGACACGTGTTACTAACACGATTGAATCAAAGATGTTAGATGAATGGAAAAGTCTAGAAATTAAAAATCAAAAGTCAAAGTTCAAGAAATGAGGGTCTGGGAGTATTAGTGTTTTGGATACAATTTCAGGAGTACTGTTGGAGAGAGTACAGTTGAATTATATATCCTCATGCTCACTCCAGATTCAGAGTTCCGGAGATAAGTTCTCTTGACATTTGGGTCAAAGAAGAAAGAGAATGTTAGCAAAGTTGACAATCTAAACAGAAACATGTAACCTCTGGACGGAAATTAAACAAATATTTATCCTTTTATCACGATGTCAACTTACAAGCTAAGAAGGAAGACCCACTCGTTGCTTTGCAACGAGCTTTGCTCTAGTTATTATTATTAAGGTCTTCCGTCTCCAACGGAAGACATTATTGTTTTCGTTCGGGTTCTTTTTCCCTATTATTATTATTAAGGTCTTCCGTCTCCAACGGAAGACCTTATTGTTTTCGTTCGGTTTCTTTTTCCCTATTATTATTATTAGGTCTTCCGTTTTCAACGGAAGACCTATAGTGATTCTACTGTTTCTTATTAGGGTCTTCCGTCTTCAGCGGAAGACCCTTCTATTATTCTTCGGTTTCTTTTTTACCTTTATTATTATTAGGGTCTTCCGTCTTCAGCGGAAGACCCTTCTATTATTCTTCGGTTTCTTTTTTACCTTTATTAGGGTCTTCCGAGCTTCCTTCGGAAGACCCTACTGTTATTCTACTGTTTCTTATTATTATTTTATTTTTTTTTTCCCGCCGATTTTCAGCAGGCGATTTCTCGGAGACCTTTTGTCCGATTGCTATGAAACTTTCAGGGTAGATACAATGTATTATTGCCTAAAAACAGTTTTTTTTCAAATTTTTGATATATACCCCCGTTCATGAGTTATTGCCCTTTAATCGATATTTGGAGGGTCTCTTGTCCAGTAGAATTCTCAATGACGACACATGATATTTGCATGAAAACTGGAGAACTTGTAACTAATACATTGCAGATGCGCAGAACATTAAAATTGTAGGCTAATTTTTTAAGTTCGGAAGCTATGTGACGGCAAGTTTTAAGAATTATTTTTCCATGGAATTTTGCTGCTTTTTGTTTAATAACTTTTAAACTGATAAAAATTTGGGAAGACATATAGAATAAAAGTTGTGTGTAATTACGAGAGCTTTCAGATAACATCAAGAAAAAGGGGCTGGCCCCTATATTCAGGGGACAGCAGGTCATAAAAGTATTTTTTGGATAGCTAAAAATATTAAAATATTATGAAAAAGTTTGAATGACATAATTTCTAAGATATTAAATCTTGTCATGTGGTACAAAGAGAAACAAGCTCCGTGCTATATTTTATTCTATTTTATATAATAATTATTCGAGAATCGTACAGGAACAAGTTGTCTACAAACCAGCCACGCCTTTTAGGGCATCGTAACACATGCTTGTACGGTTTTAGATAGTTGTTGTGTTTTAAATAAATTGTTTTGATTCGATTTCTCTGTTTTCTATTATTTAAATAGTTTATAAATGCAAGTTATTTACACAACTAAAGGTAAATCAACATTTACAAATGCATCCGTATAGAAAGAGTCTTAATCGGGGCCTCTTGTTTGTAACCTGGATGTAAACAATCACGAGCGGCATTGTGGGAAGAAGACACTAAAGACCCGATATACGAAAAACGTGATTTGATCTGATGCTTTGTTGGCAAATATTTCAAAAAAAAGTGTAGTTTAGTATAGCATAATGCTTCATAATCAATAATTTTTAAAAATAAATCATGTCTAACACTCAATCTGATTATTTTATTTTTTGAAAAATCATCAGGTCGAATATCAGGTCTTTAGTATATCAAGTCTTTAGTACGTCCCCGGAAGTAGCCACGCAAGTCGGAATTACAGACAGAAAACGAGAAGAAAATATGTGAAGTTGACAGTTGTACATTTTCTTAACGTACGAGCCGTATGTAGACATGCAGGTTTAATCCAAATCTTCGAAGCACATAAAATCCTTGGTTGCGTACAGGGAGCATTAGTTTTAAAGGGATATATATATTCTTGCGCAAATTGTTTACGAGGAAATTCTGACGATCATATTAACAGCGATGAACAGTCTTGTGTCGGAGTTTTCTGTGATAAATGTAGCGAGTGATGGAAAAGTTCACGGTGACATTTTAATATATGATTGGCGTGCACCATGGAAATGAAGGTTAGAATTTTTCTTATCTAAAATTTAACAGCTGCTTACAGCACTGATGTTTACATGTATATGCCAGCAAATGTATAAATGTACGCACAAGCACTGATGTATGTTATCTATTTTATGGTTCAGTCTCTGTCTGTTAGCCCTGACATGACATTGTCAAATCCCCATTGCTTTAGCTTATATTTAAATGCACGAGAGCATGTAATTTCACCAAGACTTTTTTTTTTTTTTTTGAAACAAAAAATGCAAAAATTCAACAATACACTATCTAACATACTACATGTATAAACATGATAATTATTGTTATATATTCTTCAACAAGTATGAATAGCTGTTATAACTAGGGCCTTAATTAATATTATAATTTGTTATACCTTTAAAAATCTGTTCTTATATAAATCTATACATGTACCAGTGTACACTCAAAAAGTCTAACATTTCCAAGGTTTTATGAGCACTCATAAAAAAATCTATGTTGAACCGCAAAGTGAGGTATTGAACCTGTCGATGAGATCATTGGACTGCTTACATATTACAGTATGTGCGGGATTAGTTAAATCTCATTTGCATTCGTTGGTGTTCAAAAGTTACAGAATTGACAGAGTTTTACCTCAGTGCTGGTAAAGGAAATTTACATCACGGAAGCCACTACAAAATACATGTATGTCAAACAAAAAAAGAAAGTAAAAGATAAAACAAAACATTTATTGACCGTGTTCTCGCGGTAAAATGCAATTTGCTGACCCCTTGAACCAAACTGTTTCCCTTCGGCCTAATGGCCTCAGGCAAACAGTTTGGTTCTTGGGTCCGACAAAACACATGTTGCCCTCGAACCCAGTTAGTAAGTGTGTATTATTATTGGAAAATCTCAAAAATGTCACTCAGTTAAATTGCAAAAGAAATTTGGAAATATATTTATACATAAAAGTTTGAATTATTTCTGTGATAAGACTGCAGGATTGATTTGTGTTTTGTTTATTGCCCCTTCAAATTTTTTTAGTCATATTATTATGCCACCACTTGCTGGTGGAGGCCTGCAAATATAGACCTGTTCTTGACACTTATGGCCTTTGGGAAGTGAGGGATCTTTTTCATGCCAGCACCTTCTGTGACACAGAACCTCGGTTCATACGGTTCCATCTGAGGAACCTATCTCCACATCCAGCTGTGGGATTCGAACCAGCGACGTAAGGATCAGCTTCTTACTGACACTTTGATTGATTGTATGTTGTTTTACATCTTACTTGAGAATTTTTCTCTCGTATAGAGACATTACCACATACTGGTGAAGGGCTTCAAACATAGACCTTAATACTTGGCACTAAAGCCCATTGAGCAGTGAGGGTTCTTTATTGTCCCAACATCTACTGTGAGGTTTTTAAGGTCTCATCTGAAAAACCTTTGACTTTCATTCTAATGCTTGGGGCTTGGTCAAGGAACCCTCATTACCTATATGTTTATGTCTTAGGTTTGACACAGCAAATGAGAATCAAGCCCAGGCCTCCTGATTACAAAATGAATACCCTACAACTAGGCTACCATTACAGATAATGAACTAGATTAATTACCATGTAAAACATTGATTAGTAAAAAATTAGTTCTTGAAATTAGAATATAGAATTTTTTTATGATTGGGGTATGTAAACTTAGAGTGGTATTTGGGTTATACAGTAAAACATGCTTACTGCGAACAGACTTAAATAAGGAATTGAAGCGTATAGTGAAGTGATTTTCATTCCCTATGGTTTTAAAACATACTGAAAACTAAACTGAAAAATGAATACATTTATAATGAATCAAAATTATTTGTCCCTGGCACTTATAAGCATGTTTTACTGTAATGACAAAATAATGGGGATTTGTTTTCACAGTGGCTGTATATTGTGAATAATTTAATAAGTCGATAGCAACTTTTCAGTTTCAAACTAATCTCGTTCAAGCAGATGCTTGTCTGTCTCCGTAAACTCCAACGAGCAGGAGTTTATGGAGACAGTTGAGCATCTGCTTGAATGAGACTAGTTTTACACATGCTATCTACATGATCTTAGTGGTAATTTTAAAAAAAAAATATGTATGCTGGTATATTATTTAAAAAGTACCTATTATACAAAAAATACCGACTAACCGGTTATGAAAATCATAACCCGTCATCCCATACTAAACCGGTTACTATATTTCTGACTGATTAGATGGTTACCCAGTTGACCATTGCCATCCCTAATAAATTTTTTACATATATAAGTTATGTGCATTTCCTTTGTGAAATCATGAAAAAAAAACTCCTAATTAATCCCTATTTATATTATATTTTGTAATTACATCCTCAAAATTGACTGCATGTAAACATCTATTTAATAGAGTACTTTTTACAAATAATACACGGAAAATGTGACAGTGTCTTTGAACTCTGTTTGATGGTTTCATTAGGGGTGTCAATGAATATTCGAGTACTCGACTATCATTCAATCATATTGACTATCGACTAAAATTTGTTAAGTCGGTTGTTCGTTTAAAATTTGCTACTCTTAAATTCAATGTAAAACAAGAGGCCCATGGGCCACATCGCTCACCTGAGCACATTGGCTAGGGAAAAAAAGCAAAAATCAGTACAGTATTTAAAAGTTTACAAGGAGGGGGGTGTTGAATTTTAAACTACTTGATGATGCTTTCATATCAATATAACAAATGGCTTTGTTGTTCTTGAGCAGCCAATTTTTTCCCCATATATTCATTTGTAAAAATTTGATCCCCCATTGTGGCCCCACCCTACCCCCGGGGGCCCTCATTTGAACAAATTTCATTCTACACTACCCAAAGATGCCTCCATATCAATTTGACTAATCATGGCTTTTCTGTTCTTGAGAAAAAGACTTATATATTCCTCTGTAAACTTTGATCACCTATTGTGGACCCAACCTATCCCCGGGGTAATGATTTGAACAAACTTGAATCTACACTATCTGAGGATGCTTCCATATAAATATGTCCAATCATGGCTTTACTGTTCTTAAGAAGGAGATTTTTAAAGATATTTTCCTATATATTTCTATGTAAAACTTGGATCCCCCATTGTGGCTCCACCCTACCCCCGGGGGTCATGATTTGAACAAACTTGAGTCTACACTACCTGAGGATGCTTCCATATAAATATGACCAATCTTGGCTATACTGTTCTTAAGAAGAAGATTTTTAAAGATATTTTCCTATAATTTCTATGTAAAACTTGGATCCCCCATTGTGGCCCCACCCTACCCCTGGGGGTCATGATTTGAACAAACTTGAATCTACACTACCTGAGGATGCTTCCATAAAAATATGAACAATCATGGCTTTGCTGTTCTTTAGAAGAAGATTTTTAAAGATATTTTCCTATATATTTCTATGTAAAACTTGGATCCCCCATTGTGGCCCCACCCTACCCCCGGGGGTCATGATTTGAACAAACTTGAATCTACACTACCTGCATGAGGATGCTTCCATATAAATATGACCAATCTTGGCTTTACTGTTCTTAAGAAGAAGATGTTTAAAGATATTTTCCTATATATATCTATGTAAAACTTGGATCCCCCATTGTGGCCCCACCCTACCCCCCAGGGGTCATGATTTGAACAAACTTGAATCTACACTACCTGAGGATGTTTCCACGTAAGTTTCATCTTTCTTGGCCCAGTGGTTCTTGAGAAGAAGATTTTTAAATGATGCCATTATTTTTTCACTAATTCCTAATTATCTCCCCTTGAAAGAGGGCGTGGCCCTTCATTTGAACAAACTTGAATCCCCTTTACCCAAGGATGCTTTGTGGCAAGTTTGGTTGAATTTGGTCCAGTGGTTCTTGAGAAGAAGATGAAAATGTGAAAAGTTTACAACAACAACCACAACGACAATGACAACAACGACGACAGACAACGGACAAATTTTGATCAGAAAAGCTCACTTGAGCCTATGGCTCAGTTTAGCTTAAAAAATTGGATCTGCTCAGTTCATTTATTAACGTATCAGTGTTCAAACTCAGGGAAAGGCTTAACCAGTCTTTGTTAATTGTTCAAAGGAATTTTGTTGTTCGACAAACATGCATTGGCATACTTTAAAAGATGGATCCAAATTGTAAAGTTTTAACCTGCAATTTTGTAAGATCTCAGATCTCATATAATGGAACTACCAATTAATGAAGAATAATAAAACTTTATAAATACATGTAAACTGGGGAATGGTTATGAGCATAATTCAAAGGTGTTTCTTTCTGATATTAATATCAATCATTTTTAAATTGTATTGATTGAATGCAAAAAATCTCATAATTAAAATTTTGTTTTTATAAGAGTTACACTTTAATTGTTTAACAATCACGGGTCACTGACAAGACACATTCAAATGGCTTCAGGTAAGAAATCAATAACGGGTACATGTACTAGCAGCAGGAAAAGAAAGGATAAATATGAGCATTTGATGTTCTGTATATAGATAAAATGTGCAATCAGTGATTTTTTTAGAACCGACTTGGGACCGAAATTCGGCCCCAGTCCCAATTGAAAATATGCCTGTATTTTCCCAAAATGTAATGGAAGTTTTCCCAAAGAAAAACTTACAAAATATGTGATCAAATTTAGTTTGTTTATTGCATGTTTTTCAAGCAGGTTTTGTTGTTCAGGTGGCAGGGGATAGTTTCGTACTAAAGACCCGGTCAAATTTCTTAAAGAATTGAGATATCCCCTGTTTGATGTGATATTTTATGTAGAAAAATGATTAGAATAATTATGGGACACATTTGCAGTGTAGCAGAGTGCTTGCTGAAATAAATGATGTGCAACTTGTAGGTGTCACTATGACGCTTATATACAGAGTTGTAAATGCGAACCTTAGACACATGGTCAGTTGCAGAGGAAATTCACTGAAAAGCAGTAGGCCTTAGAAGAAGGTGTGTATCTCATAGGGAAGGTGAATGGCCCCATATCAATTGGTGAATTTTCATTAGGGCATGCATTGATTTACAGACTACTGGGTGTTTTATCCTGCTCGCTCGGGCCTGGGGGTGGGTTGTATGGGTACGGCTGAGGCCCAAATCTTGGAAAAACAAGCCAAAATTTGGGGAGACCCCAGGTGTATTTTTGGTACATGTGCACTCTACTAGGCAAATTACATGTAATTTGTTGACATAATTTGTTAGCCATGGGCATATGAAGTGTAATTAATTAGCCCCTGGAAATCTGTCCCCATGTACATGTTTTTATGGATCGCATGTATATGTGTACCCCCTCGGCACATGTTTGGCATTTAAAAAAAACTATCTGAAAACACCAATTTTCAGAAATATGTAATTTAGTCTAATTCTTCTCTTAATAAGTTTATTGATGTATGCCATTTTCAAAACTCACCATATTTCTTTTATTTGACTCTTATTCATTTAGGTAGAGAGACCTAAACACAAGGGGGGTAAACCTTTCCCACGCAGGTAGGTTAAGGCTTCCCATAGAATATGACAGTGCACTCTGTGCCTTCACATCTCTGAACTACCAAAATATGACGTCATAATGGAAAATGACGTCAGGTCACTGCAAACTTGAGGTGCTATGACGGGGATAGTGTCATGAACTTTACACTTTATTTCAAACTGCATGTAAAATGCTAGATAGCTATTGCAAAATTCAGGGTCGTTAAAGGTTTTTTAAGTCTTATATGTCCGAATATTTTAAAGATACACCGCTTACCTACCCTTGATTGAAATTCATCATGTTCAAAATGCTTATGAAAAATATACTTTTGAAATGTACTCTGTTTTATACCCGTGGTTGGAGGTAGAATTTATTTTGTGTGTATAAAAGAGTCTGGCACAGGTGATTAATGAGGATTAATCTGAGAATTTTTGTGAAAATCTGTAAGAAGAAGTTGTTCTCTAACTGAATCTTGCTTGGGAAAATGTGTGTTGGCTTTGTTTTGATACAGATTAAGATATTGTGTGGAAAATACCCTCAAATCTTAGGTAAGTTGAATTTCTCAGGAAATATTTTGTACCCAAGTAATACTATGACTTTTCCCAAGCACATTTCGGATACACAAGGATACAGTGCGTTTATTTATATAACAAAATGTTAATAATTATTGTGTTAATCAGCTGCGCCGAAGCGATTTCTATGAAACACTTCAAAAAATTATAAATGACCGTCATGTGATCAACAAAGTCATGTGATATCATAACAAATATGCTAATATATTGCCAAGGAAACCCTTTATATAAATTGGAAGTACTAATGTTCAATACTTATAAATTAAAACCAAAACCGACCTCGCAACGACATATTATGTTTTGAGCGCATTTTAAAGCTTAGGGAAGCCTTAACATAGCTGCGCAGTACACATTTTCAAAGAGTTTGAAGCATCAGCATCACAAATTTTAACAGAGTAAGGCAATTTTTGTCTGAGAAAAATTTATTTGTTTGAAAATAATAGTTTGGGCACTGTCACATATATTTTATCAAATTTTGATGCAATCACATAGTATTAATTAAAATTAAAGGGGCTCGGTTATTGCGATATCACTGAAATTACAAATTATAAACTTACTCTTTTTTACATGTATTTTCACTAAATATCATTATTCTGAGAAAAGAATGAGTCAGTATGCAAATATATCAGTTCACAGAACCACATTTATTCAAAGAATTGCTGTGCTTTAATTTTTTTTCAAATTAGACCCATCTTACTATTGATAATTACATAAAAAAAAAATACCCCCCTCCCCTTCATTTTCCCCCTCATTTGTCTTCTATAATGTGATAGAACTTAAACTTTTCATTATTTTCATATAGATTATATATTTTTTTTTTTAAATTATAGCAAAACAGATGGTCTTTTTTGCATATTTAATGAACAAAATATCAGAAATATGTACAGTTTCATGTAATTATTGGATTCTACTAAACACCTGAAATTTACTCAAAAATGCCAAGTAAGGACAGGATGATCACTAATTATTCAGGGGAATCAAATGCATGTATTTGATCACTCAGATACATTGAAATTGAATGGAAATATACTCGGAAAAAGGACAGTCAGTAAAATCAGATTTCCACAGTATATTTTCTATACAATCAGGTAATGGTTGGAGGGGTAGGGTAGATAACTGCAATTTTCAGGACACTTCTTCTTGAACCTTTGATGCAAGAGGGGTTTTTGTATATTACAATAAATATCCTGAAAAATAGATTAGGTTTTCTTTTTGCAAACAAGCTATAGATGTATAAATTCAAGCAGTTAAGAGGTAAAATGGGATTTCTCAAAACATCAAAAATAGGAGAATATGTGTTTCATGTGAGTACATTTCATGAAGGCATGCAATTCTTACTGAATTTTTTATATGTAGCTGCATTTGAAATTGATCAAAGCTACCATTAAACACTGTTTTGATAAGAAATAGATTCTTTTGGATTGTAGGAGTTGGTCATTTTTGAAGTAACACAAAGAATATGGGGTTAAGGTGGTTTACCGACAATTGGTGGGGTCACTTATTTGCCTCTAACTTTTTTATTTTTCATTGAAATAAGACATATTTAGTATAGTTTTACTCAGAATTGATTGCACTTTCTAAATATGAAAAGTTATTTTAATTAAAAAGCAAACTTTGAAAGTTAAAGGTGGCAGGGGATAGTTTCGTACTAAAGACCCGGTCAAATTTCTTAAAAAATTGAGATATCCCGTTTGATGTGATATTTTATGTAGAAAAATGATTAGAATAATTATGGGACACATTTGCAGTGTAGCAAAGTGATTGCTGAAAAAACAGATGTGCAACTTGTAGGTGTCACTATGACGCTTATCATATACAGAGTTGTAAATGCGAACCTAAGACACGTGGTCAGTTGCAGAGGAAATTCAGCTGAAAAGCAGTAGGCTTTAGAAGAAGGTGTGTATCTCAGAGGGAAGATGAATGGCCCCATATCAATTGGTGAATTTTCATTAGGGCATGCATTGATTTACAGACTACTGGGTGTTTTATCCTGCTCGCTCGGGCCTGGGGGTAGGTTGTATGGGTGCGACTGAGGCCCAAATCTTGGAAAAACAAGCCAAAATTTGGGAGACCCCAGGTGCATTTTTGGTACATGTGCACTCTACTAGGCAGATTACATGTAATTTGTTGACATAGTTTGTGAGCCATGGGCATATGAAGAGTAATTAATTAGCCCCTGGAAAACTGTCCCCATGTACATGTTTTTATGGATCGCATGTATATGTATACCCCCTCGGCACATGTTTGGCATTAAAAAACACAACAATCCTCTGCCACCTCAGCCAAGTTGGATTTCTTCTGAATTAGATAATTCATACCACTATTGTTCTTGATGCAAGTAATTAGATAATCCATACCAAGAATAGTCTTGATTAGTTATAACAATTGTTTGTTAAAGTAATACAAAGACAAAAACAAAGCTTTTTGACAATGCTTTTTAAGTGATTGGGCTTTCTGGGAAATTCCCAATTTAGCCTACTTGATGCTGAAATTCCCAATTCTGAGGGCCCCAGCCCCCAGTCCCAAAGTACTGAAAAAAAGCACTGGCAGTAAATATTATATTTGAAATCAAATACATTTGATATATTTATTACTACGAAAATGTTAATGATTCAATAATTTGTTGTATAATTGTTATAATGTAGTTTAAATATTGTACAGGCTAGCAGTCTCTTAAAGACAAAAAGGAAAATGACATGAAAAATTAATTTAAATTTCAACGAGTACTCGACTTTCATTTGACTAAAGCCTCTACTGTGCGACTTAGCTGTCCGAGTAAAATTAACACCGCTATTTATCATTTATGAGTTGTACAGTTTTTTGTTTTTTTTTTTTTTTATTTTAAATGAGAAATTTCAATTTCTTTTGGATAGGTGTGACTGCCATCTGATAACTGAAATTTGATACCAAGCATGACCATATTTGCCAGAAGAGCATCTGTTTGGAGATGACGAAGAATAAGCAGCATAGTGAAATTTAAACAGTCACACAAGGATAAAAGTCCTTCCATCTAGGATTATGGACACATCAGACCTTAATACATTAAGAACTTGTAATATATGTATTTTTACAAAAACATTTAGAGAGAACTGCTATTATGGCATATACAGCAACAAATGTTAACATATGTGCATATTTCAAATGACTTCAGTGCTAAGGGCATGTACATGAACGAGGATTGTTAGAAAAGTTTGTGGACACATTGATTTAAGGAAAATTTACTGTGCACCTTGAAAAATGACCTGTCTGAAGAAATAATTTTTTAATAGCTCGGTGCTCTCCAAGACTTTCAATGACATTGCAATGACTGTGTTTTCGCATTGATCATCTATAATTAGCGATGAAACAGTCATAACCCCTCTAATTTAATTCAAAATTTTGCAACACACCCTCTTTGAATATTGTAGCGACATGTAAAATATCATTAATTTTTTTGCACTACAACTTTGTGTTTTCGCATTGATCATCTATAATTAGCGATGAAACAGTCATAACCCCTCTAATTTAATTCAAAATTTTGCAACACACCCTCTTTGAATATTGTAGCGACATGTAAAATATCATTAATTTTTTTGCACTACAACAGTGCAATTTTTTATTTCAAGAAATTGGTCTGATTTCAATATAGCTTTGATTACAAATAGACAACTCTAAGATACATAATTCTTTTTATCTTTTTAGCTCTTGTGAGCCAAAGGCTCAAAGAGCTAATGCTATGGCCATTTGTGCGGTGTACGTAAACTTTTAAGCTCACTTGAGCTGAAAGCTTAAGTGAGCTTTTCTGATCACCAGTTGTCCGTCGTCTGTCCATCTGTCTGTCCATCCATCTGTAAACTTTTCATATTTTTGTCTTCTTCTCAAGAACCACTGAGCCAAATTTAACCAAAGTTGGTACACAGCATCCTTGGGTGAAGGGGAGTTTGTTAAAATGAAAGACCAACCCCCTTTACAAGGGGAGATAATCAAGAGAAGACAAAAATAGGGTGGGGCATTAAAAAATCTTCTCAAGAACCACAGGGCCAGAAAAGCTGAAAGTTATGTGGAAGCATCCTGGGGTAGTGTAGATTCTAAATTCTTCAAATCATGGCCCCCAGGGGTAGAGCGGGGCCACAATAGGGAATCAAAGTTTACATTGAAATATATAGGCAAAATCTTTAAAAATCTTCTTCTCAAGAACCAGTGGGCCAGAAAAACTGAAACATATGTGGAATCATCCTGGGGTAGTGTAGATTTTAATTTTTCAAATCATGGCCCCCGGGGGTAGGGTGGGGCCGCAACAAGTATTACAAGGGAGGGCGGGTCTGGTGAAGAACAGCAGGGCCAAAGTAACTCAGGTGAGCGTTGTGGCCCATGGGCCTCTTGTTAGAATATGGGCCATAACTCAAGAACCCCTTGGCCAATTATTGTCAAATTTGTCACAGTGTTTCCATGGCCCAAGGGCTCCCGTTTATAGTAAACTTAGGGTTGTGACCCTTAAACAAGGGGAGATAATTAGGTAAATAAAACCAAAAGTACTGGTTGCTAAAAAATCATCTTCTCAAGAACCACTGGGCAGATTATCACCAAACTTTCACAAAAGGATGAGGATATATTGTAGATTAAAATTTGCACATGGAATCACTCTGGGACAAAGGGCTTGGTCTCAAGGTCACTTCAAAGTTGACCAAAAATTACATTTATTAAAATGTTGATATTTTGCTTACTATAAGGACTAGGATCATCAAATCTTGTCAGTTGATGCATCTAAGGACCTCGTATCATGTTGACTCAAAAGTAGTTCATGGTTACCTACTTTTTAAATTTTGCAGCCATTCTTTTGCAAAATGATTTAGAGGCATATTTTGAACAGTTTCAGGCCTATTATCATCAAACTTTTTCAGTTGACAAATGACAGAATGAGACCACTATTCTTTAAATTTGCTTGTTGTGTCTTAGGCTCATAATTCACATTATATCTACTGCAATCAACTTCAATGGATTCAAACATTTTTAATGAATTCTTATTAAAAAAATTACTTGAATATATGTGTAATATACATGTACATGTAAAAGATTATTTTAACATGTTACGAAAATTTAAATATATGTGTCTTTTTCCCCCCTTGTAAAACATTTGAATAAATGAACCCAAGAAGTACAGTAAAACCATTTTTTCTCAATTTCAACTGGACCAAGATTAAATATCACGATATCCAATGACTCCAGATAACCATGCAGGGTAAAAAAAACTTAAAGAATAAGGGGTTGGGAGTACCAACTCACTTCACCATATAAATGGTACATGTATTTAGATATCGGTTTTTGAGATAATGAAGTTTAACTTTTAAGTTAAAGGCTAAAAAAAGATGTTATGTTAAAATTTTCCACAAGTGACACCATGTCTTACTGAAATCATCCCTGTGCATTTCTTGTAAGAGTATTCTTCTACTTACTGATTGTCAAAGAATGGATATCCTCAATCAGTAACACATTTGGATTACTTACTATGTAGTTATGCTGTGTAAATGTTTTGTCAAGCAATTATTATGACAGTGATGTAGCAAAACACTGATGATTCTGTAGTATGACACGTGTTACTAACATGATTGCATCAAAGATGTTAGATGAATAGAAAAGTCTAGAAATTAAAATTCAAAAGTCAAAGTTCAAGAAATGAGGGTCTGGGAGTATTAGTGTTTTGGATACAATTTCAGGAGTACTGTTGGAGAGAGTACAGTTGAATTATATATCCTCATGCTCACTCCAGATTCAGAGTTCCGGAGATGAGGTCTCTTGATATTTGGGTCAAAGAAGAAAGAGAATGTTAGCAAAGTTGACAATCTAAACAGAAACATGTAACCTTTAGGTGGAAATTAAACAAATATTTATCCTTTTATTACGACGTCAACTTACAAGCTAAGAAGGAAGACCCACTCGTTGCTTTGCAACGAGCTTTGCTCTAGTTATTATTATTATTCTTTTTTTTCTTTACAAAATTTGTGCAGAAGATTTCTCGGAGATGGCTCTTTCGATTTTATTCAAATTTTCATGGTAGATGCGTTGACATCTGAAGTTAATTCCGGCTAAAAAAAATTTTGAAAATCACTTCCGGTCGGAAGTTATCGCCCTTTTATTAAAATTTAGAGGACCTCCTTGTCTGCGATGAAACTCAAAAACGGCTTAAGCTAGAGTGCTGAAATTTTCAGTGATGATAGAGGACATGTTGCCATTATGCACCTGGGTTTAGAAATTTTCCGGAAGTGCCTAGTGCCTAGTATGGAGGCTCGGTAGGGGTTGAAATTTAGGACACGAATCATGAGTGAATTTTTGAGACATTTTGTGTCATATCTTTTAAAATATAGTTATTTTGTTAAAACATATTCAACAAAATTTGTGCAGAATGACAAGATCTGTAACATGATATGAAGAAAAAAAGGGCTGACTCATCACATTAGGGGCCGATAGGGGCCAAAATTCTGAAATTGATATTGATAGCAATATTTTGGTATACATTACTGAAGCAAAAATATTTATCTTAACAATTTACATATTATGATTTTTACGTCGTATGGCACATAATTAGGGGCCACAAAGGGCCAGAATGCTAAATCTTTGACGCTTTATATCTCGAAAAGGGGAAACATTTTGACAAGCAATATTGAACAAAAGTTGATTAGAATGATGGTCTCAACAATGTGCATCCTTTGAATTTTTCCTAAACAGCCCCTATAAGGACTTAAAGGGACGGCCCCTAAATATTTCAAGTCCACATATCTCGAAAACGAAACGAAACTTCTGAATACTTGTTGAACAAAAAGTCTTCAGAATTACAAGACCTTTCATGTGATATCAAGACAAAGGGGCTGGCCCCTCAAATTAGGGGCTCAGAGGGGCCAAAAATCTTTCATCTATAACTCCTTAACGTTAAATATTTTGATATTAATTATTGAAGCAAAAATGTTCATCGTTACAATCTGCAACTATATATCTGAAAATTTTCATCAAATATTACGTAATTAAGGGCCATGAGGGGCCAGAATGCTTAATCTTTGACGCTTTATATCTCGAAAAAGGGAAATATTTTGAAAAGCAATATTGAACAAAAGTTGTTTAGAATGATGTTCTCAACAGTGTGCATCCTTTTAATTTTTCCTAAACAGCCCCTATAAGGACTTAAAGGGACGGCCCCTAAATATTTCAAGTCCACATATCTCGAAAACGAAACGAAACTTCTGAATAGTTGTTGAACAAAAAGTCTTCAGTGTTACAAGACCTTTCATGTGATATCAAGAAAAAGGGGCTGACCCCTCAAATTAGGGGCTCAGAGGATCCAAAAGTCTTTCATATATAACTCCTTAACGTTAAATATTTTGATATTAATTATTGAAGCAAAAATGTTCATCTTCACAATCTGCAACTATATATCTGAAAATTTTCATCAAATATTACGTAATTAAGGGCAACAAGGGGCCACAATGCTTAATCTTTGACGCTTTATATCTCGAAAGAAGGGAATATTTTGAAAAGCAATATTGAACAAAAGTTGATTAGAATGATGTTCTCAACAATGTGCATCCTTTGAATTTTTCCTAAACAGCCCCTATAAGGACTTAAAGGGACGGCTTCTAAATATTTCAAGTCCACATATCTCGAAAACGAAACGAAACTTCTGAATACTTGTTGAACAAAAAGTCTTTAGAATTACAAGACCTTTCATGTGATATCAAGAAAAAGGGGCTGACCCCTCAAATTAGGGGCTCAGAGGGGCCAAAAGTCTTTTATCTATAACCCTTTTACAGTAATGTTCATCTTCAAGATCTGTTACTATAAATATTTTAAAATCTTCATCAAACATTGCGTTTTTAGGTGCCATAATGATCAAAATTTTGTTAAACATAACTGAAGCAAATTGTACGTTTTCACTATTTATATATTTATGAACGAAAATCTCAGTCAAAATCGCATCTCATCTTATCAAAAATCGGACGGAAGACCCACTCGTTGCTCGCAACGAGATCGCATCTAGTTTTTATTCTTTTTCCTTCTCACAAAATTTGTGCAGACGATTTCTCGGAGATGGCTCGTTCGATTTTATTCAAATTTTCCTGATAGTTGCATTGATATCTGAAGTTAATTCCGGCAATTCCGTTTAGGGATATTTACTTCCGGTTGGAAGTTATCGCCCTTTTATTAAAATTTAGAGGACCTCCTTGTCTGCGATGGAACTCAAAAACGGCTTAAGCTAGAGCGCTGAAATTTTTAGTGATGATAGAGGACATGTTGCCATTATGCACCTGGGTTTAGATATTTTCCGGAAGTGCCTAGTATGCAAGCTCGGTAGGGGTCGAAATTTAGGACACGAATCATGAGTGAATTTTTGAGACATTTTGTATCACATCTTCCAAAGCATAATTATTTTGCTAAAACATACTGAACAATATTTGTGCAGAATGACAAGATCTGTAACACAATATCAAGAAAAAAGGGCTGTCTTATCACATTAGGGGCCGAGAGGGGCCGAAAGTATTAAATCAATAACTCTTTAACGATCAATATTTTGGTATACATTACTGAAGCAAAAATGTTTATCTTAACAATTTACAACTATATATTATAATATTTATGTCATATGTTACATAATAAGGGGCCATAAGGGGCCAGAATGCTTAATTTTTGACGATTTATATCTCGAAAAGGGGAAACATTTTGACAAGCAATACTGAACAAAAGTTGTTTAGAATGATGTTATCAACAATGTGCATCCTTTTAATTTTTCCTAAACAGCCCCTATAAGGACTTAAAGGGACGGCCCCTTAATATTTCAAGTCTACATATCTCGAAAATGAAACGAAATTTCTGAATAGTTGTTGAACAGAAAGTCTTCAAAATTACAAGACCTTTCATGTGATATCAAGAAAAAGGGGCTGACCCCTAAAATTAGGGGCTCAGAAGGGCCAAAAGTCTTTCATCTATAACTCTTAAATGATGAATATTTTGTTATAAGTTATTGAAGCAAAAATGTTCCGCTTAACATTCTGCAACTATATATTATAAAATTTTGATCATATGTTACGTAATAAGGGGCCATACGGGGCCAGAATGCTAAATCTTTGACACATTATATCTCGAAAAGGGGAAATATTTTGATAAGCAATAATGAACAAAAGATGTTCAGAATAATGTTCTAAACAATATACACCCTTATACTTTTTGCAAGATATCCCCATTAAGGAATTGGAGGGCTGGCCCCTAAATATTGTTATTCTATATATCTCTTAAACGGAAGGAAATTTCTGAATAGTTGTTGAACAAAAAGTCTTCAAAATCACAGGACCTTTCATTTGATATCAAGAAAAAGGGGCTGATCCCTCAAATTAGGGGCTCAGAAGGGCCAAAAGTCTTTCATCTATAACTTTTTAATGATGAATATTTTGTTATAAATTACTGAAGAAAAAATGTTTATCTTAAAGTTCTGCAACTATATATTATAAAATTTTGATCATATGTTACGTAATAAGGGGCCATAAGGGGCCAGAATGCTAAATCTTTGACACATTATATCTCGAAAATTGGAAATATTTTGATAAGTAATATTGAACAAAAGATGTTCAGAATAATGTTCTAAACAATATACACCCTTTTAATTTTTGCAAGACATCCCCATTAAGGAATTGGAGGGCTGGCCCCTAAATATTGTTATTCTATATATCTCTTAAACGAAAGGAAATTTCTGAATAGTTGTTGAACAAAAAGTCTTCAGTGTTACAAGACCTTTCATGTGATATCAAGTAAAAAAGGGCCTGACCCCTCAAATTAGGGGCTCAGAGGATCCAAAAGTCTTTCATATATAACTCCTTAACGTTAAATATTTTGATATTAATTATTGAAGCAAAAATGTTCATCTTCACAATCTGCAACTATATATCCGAAAATTTTCATCAAATATTACGTAATTAAGGGCAACAAGGGGCCACAATGCTTAATCTTTGACGCTTTATATCTCGAAAGAAGGGAATATTTTGAAAAGCAATATTGAACAAAAGTTGATTAGAATGATGTTCTCAACAATGTGCATCCTTTGAATTTTTCCTAAACAGCCCCTATAAGGACTTAAAGGGACGGCTTCTAAATATTTCAAGTCCACATATCTCGAAAACGAAACGAAACTTCTGAATACTTGTTGAACAAAAAGTCTTTAGAATTACAAGACCTTTCATGTGATATCAAGAAAAAGGGGCTGATCCCTCAAATTAGGGGTTCAGAGGGGCCAAAAGTCTTTCATCTATAACTTTTTAATGATGAATATTTTGTTATAAATTACTGAAGCAAAAATGTTTATCTTAAAGTTCTGCAACTATATATTATAAAATTTTGATCATATGTTACGTAATAAGGGGCCATAAGGGGCCAGAATGCTAAATCTTTGACACATTATATCTCGAAAATTGGAAATATTTTGATAAGTAATATTGAACAAAAGATGTTCAGAATAATGTTCTAAACAATATACACCCTTTTAATTTTTGCAAGACATCCCCATTAAGGAATTGGAGGGCTGGCCCCTAAATATTGTTATTCTATATATCTCTTAAACGAAAGGAAATTTCTGAATAGTTGTTGAACAAAAAGTCTTCAGTGTTACAAGACCTTTCATGTGATATCAAGAAAAAGGGGCTGATCCCTCAAATTAGGGGCTCAGAAGGGCCAAAAGTCTTTCATCTATAACTCTTTAATGATGAATATTTTGTTATAAATTACTGAAGCAAAAATGTTTATCATAAAGTTCTGCAACTATATATTATAAAATTTTGATCATATGTTACGTAATAAGGGGCCATAAGGGGCCAGAATGCTAAATTTTTGACACCTCGAACAAGGGGAAATATTTTGATAAGCAAAAATGAACAAAAGAAGCTCAGAATAATGTTTTAAACAATATGCATCCTTTCACTTTTTACAGACGAATATCTCAGTCAAGATCTTGACTAATCTTATCCAAAATCAGACGGAAGACCCACTCGTTGCTCGCAACGAGAACCATCTAGTTATTATTATTATTCTTATTTTTTTGACTTTCTAATTTTGTGCATGCGATTTCTCGAAGACTATTGGATGGATTTACATGAAATTTTCAGGAAAAGTGTGTTGTAACATGAGCTTGATCTGTCTGAGAGATTTTTTGGAAATTCCCTTCCGGTGCCAAGCTACAGACCATTTTCTGATTTCAAAATGACATTTTTTCCGCGGATAATCTCAAGAACGACAAGAGATATCAATGTGAAACTTTCAGGGATTATAGTTCGTGATAGGTACTAGCCGGATCACTACATTTCGTTCGTCGTCGGCACTTCCGGTCGCCTACGCAAGTGATCAAAGAAATCGTAAAATTTCAACTTTCCTTTTTTAAATCAATACTCACATCACATTATTGGATCTCTTTTGTAGTTTCGAAATATGTTGGTCCCACCGGAAACAAAAACGTCAGCTTCCGGTTATAAGATTGATTGATTGATTGTATATTGTTTTACGTCCCATTCGAGAATTTTTCACTCATATAGAGACGTCACCATATACCGGTGAAGGGCTTCAAATTTTGACCTTTACTCGGCACTCAGCAGTGAGGGATCTTTATCGTGCCAACGCCTGCCGTGACACGGGGCCTCGGTTTTTAAGGTCTCATCCGAAAGACCCGCAACTTTCACTCCAAAGTGCCGAGCGCATGGCGAAGGAACAGTTGCTACCTATTTTTTTATCGACTTAGGTCTGTCGCGGCCGAGATTCGAACTCACGACCTCCCGATCACGGAGCGAGCGCTCTACCGACTGAGCTACCGTGAACGGTCCCGGTTATAAGAGAAAAAACTACATAATTTGAGTATTTTTCTTTCCCATTACATGTAATATCTTTTGTAGATAAAGTATTTGAAATGAATTTTAAATATTTTATTCAGACTAAAAATGTCTAGAGTAACGTCAAATGTCTTTGTAAAATTCACTTCCGGTCGCGTGTTTTTCTGTCCTCAAAATGAGAAGTTGTGTGAGCAAGATCTCGGAAACGGTAAGAGATTAAGACACCAAACTTTTATGACCAACGGACTTTAAGATGTAGGCAAAACCATTTGGGTTAAGAGCGTCAGTCGTCAATTCCGGTCGTCACATGAAGTGATCAAAGAAATCATAAAATTTCAACTTTTCTTTTTTTTTAATTAAAAATTGCATCACTTTATTGCATCTTTTTCGCAGATTCGAAAGATGTTCGTCCCACTGGAAACAAATGCGACAACTTCCGGTTAGAAGAGATAAACTAAATAATTTGAGTTTTTTAATTTCCTGTAAGTATTCTTTATAGATAAAGTATTTGAAATGAATTTTAAATGTGCTATTCAGAGTGCAAATGCCTAGAGTAACCTTAAATATTTTTTCCAAAAATTCACTTCCGGTCGCGTGTTTTCCTGTCCTCAAAATGAGAAGTTGTCTGGGCGAGATCTCAAAAACAGGTAAAAGATTAAAACACCAAAATTTTAAGAGTAATGGACGTTGAGGGGTTGGTTGAATCATTTGGGTTAAACGCGTCAGTCGTCACTTCCGCTTGTCACAGGAAGTGATCAAAGAAATCAAAAATTTTAACTTTTCTTTTTTTAAATTAAAACTTACATGACTTTATTGCATCTCTTTTGCTGTTTTGAAATATGTTAGATTCCACCGGAAGCAAAAACGTCAACATCCGGTTTTAGGAGATAAACTACGTTATTCTTTTATTTAATTTTCTCATAAATATAGCTTATCGATGAAGTACCTGAAATGATTTTATGCATGTTGTAGATACTGCAAATGTCTAGAGAACAGTCAGAGATTTTTATAAAATTCACTTCCGGTCGTGTGTTTACCTGTTCTCAAAATTAGAATTTAGTCCCACAATACTGTTCAGCAACAGTAAACGACTGAGGACTAAAACTTTCAGGACTGATATTCAGTCATCAGTTTATTTGAATCGTGAGAAAATCTTGCATCGCCGTTACTTTTGGTCGTGACAGGAAGTGATGTAAAAAAGTGAATGGTTAATGGTTAGCACGTTGGATTTTCACGCTGACGACCAGGGTTAAATTTCCAGAGTGTCTGAATTTCTTTTATCTCTTTTTTAGCTTGAATTTTCGTTTTTATTTTCAGAATCGGACGGAAGACCTCTCATTGCTCGCAATGAGTTTCTAGTTATTATTATTATTTTTCTTCCAACCGATTTTGTGCACGCGATTTCTCAGAAACGGCTGGGCCGATTTACATCAAACTTTCAGATAAAAATGATATTCTATTGTTCTTGGTAGGTTTTTTTGCTTTTTGATGACGTCACTTCCGGTCGTGAGATATGGACGATTTTCTTATTTTCAGAGGGTCGGCTTGTACTGGAGTGTTCTCCTAAACGAATAGAGATAAAGAGATAAGATTTTCAGTGAAGATAGAGGAAAGATTGTAGATGTGCCATTTGGCATTTATATCTTTCCTGCTCAAAAGGCGCCGAAGCTCGCCTGGGCTCGAAAAATAGGCTCACAAGCATCTCGCAAAATTTGACACATTTTTCTTTTTATCTTTTTATCTGTAAATATTTTGTTAAAATATATATTACAAAAGATGTGCAAAATGATAAGACCTTTCATTTGATATCAAGAAAAAAGGGCTAATACCTCAAATTAGGGGCTCAAAGGGGCCAAAATATTTTCATTTATAACTCATTAACGATCAATATTTTGTTATAAATTATTGAAGCAGAAATGATCATCTTAAAAATTTGTAACTATATATTATAAAATGAGGATCTAATATTGCGTTATAAGGGGCCAAAAGGGGCCAGAATGCTGAATTTTTTACGCTTTATATCTCGAAAAGGGGGAATATTTTGATAAGCAATACTGAACAAAAGATGGTCTGAATAATGTTCTTAACAATATGCAACCTTTCAATTTTCGTCAAACGGCCCCATTAAGGACTTGAAGGGTTGGCTCCTAAATATTTCCATTCAGCATATCTCCACAACAAAAGAAATCTCTGAATAATTGTTGAACAAAAAGTCTTCAAAATCACAAGACCTTTCATTTGATATCAAGAAAAAGGGGCTGACCCCTGAAATTAGGGGCTCAGAGGGGCTAAACGTCTTTCATCTATAACTCTTTAACTATCAATATTTTGTTATCAGTTACTGAAGCAAAAATGTTTATCTTAACATTCGGCAACTATATATTATAATATATAGATCATATGTTGCATACTAAGGGGGCAAAAGGGGCCAGAATGCTAAATATTTGACGCTTTATATCTCAACAAGGGGAGATATTTTAATAAGCAATATTGAACTTAAGATGTTCAGAATAATGATCTGAACAATATGCATCATTTCAATTTTTGCATAACGGCCCCATTAAGGATTTGAAGGGTTGACCCCTTAATATTTCTATTCTACATATATCGAAAACGAGAAGAAACTTCTGAATAGTTGTTGAACAAAAAATGTTTAAAATCACAAGACCTTTCATTTGATTTCAAGAAAAAGGGGCTAACCCCTCAAATTAGGGGATCAGGAGGGCCAAAAGTCTTTCATCTATAACTTTTTAATTATCAATATTTTGTTATCAATCACTGAAGCAGAGATACTCATCTTAAAGATTTGCCACCATATATTATAAAATTAAGACCATAATTTGCGTAATAAGGGGCCAAAAGGGGCCAGAATGCTAAATCTTTGACGCTTTATATCTCGAAAAGGGGGGATATTTTGATGAGCAATATTGAACAAAAGATCAGAATAATGTTTTAAACAATATGCACCCTTTCAATTTTTGTCAAACGGCCCCATTAAGAACTTGCAGGGTTGGCCCCTAAATATTTCAAATCCGCATATCTCCACAACGAAAAGAAATCTCTCAATATTTGTTGAACAAAAAGTCTTCAAAATCACAAGACCTTTCATTTGATATCAAGAAAAAGGGGCTGACCCCTGAAATTAGGGGCTCAGAGGGGCCAAAAGTCTTTCATCTATAACTCTTTAACTATCAATATTTTGTTATCAATTACTGAAGCAAAATTGCGCATCTTAACGATTTGCCACTATATATTATAAAATGAAGATCATATGTTGCATAATAAGGGGCCAAAAGGGACCAGAATGCTAAATCTTTGACGCTTTATATCTCAACAAGGGAAGATATTTTAATAAGCAATTTTGAACAAAAGCTGTTCAGAATAATGATCTGAACAATATGCATCATTTCAATTTTTGCATAACGGCCCCATTAAGGATTTGAAGGGTTGGCCCCTAAATATTTCTAGTCTACATATCTCGAAAACGAGAAGAAACTTCTGAATAGTTGTTGAACAAAAATGTTTAAAATCACAAGACCTTTCATTTGATATCAAGAAAAAGGGGCTGACACTTCAAAGTAGGGGCTCAGAGGGGCCAAAAGACTAATATTTAACTCTTCAATGATCAAGAATTTGTTATCAATTACTGAAGCAAAAATGCTTACTTAATTATATGCAACAATATATGGTAAACTTTTGATTCTCTATTGCGTAATTAGGAGCCATAAGGGGCCAGAATGTTAACTCTTTTGCGTTTCCTATCTCGAAAAGGGGAAACATTTTGAAAAGCAATATTGAACAAAAGATGTTCAAGATTATGTTATTTAAATCAAAAAAATTAAATCTAAGGGGGGAAACAAAAACTTAATCAAAATCACATCTCATCTCATCGAAAAATCTGACGGAAGACCTACTCGTTGCTCACAACGAGATCTCATCTAGTTATTATTATTATTCTTACCAATTTTGTGCACGCGAGTTCTCGGTAACGTCTTTCATGAAACTTTCAGATCTGATAGTTATTAATCTGAACGTTATTGGAAATTTTTTTCGTTGATGACGTCACTTTCTATCTCGAGATATTAAGGATTTTCTGATTTTCAGAGGGTCGGCCTGTCCTTGAAACTCCTCCGAAACGACTTAAGATATTGAGACAAGATTTTCAGTGCAGGTAGGTAAAGGCTTGAAGATTTGCAGGCAGGTGTCCAAATCTCTCTAGCGCAAAAGGCGCCGAAGCTCGATAGGGCTCAAAAAATATCTCAGAAACATCTCACAAAATTTTACACCTTTTCTTTCATATCATCATACCTGTTAACAATTTGTTCAAACATATAGAAGAAAAGTTGGCCAGAATGATACGACCTTTCATTTGATATCAAGAAAAAGGGGCTGACCCCTCAAATTAGGGACTCAGGGGGGCCAAAATTCTTTCATCTATAACTCTTTAACGATCAATAATTTGTAATACATTACTGAAGCAAAGATGATTATCTTAACGATTTACAACAATATATGATAAGATTCTGATCATATGTTACGTAATAAAGGGTCACAAGGGGCCAGAATGCTAAGTCTTTGACGCTTTATATCTCGAAAAGAGAGAATATTTTGATAAGTAATGCTGAACAAAGGATGGTCAGAATAATGTTCTAAAGAATATGCACCCTTTCAATTTTTGTCAATCGGCCCCATTAAGGACTTGGAGGGGTGGTCCCTAAATATTTCAATTCAGCATATCTCCACAACGAAAAGAAATCTCTGAATAGTTGTTGAACAAAAAGTTTTCAAAATCACAAAACCTTTCATTTGATATCAAGAAAAAGGGGCTGACCCCTCAAACTAGGGGCTCAGAGGGGTCAAAAGACTGTCATCCATAGCTCTTTGATAATGTTATATAAATCAAAAGAATGAAATCTAATTAGGGAAGTCTATATATTATTACCTTTAACAAAGATCATAGTCAAAATCATATCTCATCTCATCGAAAAATTGGACGGAAGACCTACTCGTTGCTCGCAACGAGATCTCATCTAGTTAAGGTCTTCCGTCTTCACGGAATTTTGTGCACGCGATTTCTCAGAGACTATTTGGTGGATTGGGGTGAAATTTGCAGGGAAAACGTGTCGTAGGCTGAAGTTTTTTTTTTTATCCGGGAGGAAATTCCAAAATTCACATCCGGTGCCAAGTTATGGACCATTTTCTGATTTTAAAATGAAATTTTGTCCAGGGATAATCTCAAGAACGGCTAACGATATCAATGTCAAACTTTCGGGGATAATAGATCGTGATTGGGACTTGCCGGGAAGCTTATTTTTGTACGCCGTCGGCACTTCCTGTCGCTACAGGAAGTGGCTTTCAAAAATCGATTTTTTCAACTTTTTTGTTTTTAAATATTTTTCTGCGATATTAGTAGGGATAATAGAGCGTCTTATCGGATTACTAAATATATAATTTGTTTTAATGTTGATTCAAACATACTCTAGAAATTCGCTTTTTTCGTTTTAAGTCACTTTCTAATTTTGTGCACGCGATTTCTCGAAGACTATTGAATGGATTTACATGAAATTTTCAGGAATAGTGTGTTGTAAAATAAACTTGATCTATTTTTTGGAAATTCACTTCCGTTGCCAAGTTACAGACCATTTTCTGATTTCAAAATGACATTTTGTCCACGGATAATCTCAAGAACGACAAGAGATATAAATGTCAAACTTTTAGAGATTATAGTTCGTGAAAGATGCTAGCCGGGTCGCTACTACTCGTTCGTCGTCGGCACTTCCGGTCGCTTACGGAAGTGATCAAAGAAATCGTAAAATTTCAACTTTCCTTTTTTAAATCAACGCTTACATCACATTATTGCAAATCTTAAATAGTTTCGAAATATGTTGGTCCCACCGGAAACAAAAACGTCAACTTTCGGTTATAAGAGAAAAACGGCAGAATTTGAGTATTTTTCTTTCCCTTATTTTTTTTAAACGATTAATATCTTTTGTAGGTAAAGTATTTGAAATGAATTTTAAATATGTTATTTAGACTGCAAATGTGTATAGTAATGTCAAATATCTTTCAAAAATTTACTTCCGGTCGTGTGTTTTTCTGTCCTCAAAATGAAAAGTCTGAGCAAGGTCTCGGAAACGGTAAGAGAGTAAGACACCAAACTTATATGATCAACTGACCTTAAGATGTAGGCAAACAATTTGGGTTAAGAGCGTCAGTCGTCACTTCCGGTCGTCACAGGAAGTGATCAAAGAAATCGTAAAATTTCAATGTTCCTTCTATTAATTAAAAATTGCACCACTTTATTGCATCTTTTTCGGGGATTCGAAAAATGTTTGTCCCATCGGAAACAAAAAAACGTCAACTTCCGGTTATAAGAGAAAAACTACATAATTTGAGTATTATTCTTTCCCATTAATATCTTTTGTAGATAAAGTATTTGAAATGAATTTTAAATATAATATTCTGATAGCAAATGTCTAGAGTATCCCTAAATATCTTTCAAAAATTCACTTCCGATGGCGTGTTTTCCTGTCCTCAAAATGAGAAGTTGTCTGAGCGAGGTCTCAAAAACAGGTAAAAGATTAAAACACAAAACTTAAGAGTAATGGACCTTGAGGAGTAGGCAAAACCAATTGGGTTAAACGCGTCAGTCGTCACTTCTGCTTGACACAGGAAATGATCAAAGAAATCAAGAATTTGAACTTTTCTTTTTTAAATTAAAATTTGCATCACTTTATTGCATCTCTTTTGCTGTTTTGAAATATTTTAGATTCCACAGGAAACAAAAACGTCAACTTCCGGTTTTAGGAGATAAACTACTTTATTTTTATATTCAACTTTCTCATAAATATAGCTTATGGATAAAGTACTCGAGATGATTTTTTTGTATGTTGTAGATACTGCAAATGTCTAGAGAAAAGTCAGAGATTTATATAAAATTCACTTCCGGTCACGTGTTTACCTGTCCTCAAAATTAGAATTTGTTCTCACAATATTGCTCGGCGACAGTAATCGACTGAAGTCTAAAACTTTCAGGAGTGATAGTCAGTCATCAATTTATTTGAATCGTGAGAAAAATTTGTATCGCCGTTACTTCCGGTCGTGAGAGGAAGTGATAAAAAAAAGTGAATGGTTAATGTGCACGTTGCATTTTCACGCTGACGACCAGTGTCTCAATTTCTTTCATCACTTTTTCAGCTTGAATTTTCGTTTTTTTTTTTTTTTCAGAATCGGACGGAAGACCTCTCATTGCTAGCAATGAGTTTCTAGATATTATTATTATTCTTACCGATTTTGTGCACGCAAGTTCTCGGTAACGTCTCGGCCGATTTTTATGAAACTTTCAGATCTGATAGGTATTGATCTGCACCTTATTGGAAATTTTCTTCGTTGATGAGGTCACTTTCCATCTCGAGATAGTTAGGATTTTCTGATTTTCAGAGGGTCGGCCTGTCCTGGAAACTCCTCCGAAACGACTTAAGATATTGATTCAAGATTTTCAGTGAAGGTAGGGGAAGGTTTGTAGATTTCCAGGCAGGTGTTTAAATCTCTCTAGCGCAAAAGGCGCCGAAGCTCGGTAGGGCTCAAAAAATATCGCAGAAACATCTCACAAAATTAAACACCTTTTATTTCATATGTTCATACATGTTAAGAATTTGTTAAAACACATAGAAGAAAAGTTGTGCAGAATGAGACACCCTTTCATTTGATATCAAGAAAAAGGGGCTGACACCTCAAATTAGGAGCTGAGTGGGGCCAAAATTCTTTCATCTTTAACTCTTTTGAGATCAATAATTTGTAATACATTTCTGAAGCAAAGATGTTTATCTTAACGATTTACAACAATATATCATAAGATTTCGATCATATGTTACGTAATAAGGGGTCACAAAGGGCCAGAATGCTAAATCTTTGACGCTTTATATCTCGAAAAGGGAGAATATTTTGATAAGCAATACTGAACAAAAGATGGTCAGAATAATGTTCTAAACAATATGCACCCTTTCAATTTTTGTCAAACGGCCCCATTAAGGGCATGGAGGGGTGGCCCCTAAATCTTTCCATTCGGCATACCTCCACAACCAAAAGAAATCTCTGAATAGTTGTTGAACAGAATGTCTTCAAAATCACAAGACCTTTCATTTGATATCACGAGAAAGGGACTGACCCCTCAAATTAGGGGCTCATAGGGGCCAAAAGCATATCATCTATAGATCTTTGATAATGTTATATAATTCAAAAAAATGAAATCTAATTAGGGAAGTCTATATAATATTATCTTTTAATAAAAATCATAGTCAAAATCATATCTCATCTTATCAAAAAATCGGACGGAAGACCTACTCGTTGCTCGCAACGAGATCTCATCTAGTTATTAGGGTCTTCCGTCTTCTGCGGAAGACCCTTCTATTATTCTATTGTTGATTTTTCACTTTTCTTTTTATTAAGGTCTTTCGTCTCAACGGAAGACCTTTTTATTACTCTGTTGTTTCTTTTCAACTTTTTTTATTAAGGTCTTCCATTTTCACGGAAGACCTTATAGTGATTCTACTGTTTCTTATTATTATTAAGGTCTTCCGTCTTCACGGAAGACCTTATAGTGATTCTACTGTTTCTTATTATTATTATTATTATTATTATTATTCTTTTTTTTGACAAAATTTTGTGCACGCGATTTCTCGAAAAGTATTCAGTCCTTTTCAATGAAACTTTCAGGATAAATCAGTCATTGTATGAACTTTGTTCATCACAAGGAAAATTTGGAAAATTCCATTTTGGTTCCAAGTTACGGGCAATTTTCTGATTTTAAAATTAAATTTTGTCGCCCCTTTTTTTCAAGAATGGCTAAAGATATGAACTGGAGACTTATTGGAGAGCATAGAACGTGACTTCTAAATTTGCAGAATTGCCTTTTCGTTCGTCGTCGGCACTTCCGGTCGTCACAGGAAGTGATCAAAGAAATCGTAAAATTTCAACTTTCTTTTTTTAAATCAATACTTACATCACATTATTACATCTCTTTTGTAGTTTCGAAATGTGTTGGTCCCACCGGAAACAAAAACGTCAACTTCCGGTTATAAGTGAAAAACTACATAATTTGAGTATTTTTCTTTCCATTAATATCCTTTGTAGATAAAGTATTTGAAATGAATTTTAAATATGTCATTTAGACTGCAAACTTCTAGAGTAACCTCAAATATCTTTGTAAAATTCACTTCCGGTCGCGTGTTTTCCTCTCTTCAAAATGAGAACTTGTCTGAGCAAGATCTCGGAAACGGTGAGAGATTAAGACACCAAACGTATTTGAGCAACAGACCTTAAGATGTAAGCAAAACTATTTGGGTTCAGAGCGTCAGCCGTCACTTCCGGTCGTAACAGGAAGTGATCAAAGAAATCGAAAATTTCAACTTTTCTTTTTTTAATCAAAAATTGCATCACTTTATTGCATCTTTTTCTCAGATTCGAAAAATGTTGGTCCCACCGGAAATAAAAACGTCAACTTCCGGTTTTAGGAGATAAACTACGTTATTTTTATATTTAACATTCTCATAAATATTGCTTATCGATAAAGTACTTGAAATAATTTTATGCATGTTGTAGATACTGCAAATGTCTAGAGAAAAGTCAGAGATTTTTATAAAATTTACTTCCGGTCGCGTGTTTACCTGTCCTCAAAATTAGAATTTGTTCTAACAATATTGCTCGGCAACAATAAAAGACTGAAGTCTAAAACTTTCAGGACTGATAGTCAGTCATCAGTTTATTTGAATCGTGAGAAAATCTTGTATCGCCATTACTTCCGATCGTGACAGGAAGTGATGCAAAAAGGTGAATGGTTAATGGTTAGCACGTTGGATTTTCACGCTGACGACCAGGGTTAAATCTCCAGGATGTCTGAATTTCTTTTATCACTTTTTTAAGCTTGAATTTTCGTTTTTTTTTTTCAGAATCGGACGGAAGACCTCTCATTGCTCGCAATGAGTTTCTAGATATTATTATTATTCTTACCGATTTTGTGCACGCAAGTTCTCGGTAACGTCTCGGCCGATTTTTATGAAACTTGCAATGAGTTTCTAGTAGTTATTCTTATTTTTCCTCCCAAATTTTGTGCACGCGTTTTCTAAAAAACTATTCAGTGGTTTTCAGTGATTTTTTCAGGGATAATGGACATTATTATGAACTTTGTGCATTTGAGGAGAAAATTTAAAAAATCTCTTTCGGTTCCATGTAATGGCCATTTTTCTGATTTTGAATTGGATTTTTGTCTTCCTATCTCCTCTAGAACGGCTAAAGATATGAAGTGGAGACATGTCAAAGATGATAGAGCATGACTTGTAGATGTTCTGACCAATTTTTTGTGTGTCGTCGATGCTTCCGGTCACCACCGGAAGCGAATTTCAAAAATGGATTTTTTTTCAACTTTTTTGTTTTTCATTATTTTTCTTTGATATTATTATGGTTAATAGAAACACTTCTAAAAATACTTAATGTATATTTTCTTTTAAAATTAATAAATTCAAACTCTAGATATTTGCATTTTAAAATTTGAAGCGGGGTCAAAATGGCGGCCGTCTCCGTAAACTCCGACCAGCTCGTCGGCCGAACATCTTGTTGAACGAAACTAGCATAAGGATCAATAAAATGTACAGGAATTATTGGATCTGGCAGATTTTGGAAATGGATAATCTGTCTTTGAAAACATAAATACTCTGACCTCCAAATGCAATAAAATTAGTAATTTGTACGGTACATACAATGATGTATATGATGATGAAAACCATTCAATAGAACAAACATTTAAAGAAAAGCGCGAAGATTTCGTCGTGACGTTTGGCGCGAAATTATGTATTGTAACACTCCTCCCTTTTCATAGTAGACAAATGGTCTGATACAGAAGAGCAGAAAAAGATAACATTGACATGAAATACATGTACATGTATATGGAATTGCATGGAATAAAAAGTTGAATATATATGTATAAGGAATAAAAGAAGTAAACAGTATCATCAGTTCATCAGTAATAGATTATTTTTTCTGTTGACAGTTATTGTTTAATTAAACTCAATTAACGAATTCCGATGTTAATCTGCTTGCACAAAGTTTGGCTAACTAGTTCGCATTCTATAATTCCGCCGTATATAAAAAAAAGCTTATATCCTCCTTGACGCTTGTTACTCCCAGCATTGATACAAAAACCGATGATGGATGGTAAACTTGCGCTGGTGTAGTGGTTTCCGTATTGAATTTTAAAGCAAGTGATCTGGGTTTATTCCCAATTATGTCTGAATTTTCTTTCTCATTTCTTAGTTTTAATTTACGTTTTCATCTTTATAAACGACAATTTCAACCAAACTTGCCACAAAACATCCTTGGGTGAAGGGGGTTTAAGTTTGTTCAAATGAAGGGCCATGCCCTCTTCCAAGGGGAGATAATTAAGAATTGGTGAAAATTTGGTGTCATCTTATAAAAATCTTCTTCTCAAGAACCATTGGGCCAGAAAAGTTGAAACTTATGTGAAACCTTCATTACATAGTGTAGATTCAAATTTGTTCAAATCATGACCCTGGGGGTAGGGTGGGGCCACAATGAGGGATCAAAGTTTTACAAAGGAATATATAGGAATATTCTTTAAAAAACCTTCTTTTTAAGAACAACAAAGCCACAATTAGTCATATTGATATGGAATCATCCTCAGGTAGTGTAGATTCAAATTTGTTAAAATCATGACCCCTGGGGGTAGGATGGGGCCACAATGGGGGATCCAAGTTTTACATAGGAATATATTGGAAAATTATTTAAAAATCTTCTCAAGAACAACAAAGCCACAATTAGTCATATTGATATGGAATCATCCTCAGGTAGTGTAGATTCAAATTAGTTAAAATCATGACCCTCTCGGGTAGGATGGGGCCACAATGAGGGATCAAAGTTTTACATAGAAATATATAGGAATATTCTTTAAAAAACCTTCTTTTTAAGAACAACAAAGCCACAATTAGTCATATTGATATGGAATCATCCTCAGGTAGTGTAGATTCAAATTATTTAAAATCATGACCCTCTCGGGTAGGATGGGGCCACAATGGGGGATCCAAGTTTTACATAGGAATATATAGGAAAATTCTTAAAAAAAATCTTCTTCTCAAGAACAACAAAGCCACCATTAGTCATATTGATATGGAATCATCCTCATGTAGTTTAGATTCAAATTTGTTAAAATCATGACCCCGGGGGTAGGATGGGGCCACAATGGGGGATATAAGTTTTACATAGGAATATATAGGAAAATTCTTTAAAAATCTTCTTCTCAAGAACAACAGAGCCACAATAAGTTATATTGATATGGAATCATCCTCAGGTAGTGTAGATTCAAATTTCTTCAAATCATGACACCTGGGGGTAGGATGGTTCCACAATGGGGGATCCAAGTTTTACATAGGAATATATAGGAAAAATCTTTTCAAGAACAAGAGAGCCATGATTAGTCATATTGATATTGAAGCATCCTCAAGTATTGTAGATTCAAGTTTGTTAAATGCATCCCCCAGTAGTAGGATGGGGCCATAATGGGGGATCAAAATTTAACAAAAGAATATATATAGGAAATATCTTTGAAAATCTTTTTCTCAAGAACAACAAGCCATGATTAGTCGTATTGATGTGGAAGCATCCTCAGGTATTGTAGATTCAAGTTTGTTCAAATCATGACCCCACCCCCATCCTCCACCCCCAGGGTAGGGTGGCAGACATCTTTAAAATTCCGTTTTCAAGAACAGCAAAACCATGATTAGTTATATGAATATAGAAGCATCCTCAGAAAGTTTAGATTCAATGTCATTCAAAACATGGCACCTGGGGGTACGGTTATGCCTTGAACAGGCGATCAAAGCTGTACATATGAATATATAGGAGAAGAAAACTGCTGACGAAGAACAGCAGGGCCATATTGACTCATGTGATCCATGGGCCTCCTGTTTAACAGCAGATTATTTCACTCAATCAAACCAATATTCACAAAAAAAAAAAAAAAAAAAAAAACAAGAGTAAGGATATGTTATAGATTAAAAATTATTCAAGGAATCACCCTGGGGCAAATGGCGATTCTCAAGGTAACTTCAAAGTTGACCTAAAATGACAATTTGTTAAAACTTATATATTTTGCCCACTACAAGGACATCAAATCTTATCAGTTTATGCATCATAGGATCTCATGTCATGTTGACTCAAAAGTATGTCACAGTGACTTACTTTTTAGCTCTTCTGAGCCAAAGGCTCAAAGAGCTAATGCTCTGGCCATTTGTGCGGTGTGTTTAAACTTTATAGAATATGGGCCATAACTCAAGAACCCTGTGGCCAATTACTGTCAAATTTGTCAAAGGGTATCCTTGGCCCAAGGGCTCCCGTTTATACTAAAACTAGGGTTGTGACCCTTATACAAGGGGAGGTAATTAGGAAAATAGAAACAAAAGTACTGGTTGCTAAAAAATCTTCTTCTCAAGAACCACTGGGCAGATTATCACCAAACTTGCACAAAAGGATGAGGATTTGTTGTAGATTAAAAAATTGTTCAAGGCATCAACCTGGGGCAAAGGGCGTGGTCTCAAGGTCACTTCAAAATTGACCAAAAATTACAATTTATTAAAATGATGATATTTTGCTCACTATAAGGACTAGGATCATCAAATCTAGTCAGTTGATGAATCTAAGGACCTCATGTTTGACTCAAAAGTAGGTCATGGTGACCTACTTTTTAAATTTTGTGGCCAATCTTTTTCAAAATGATTTAGAGGCATATTTTGAACAATTTAAGGCCTATGATCATCAAACTTTGTCAGTTGATGTATCTTGGGTCCTCGTTGACCAAAAAGTAGGTCACTTTGACCTACTTTTTGAATTTTATGGCTAATTTTTTTCAAATCAATTAAGGTAATTAATTCGAATATTGAGAGGTTTAGAATCATTAAATCTTGTAAGATGATGCATCTTGGGGCCATAAAACATATTTATTAGAAAGTAAGTCACAGTGACCTACTTTTTGAACTTTGCAGGCATTCGACTTCAAAGCATTTTAGAGACATAATTTGGACATTTTAAGGCCTATGATCATAAAACTTTGAAAGTTAATGCCTCTTGGGACCTCGAAAAATGTCAACTGAAAAGTAGGTCATTGTGACCTACTTTCAATTTATATGACTATAATTAAATATTTCAGGTACTAATTGGCTTAGAATCATCAAACTTTGTCAGATGATGCATCTTGGGTCTTCAGAGTAAGTCGACTGAAAAGTAGGTCACCGTGACCTACTTTTGAAATTTTATGGCTGTATTTAATATTTTATTTAATATCTGGTACTATTTTGCTTAGAATCATCAAATTTGTCAGTTGATGCATCTTGGGTCCTAAGAGTAGGTAGACTGAAAAGTAGGTCACCGTGACCTACTTTTCAATTTATATAACTAAAATTAAATATTTTGGGTACTAATTGGCTTAGAATCATCAAACTTTGTCAGTTGATGTATCTTGGGTTTTTCTGAGTAAGTCGACTGAAAAGTAGGTCACCATGACCTACTTTTGAAAATTGATGGCTTTAATTAAATATTTCAGGTACTAACTGGCTTAGAATCATCAAACTTTGTCAGTTGATGTATCTTGGGTCCGCAGATTTAGTTGACTAAAAAGGAGGTCACTGTGACCTATTTTTGAAATTTTATGGCTTTATTTAAATATATCAGGTACTTACTGGCTTAGAATCATCAAACTTTTTCAGCTGATGAATCTTCGGTCCTCAAAGTATGTCATCTGAAAAGGAGGTCACAGTGACCTACTTTTGAAATTTTATGGCTACAGTTTTAAAAATATTGTAGGTATTAATTGGCTTAGAATCATCAAACTTAGTAGGTGCATCTTGGGTCCTCAGAGAATGACAAGTGATAAGTAAGTCACCATGATCTACTCTCATTCACTAATTGGCTTAGAATCATCTTGAGTTCTCAGAGTGTTTCATCTAAAATGTAGGTCATGATGACCTACCTTTGGAATTTCAAGGGTTTATCTAAATATACAGGATACTTAGAGGCTTCAAATAGAAGTGATAGATTAAACAGTTTATCAGAAGAGCGATTCAAGGCCCTTGGGCCTCTTGTTAAATTTTACTGGTATTTATTTTCAATTTTGTTCTGATGCATACCTTGGACACTTTGAAGAAAATAATCTTCAAAACCTCTCAGTTTATGCATTATGGGACTTTGAAGTGTGTGTCAACCAAAGGTAGGTCACTGTGACCTACTTTTTCCATATAAGGGCTTATCATTTACAAAACATTTAAGGTCATTATTTCAGATACTGAGAGGTTTAGAATCATCGAACTCTGTAAGTTGATGTATCATGGGGCCTTAAAACATATTTATCAAAAAGAAGGTCACAGTGACCTTTTTTTGAATTTACCAGGTATTCATTTTCAAATTGTTTTGAGGCATATTTTGGACACTGTGAAGTCTAGGATCATCAAACCTTATCAGTTGATGCATCCTAAGGCCTTTGAGTATATTAACCAAAAAGTAGGTCGCTGTGACCTACTTGTGAAATTTTATGGATATATTTAAATTTCTAATTCAACTTTGCTTAGAATCATCAAACTTTGTCAGTTGATGATCTTGAGTCCTCAGAGTGTGTTAACTGTTAATTAGGTCACTGACATACCTTTGGAGTTTTATGGCTATATTTAGATATTTTCAGACACAAAAAGGCTTAGAATCATCAGACTTTTTCAATTGATGCATCTTCGGTCCTAGAAGTGTTTTGACAAAAAAGTAATTCACGGTGACCTACTTTTTGGAATTTTGAGGCTATATTTCTGAACATTACATATAGAAAGAGGCTAAGAAATATCAAAATTTTTCAGTTAATGCATCTAGGTTCTCAGAGTATGTTAAGCAAAGGGTAAACCACTGTGACCTTTTTTTGAATTGAATTCCATGGCTATATATATATATATATTTTTTTTTTTTGGATAATAAGAGAATAAGAATCATCAAACTTTGTCACTTTATACATCTTTAGTCCAAGGAGTGTGTGAACTAAAAAGTAGGTCGCAGTAACCTAATTTCTGAAATTCATGACTACTGTAAACCAACTTTTATTCGCGACGACTTTATTTCGCGATTTATTGGGGTAAACTAGTCCGCGACGATTAATTTTCGCGATCAAGCCTTTTTTTGGATCTGTTGTTAATAGAAAGAGAGACTTTTAAGATAGGTTCGCTGTGAGAAATATTCGCGATGATGAGGCTCTCGCGAACTTCGCGAAAATTTCTCACACGCGAATAAAAGTTGGTTTACAGTATATCTTCTTTTTTTTTTTTTTGGATAATAAGAGGATTAGAATCTTCAAACTTTGTCACTTGATGCATCTTTAGTTCTCAAAGTGTGTCAGTTAAAAAGTAGGTCACCTTATGGAATTTTCATGAGTATGTCTAAATTTTCTAGATACTAACTGGCTAAGAATTATCAAACATTGTCAGTTGATACATCTTAGGTTCTCGGAGTGTGTTAACTAAAAAGTTGGGCACAGAAGAGAGATTCTAGGCTCCTGGTTCTCTTGTTAAATTTTTATATAAATCATTTTAATTAAGGGCCATTCTTTAAACATATTCAGTTGAGAAATGATTTGAAAAAAAAAATACTCTTAAAGTATTAATTTAAATCAATTGCATTAAAAAAAAACCCTGTGAATTCTAAAACACTGCAGTTCATAATACAGTAGTTTAAATGTTTACAAATTTATTTCAAGTCATTTCATGATACCCATGCTGATCATTACTTTAAATGAATATTTGTTAGCTCAATATATCTTGTGAACCCTTAATGTGACAGACATTAAACATGGTGCACTGGTACTTCTTAAGAAGTTATATGACCCTCTGTTGAAATTGAGGTCACAATGTCTAGGGTCATGGGTCAAAATACTGCAGATACATTTATCATGATTTTTGTTATAAATTATTTTGCATATTTCTTTGTACAAACTGTGAAAAGTTCAACAATCTTATTTGATTTTTTCTGTATTTTTCAGATGAAAACAAAAAAAATCAGCCCAACAAAAGGCAGCAAGAGAGAAAGAAAGAAGGAAGTTGAGAGCTGCTGGGCCATCTGCTGAAGTTAATGCTGAAAATCGGAGTTTGGTGGGCAACTCCTTAAAAAACCCAACATCTCATCATTCCAAAACTGGAAAAATGGCCATAGCTAACAGAGTTAGCGGCCAGAGGCAGGTCAAGGCCTCTTTAAAAACCTTGACAAAACTATGAACACTGAAACAAAAACTGAACTGAATACAAAACTGAATACTGAACTGAAACTGAATACAAAACTGAATACTGAACTGAAACTGAATACAAAACTGAATACTGAACTGAAACTGAATACTGAACTGAAACTGAAAACTGAACTGAAACTGAATACAAGACTGAATACTGAATTGAAACTGAATACTGAACTGAACACTGAAACTGAACACAAAACTGAACTGAATTCTGAACTGAACACTGAACTGAAAACTGAAACTATACTGCAAACTGAAACTGAACTGAAAACTGCACTGCAAACTGAAACTGAACTGAAAACTAAATCAAAAACTGGAACTGAAGTGAAAACTGAAACTGAACCAAATACTGAAACTGAACTGGATACTGAAATGAAACTGAAAAGTGTTACTGTACAAAAACCAAACACTGATAACAAAAGAAGATCAAAGAAAAGGAAAAGGGCATCAAAATTGAAGAAAGATGATAACAATAAAGAATGTGTGTCTGAAATTCAGTTAAGTACACCTATCCACAAAAAAGACATATTGTTACACTTGATGTTCAGAAGCAGATAGTAAGAAGACTTCAACAACTATCAGATCCAGACTTTGGAAAATGGGAAGTCAGGTTGATTGATATATTGAAGGAAAAACCAAAAACCAAAATGACTGAACCTCTGAGAAAGCATGAAAACAAACAGCAAAACTTGAAAGAAACTGAAAGCTGTGTACTTATTGTTGATTCTGAAAAGACAGATTTCGTTTTTTTACCTATTATCACAGAATACCAAAAAGAAGTTAATGAAGCGAATTTCAACAAGTAGTACTCTGTCAGAAAGTTTGGGACAAGAAACAGTTTCTTTGCAAAGAAGTCTAGGAGGTCCTTTAGAAACTAGATGTATAATAGGGGATGGAAACTGTTTTTTCAGAGCATTGTCTTATGCAATATATGAAAAGGAATGTAATCATTTCATCATGAGAAACAAAATTGTAAATCATCTCCTAAAGAATGAAGTCTTGTTTCAGAGCTTTTTAAGATCAGGATATAATTCTGTATGTGATTATCTTTTGAAAAAAGGTATGTTAAAGAATGGAACCTGGGCCACGGAAGTAGAAATTATTGCTACAGCACATCTACTACAGACAGACATTTACATCTATGATGTTACTAATGCAACTTGGAAAAAGTATACTGGAAGACAAGTGAATCAAAAATCAGATGTGGAAATGGAAGCCCTTTATTTAAAACACTGCTACAGAGCTCATTATGAAGTTGTAATGTCAGTAAATGAGAAGTATGATGAAAATATTGAGGCGATAAATGATTCTTCCAAACAAGAAAGAAAATTGTTGGAAAAGAATGATAAATACAAGTCAGAAACTCAGATGAAAGCCAGTATCCACACCAGTATTCCAGTAAAACCAGAGAATGAAATGGAGCAAAGTTACATGATGGATTACGACGTCAGTCTGCAACAGTTTGAGATAAATGTTTTGCAAGGAAATTTTCACCAAGGTCATCCAAAATTTGGTCATTCTGCTGGAAAACAGTGTGTTATGAACAGTTTAGCATCGTTAATGTACTGTAAAGTGAAACATTTGAAAGACTGGACTGTGAAAGATATGGATTTTATTTCAGAAACAGGAAATGAATTGTATGGATGTTTAATTAGTAGTTCTACAATGCACAATGATTATGTTTTGATTTCAGAAATTCCAAGACAATTAGAATGTTTTAATAAAATGTACAGCTTTGAATTTGGAGAGTCATATTTTGGTTTATTAAACTCCAATTGTATGGTTGATTCAGAATTTCAATCTCGCAGTTTTATTGAGGCGTTAAGTACAAGTCTAGTAGAATCAGATGGTGCATTCATTACCTTCAAGGGTAACACATATGTAATAATCAAAGAGGGGAACTGTTTTTTATGTTTTTGATCCTCATGCAAGAGATAGATTTGGTAGAGTGTCAGCTTTTGGGAGAAGTCTTTGTTTAAAGTTAAATACTATTGACGAATTAAGTTCACATTTTGAGGAGTTGGCATATTCTATGAATGCACGAGGACATGAACAATTTGAAGTTACCGGTGTGAACATTATTGATTTTGATGTAGAGGAAACGCCTCAAGTGAATGAGAATGGAGACCTTATGAATTTGACAGTAAATGCATCTTCCGAAATGGAAACGGATTGTATTCTTGCTGAAAAAAGAGCTTCAAATACTCATAAACGTAAGAGAAAAATTAATTGCGATACAAGGAATCTTTATCGAAAGAAAAAATTAAAAACTTCAGAATTACAAGAGAACATTCAAAACAATGTAAATCCAATTGTCAAACGAAAAAGATGTAGAAGACTTCTCATGGCAAAGAAATACTCGGAAAATAAACTGTACAAAACGCAGAAAATGATTTCATCAAAATTAAAATACAAATTAAATGAACAATTTAGAAATAGCGTTAAGTTGTATTCAAGAACAAAATATTATGTAAATCAGAAACACAGAGATTCCTTAAAACGAGCGTCTGTTGAAAAATACAAAACTGACAACATTCACAAAGCAAAAGTTAAGTCGGCATCGATTACAAAGTACAAAACAAGTAAAACGCATCGTGAATTTGTTAAAAAAATCTGTTTATGCGAAGCTGAGAAAACTTGAGGAAAGTCGGAAAAATTGGACGTCTGTTTATAAAAATTTTCATGATGAAATGAAATTGTATCCTGAGCATGTCTGTTCAGTGTGTTGTAAACTGTTCTTTCGAAAGCAAGTTCTTAACTGCGAGCCAGAAGTCTATAACAAATACACAACCTCTGATGGAATCGGTTTTGGGTCAGCGTATGTATCCAGAAGATATTTACAATTATGTTCAGAGGACGAGTCACATATTTGTTCTAGTAGATGCAAGCTCTGGGTCTGTTATACTTGCCACAGGAAACTGTTATCTGGTTCTATGCCAGGAGAATGTTTTGCGAATAAAATTGAGAATATAGAGGTTCCAGATGTTTTGCACGAATTAAATTCTTTAGAACGACATCTTATCGCACGTATAATACCATTTACAAAAATGATGGCTTTACCAAAAGGAGGACAATTTGGTGTTCAAGGGCCTGTCGTTTGTGTACCTAGTAATCTGTCGGAGACGCTAGAATCACTGCCACGGCCTGAGAATGAAAGTCAGTTAATTCAAGTTAAGTTAAAGCGAAAACTTTCTTACAAAGGTCATTGCGATTTTAAATTTGTAGATACTCAGAAAGTCAGAAATGCCATTGAGTATTTATATCGGTCAAATGAATTTTATAAAGATCTCAAGTTTGATTATTCTTGGGAAAATCCTATTGAATTTTGAATTTGGAGTCTAAAGATACTCATGATCAACAAACACAAGAAAGAAAAAGTGATACAATGGATAAATCGGTGGAAAATTCAATTGAATATTCAAATTGTGAAAATGAAAAGGTCACTGAACAACATTCACAAGGAAATGAAATACGTGAAACAATGGATGATGAGTTGAACCACCAAATGCCGCTGGATACTTGTCTCCAACCTGTTGACATAGGGCAAGAAGTCCTGGACCAGTATTTTGATAAGATATTTTGTATGGCACCTTGTGAAAGGAATAACCCAATAAGTATTTTGTCTGAAAGGGGTATAGAAGCAAAATGTTTTCCATGTCACTTCCCTACTGGCAAAAATGTTTTTGGAGATGGAAGAGATGTTCGTTTAACATTATCGAGATTCTTTTTGAACAAATTAATGAATGTTGACTCTAGATTTGCTAATGACACTGATTTTATTTTCTTTTCTCAGTACTTGAATGAACTTCAACAAGTTATATCAAATGTTTCAATTGCTTTGCGAAAAACTCCCGAGAAAGGGTTTGATGGGGAAAAAATAACATTACAATCAATTAAAAATAGAGATTCATTGCAACAAATTATTAAATCAGATGAGGGATATAAATTTTTGAAACCAATACGAGGGACTCCATCTTACTGGCAATCTGCACAAAAGGATCTTTTTGCAATGATAAGGCAACTTGGTCTTCCAACATGGTTTTGTTCTTTTTCGGCTGCTGAGATGAGATGGCCTGGAGTTTTTGAAGCTATCCTCAAACAACAAAATGATAAAAGGAATGTGAATGACCTGAATTTGTCAGAAAAATGGGAAATTCTCAAAAAAAAAATCCAATCACTGTATCCCGGATGTTTGACTATCGTTTTCAAACTTTCTTGAAGAAAGTGGTCCTATCAAATTCTAATCCCATAGGGAAAGTGAAAGATTACTTTTATCGAGTAGAATTTCAACAAAGAGGGTCACCTCATACTCACTGTTTGTTTTGGATTGAAAATGCGCCAAACTTACACGAGGATACCGATTCCGATGTTGCTGAATTTATTGACGCTTATGTTACCTGTGAAATTCCTTCTGAAGACGAGACCATATTTGAGATTGTTAACAGCGTTCAGAAACACAGCAAATCACATTCAAAGTCTTGTAAAAAGGGTTCTAAAGAATGTAGAAGAAATTTTCCAAGACCACCTTCAGAGAATACGTTTATTTGTCACCCACAACAAGAAAATATCAAAACTGTTGATCTTTGTATGTCTAAAAAAGAATACAATGAAGTCATAATTCATAATCTGAAAGAGACAAAACGAAAAGATACTTCAAAAGAGTTGTTATCAAAAGTTTGGAATTTTATAAAAGAAAATGATTCAAAAGAAATGTCTACAAAAGAGCTATTCAAAATATTAAATATTACTCAGGAAGAATTTGAAGAGGCAAACAAAATATTGACAAAAACAACATCTGTTGTATTGAAAAGAAATCCAAAGGAAGCATGGATCAATCAGTATAATCGTCCTTTACTTTCCTGCTGGAATGCAAATATGGACATTCAGTATATTACAGATGCTTACGCATGTGTTGTTTACATAGTATCATATATTTCTAAAGCAGAAAGAGAAATGAGTCAGATTCTGGATTGCACACAGCGAGAAGCTAGAGAAGGAAATCTTTACGCAAAATCTGCAATGAAGAAACTTGGAACGGCTTATTTGCATCACAGAGAAGTCAGTGCTCAGGAGGCCGCTTTCAGAGTTTGCAATCTACAACTAAAAGGCTGTTCACGAAAGGTTCAGTTCATACCTATAGGAGAGAATCCAATTCGTATGAGTCTACCATTAAAAATCTTGGACAAGAAATCAGATGCAGACGAGGACATTTGGATGTCAAGCTTAACAGAAAAATACAGAGCAAGACCTTTGACAGAAGAATTTCACAGTATGTGTTTAGCTACATTCTGCTCTGCATATAGAGTTTTATCTTCATCACAAGCGTCAAATGTGAAAAATCCAAGAAGTCCAATACACGCCTTACAAAACGACCTGGGCTACATCCAGAAGAGAACTTTGACTGACACTGCTGTTATTAGATTTCCTCGTTTCTCAGTTTCTACTTTCCCTGAAAAATATTATTTCAGTATTTTGCAGTTGTATTTTCCACACAGATCAACCGGTGAATTAAAATCAAGAAATGGGTATGAGGAATTTTATAACTCTAATGATGTTAAGGAAGTGGTTGAAAGAAATCGTAGCTGTTTTGAAAAAGACGTAGAAGTGTTGGAAAAAGCTCAAGAAATACTAGAAAATTGTGGAATCCAGGAAAATGCATGGTCCCAGGTTTGTCCAGAAACTGAAGTAAATAGATTAGAATGTATACATGAAAAGGAGGAAAAAAAAATGACTGTAATGAATTGGAAGTACCCATACCAGATTTATTGCAGAACTCTTCAAATTCAATAGAAATTTCACAAAGTTTGATTTCAAAAGAGGAAGGTACCAGGAAAATAAGGTCTTTAAATGAAATTCAACGAAGGTTGTTTCAGGAAATGAGACTTTGGTGTTTGAAAATCATAAGCGAACAAAAGCCACCCCAGATACAGATTTTCATTACCGGAGGAGCTGGAACAGGCAAGAGTCATTTGATTAAAAGTATTTACTACGAATTGTCAAGGCTTTTCGCTCCAGTTATGACAAATCCTGATGATGTCTCAGTATTATTGACAGCACCGACAGGTGTGTCAGCATTCAATATAGGAGGAGCAACTATTCACAGTGCATTTGCTGTCCCTGGAAATAGCGCTTTGCCCTTTGAATATCAACCACTTGGTGATGATAAATTAAATTCTTTGAGAACAAAACTTGGACAGTTAAAATTGCTCATTATTGATGAAATCTCCATGGTTGATAAAAAATTGCTGACTTATATTCACGGTCGCTTAAGACAAATCAAACAGACTGGTGATTTTACACCATTTGGAAATGTCAGTGTGTTGGCTTTTGGCGATTTTTACCAGTTACCACCAGTTAAAGGAATACCTCTCTTTACGAAGGATTGCCATTTTGATCTTTGGAATGATTGTTTAAACTTGTCATTCTAAATGAGATCATGAAACAGAGGGAAGATAAACAATTTGCTGAGCTTTTGAATAGGTGTAGAATTAAAGAAAAGAAAGAGAAACTAAGTGCAGATGACAAAGCACTGCTTTCAAGCAGAGAAAGTGATGGTGTTGTTGATGCTTTGCATATATTTGTTACAAATGCTCAAGTCAATGACTTCAATGCACGCGCTTTATCTGCACTATGCTTAAATAACGAAGTGGAACCAACAGTTATCAAAGCCGAAGACTGTTTCAAAGACAAAAGACCAAGAGGTACAAATAGACACGGATCGCTTAAGTGTGTCAAAAAGCAATTTAGATTGGTGAGTGAACTTCAAATATGTGTTGGTGCACGTATCATGCTTGTTTATAATGTCGATATTGCAGATGGTTTAGTGAATGGGGCATTTGGAACTGTGACTAGGATAGTAGAAGAAAGTTGCAATGGGAGAACAGAAGTAAAATTTGTGGAGGTTTGTTTTGACAATAAAGATATTGGTAAAAGACGCGGTAGAAAAATAAGTAACAAAATTAAAGTTTTAATAGAAAGAGTAGAAGAAATGGGAAAGGATGGAAACATAATAAGAAAACAATTTCCATTAAAGCTTGCTTGGGCTTGTTCTGTTCATAAAGTGCAAGGGTTAACTGTCAGTAAAGCTGTAGTGTCATTGAAAAAAATATTCCAGCCTGGACAAGCCTATGTAGCATTGAGCCGTGTCACATCACTTGAAGGTTTATCGATTCAGGATTTCAACGAAAATGCAATATACTCAAATCCGAATATTCAAGAGTCCCTTACTTCAATGGAGCAGTTTCTTAAGGTTAGTGACGAGGTCGTTCTAAAGAAATTCAGTATCTTATTTCACAATATAGAGGGTTTGCAAAACCATTTGGACGATCTTAAAATAACGGTTATGCATCAGGATTTTGATTTCATTTGTTTAGTTGAGACATGGTTAGCAATGGAACCGAGAACCAATATAGATATTGATTGTTTTTCTTCAGAACACCAACTTCGAAAAAATTCATATGCACCTGACAATATAATACAAAGTCAAGCTAAAGGTGGAGTATGTGTTTACAGAAAAACGATTACAGATTTACGATACGAAAGGATCTTTCTCCCAATTGATAATCTTGAGTATATAGCATTTAAAACAAACGGTATATTGGTTGTTACATTGTATAGACCATCATCATACTCCATTGAAAGTTTTTTGAATACCATGAGTAGAATGGTGAATGCTGTGAACTGTGTTAGTCTGCCTTGTGTCATTTTGGGTGATTTTAATCAAAATATCAGAAATGATGTCTCTTCTGCTAAACAATTATTAGAAAGAAATGGCTTTAAGCAGTGTGTAACGGAAATAACAACAGACAGTGGAACAATGATAGATCATATCTATAGCAGAGGAGTAGATGTACTAGTAACCATGATTCCAACGTACTATAGCTATCATGAAGCGCTTAAAGTGGACGTTGTATAATTTTTCGTTACAGAATGAAAAAATCTAGAATTAAAAGGATGTTTTTGCGTTAATATGTAGGAAAACGTATCAATTAAAGTGTAAATTACTTAAAAATAGAGTAATTAAGCGCTGTCTCTATTTAAAAAGTTCATGTTACAAATACGGACATTTCATAAACTTAAACAACTATCGCGGGGAATTCTGTGATTGACTATTACTCTGTAAATGACAGAGTAATATTCTGTCACCACGTGCACCGCCTGATGAGACCCATGGAGGGGTCGAAATAGTTGTTTGTGGAAAATGACCCCCCCCCCCCGGAAAAAAACCTTGTGCGAAAACGAGAGAACATTAACCCACATTTGTCTGTCTAACTGCCACAAAATCTTTATCATTGCATGGTTGTAACGTTTGAATGGGAAATGACAGGGTTTTCATATTTCACATGTGGATTAACTGTGGCAAGCCCCTTCAAAATGTTTAATGATTTTTTTGCACTCAGTATAAAGAGAAAAATTCGAAAACTATGGTCCGTGGGGTAACTTTTTGACCCCTTATTGAAGTTTTAAAGAACTGAAATGAAGTAACTTTTAGTAATTTCAGCAATAACCATAACCAATAATCATTTAAGAGATATCTCCTTTTACAGAGCGGTTGTGAAACTTACATACTCTTTAGGTTTCCGTTTTTATAGGGTTCTGAAAACTAGATCCGGTGTGATTATATAGTTTTTATATTATTGTTAGGGTTATTGCTCTTTAAGGTTCTTCAAGATATAAGCGTCGAAAAGCCCTCCGTTTTTGTTGAACGACAAAAAAAGGTCTAGTTAGGGCTTTTCGACTTTTGGCGAAAAGCCCTATTGTTTTCGTCTTGTTTTATTAGGGCTTTTCGCTTTCAGGCGAAAAGCCCTATTGTTTTCGTCTTTTTTATTATTAGGGCTTTTCGCTTTCAGGCGAAAAGTCCTATTGTTTTCGTCTTTTTAGGGCTTTTCGCTTTCAGGCGAAAAGCCCTATTGTTTTCGTCTTTTTAGGGCTTTTCGCTTTCAGGCGAAAAGCCCTATTGTTTTCGTCTTTTTTATTAGGGCTTTTCGACTTTTGGCGAAAAGCCCTATTGTTTTCGTCTTGTTTTATTATTATTAGGGCTTTTCGCTTTCAGGCGAAAAGCCCTATTGTTTTCGTCTTGTTTTATTAGGGCTTTTCGCTTTCAGGCGAAAAGCCCTATTGTTTTCGTCTTGTTTTATTATTATTATTATTATTCTGACACTTTTTATGTCAAGGATTTAAAGAAATCTTTAAGAGATATATTTATTATTTCATAACCAACCAATAGACCATCCAAATGTGTCTGGAATGTAAGGTTTTGGACTTGCGGTTACGTCACTTCCGGTCTTTGGAAGTCAAAACCTATCTTTTTAATAGGAGCCAATATCTTTGTTAATTTGCAGATAATTTCTTTAAAATTTAAGGGATAGATTCTCGATACTATTTCCTACAAAAAAGTTAGCGACAGTGATTTTTGACAACAGATACTTTTCGAGCTATAAGACTCCAAACATTGAAGAGGGGGGATGAAAATTTCAAAAGTAATAAATAATGGTCGAAAAGATATACTGAGCATTGCAGATCGTTAAAAATGATAAATACAAGTTACACTGTAAGTTTCATGTCAGTCAGATCAGTACTTTCGGTTTTATGAGCCTTTGAAATTGTCTATGGGAGTTTCTATGTTAAATTTGAAATCACGCATTTCACGTTTTCTCTAAAAGTAAACAAGATATTCTTGTGAAATTCAGAATATAAAATGACTGTGACATTGTTCCGACCTGATTAACTTTTGAAATTGAAATTCGGTAAAAAAAAGGGATTTCAAGGGGCCAAACCTGAAAACAGACTTTTCCCTGTAACTTTTTTATTTCTTAACCAATTTTTAAACCGTTTTCGGTTTTGGCTTCAGCATTAAGAGTGCAACGTAAAACGTATGGTCCGTGGGGTCACTTTTTGACCCCTTATAGGAGTTTCTGAGGACTGAAAAAACGTAACTTGTATTTGTTAAAATAAATATCATGTAAGAGTTATCTCTCTTTGCACGGTTGTTAGTACGCTTATTTACTGTACAGGTTTCAATTTTGGTGCACATACAAAAAGTACTTCCGGTTTTATGAGCCTTTAAAAATTGTCTATGGGAGTTTCTATGTTAAATTTGAAATCACGCATTTCACGTTTTCTCTAAAAGTAAACAAGATATTCTTGTGAAGTTCAGAATATAGAATGACTGTGACATTGTTCCGACCTGATTAACTTTTGAAATTGAAATTCGGGAACATAAGGGATTTCAAGGGGCCAAACCTGAAAACAGACTTTTCCCTGTGACTTTTTTATTTCTTAGCCAATTTTTAAACCCTTCTCGGTTTTGGCTTCAGCATTAAGAGTACAACGTAAAAATTATGGTCCGTGGGGTCACTTTTTGACCCCTTATAGGAGTTTCTGAGGACTGAAAAAACGTAACTTGTATTTGTTAAAATAAATATCATGTAAGAGTTATCTCTCTTTGCACGGTTGTTAGTACGCTTATTTACTGTACAGGTTTCAATTTTGGTGCACATACAAAAAGTACTTCCGGTTTTATTAGTCTTTGAAAATTGTCTATGGGAGTTTCTATGTTAAATTTGAAATCACGCATTTCACGTTTTCTCCAAAAGTAAACAAGATATTCTTGTGAAATTCAGAATATAGAATGACTGTGACATTGTTCCGACCTGATTAAGTTTTGAAATTGAAATTCGGGAAAATAAGGGATTTCAAGGGGCCAAACCTGAAAACAGACTTTTCCCTGTTACTTTTTTATTTCTTAACCAAATTTTAAACCGTTTTCAGTTTTGAGTTTAGTATTAAGAGTACTATGTAAAACGTATGGTCCGTGGGGTCACTTTTTTACCCCTTATAGGAGTTTAAGTGGATTAAAGTACAGTACTTTTTGTTAATTTTTAAATAGCCATGACAGAGTTATGTCTCTTTGAATAGCCCTTAATGGACATTTATACTTGTTATGTTTCCAGTTCAGTAAGGATCTCAAAGTACCTTTTGGTTTATGAACCCTATACATTTTTTAAAATGAAAGATTGATTTCTCTTAAAGCTCCCAAATTTTTTAGGGGTCGAAAAGCCCTCCGTTTTTGTTGAACGACAAAAAAGGTCTAGTTATTATTATTATTATTATTCTGACACTTTTTATGTCAAGGATTTAAAGAAATCTTTAAGAGATATATTTATTATTTTATGACCAACAGATAGACCATCTAAATGTCTCTGGAATGTAAGGTTTTGGACTTCCGGTTACGTCACTTCCGGTCTTTGGAAGTCAAAACCTATCTTTTTAATAGGAGCCAATATCTTTGTTAATTTACAGATAATTTATTTAAAATTTAAGGGATAGATTCTCGATGCTCTTTCCTACAAAAAAGTTAGCGACAGTGCTTTTTGACCACAGATACTTTTCGAGCTATAAGACTCTAAACATGGAAGAAGGGGGATGAAAATTTCAAAAGTGATAAATAATGGTCGAAAAGATATACTGAGCAATGCACATTGTTAAGCATGATAAATACAAGTTACACTGTAAGTTTCATGTCAATCAGATCAGTACGTCCGGTTTAATGAGTCTTTGAAATTGTCTATGGGAGTTTCTATGTTAAATTTGAAATCACGCATTTCACGTTTTCTCTAAAAGTTAACAAGATATTCTTGTGAAATTCAGAATATAGAATGACTGTGACATTGTTCCGACCTGATTAAGTTTTAAAATTTAAATTCGGGAAAATAAGGGATTTCAAGGGGCCAAACCTGAAAACAGACTTTTCTCTGTAACTTTTTTATTTCTTAACCAATTTTTAAACCGTTTTCGGTTTTGGCTTCAGCATTAAGAGTAAAGCATAAAATTTATGGTCCGTGGGTCACTTTTTGACCCCCTATAGGAGTTTCTGAGGACTGAAAGAACGTAATTTGTAATTGTTAAAATAAATATAAAGTAAAAGTTATCTCTCTTTGTATGGTTGTTAGTACGCTTATTTACTGTACAGGTTTCAATTTTGGTGCACATACAAAAAGTACTTCCGGTTTTATTAGTCTTTGAAAATTGTCTATGGGAGTTTCTATGTTAAATTTGAAATCACGCATTTCACGTTTTCTCTAAAAGTAAACAAGATATCCTTGTGAAATTCAGAATATAGAATGACTGTGACATTGCTCCGACCTGATTAAGTTTTGAAATTGGAATTCGGGAAAATAAGGGATTTCAAGGGGCCAAACCTGAAAACAGACTTTTCTCTGTAACTTTTTTATTTCTTAACCAAATTTTAAACCAATTTCGGTTTTGGCTTCAGCATTAAGAGTACAACGTAAAAATTATGGTCCGTGGGTCACTTTTTGACCCCCTATAGGAGTTTCTGAGGACTGAAAGAACGTAATTTGTAATTGTTAAAATAAATATAAAGTAAAAGTTATCTCTCTTTGTATGGTTGTTAGTACGCTTATTTACTGTACAGGTTTCAATTTTGGTGCACATACAAAATGTACTTCCGGTTTTATTAGTCTTTGAAAATTGTCTATGGGAGTTTCTATGTTAAATTTGAAATCACGCATTTCACGTTTTCTTTGAAAGTAAACAAGATATCCTTGTGAAATTCAGAATATAGAATGACTGTGACATTGCTCCGACCTGATTAAGTTTTGAAATTGAAATTCGGGAAAATAAGGGATTTCAAGGGGCCAAACCTGAAAATAGACTTTTCTCTGTAACTTTTTTTATTTCTTAACCAAATTTTAAACCAATTTCGGTTTTGGCTTCAGCATTAAGAGTAAAACGTAAAAATTATGGTCCGTGGGGTCACTTTTTGACCCCTTATAGGAGTTTCTGAGGACTGAAAGAACGTAATTTGTATTTGTTAAAATAAATATAAAGTAAGCGTTATCTCTCTTTGCATGGTTGTTAGTACGCTTATGTGCTGTACAGGTTTCAATTTTGGTGCACATACAAAAAGTACTTCCGGTTTTTATTAGTCTTTGAAAATTGTCTATGGGAGTTTCTATGTTAAATTTTTGAAATCACGCATTTCACGTTTTCTTTGAAAGTAAACAAGATATCCTTGTGAAATTCAGAATATAGAATGACTGTGACATTGTTCCGACCTGATTAAGTTTTGAAATTGAAATTCGGGAAAATAAGGGATTTCAAGGGGCCAAACCTGAAAACAGACTTTTCCCTGTTACTTTTTTATTTCTTAATCAAATTTTAAAGCGTTTTCGGTTTTGAGTTTAGTATTAAGGGTACTATGTAAAAATTATGGTCCGTGGGGTCATTTTTTGACCCCTTATAGGAGTTTAAGTGGATTGAAGTATCGTACTTTTTGTTAATTTGTAAATAGTCATGACAGAGTTATCTCTTTTAATAGCCCTTGATGGACATTTATACATGTTTTGTTTCCAGTTCAGTAGGGATCTGAAAGTACCTTTTGGTTTATGAACCCCATAATTTTTTTTATAATGAAAGATTAATTTCTCTTTAAGCTCCCAATTTTTTTAGGGGTCGAAAAGGCCTCCGTTTTTGTTGAACGACAAAAAAGGTCTAGTTATTATTAGGGCTTTTCGCTTTCAGGCGAAAAGCCCTATTGTTTTCGTCTTTTTTATTATTAGGGCTTTTCGCTTTCAGGCGAAAAGCCCTATTGTTTTCGTCTTTTTTAGGGCTTTTCGCTTTCAGGCGAAAAGCCCTATTGTTTTCGTCTTTTTTATTATTATTATTATTATTATACTGAACACTTTTTTCGTTCAGCATTTGAGGAGTACCTTTATAAATAGGATTTTTCTCTTATAACCACTAAATAGAGAATGTAAATATCTCGCGTATGTAAGGTATTGAACTTCCGGTTTAGTCACTTCCGGTTTCTACTAAAGAAAAACTGAAATTCCTAAAGAAGCTAAAATCATTCTTATTTTGAATGTCTTGACTCTCAAATTCGAGATATAAATTGTGGAGACCAATACCTACAAAAAAGTTAGCGATGGTGATTTTCGACCTCTGATACTTTCTGAGATATAAGACTTCAAACATTGAAAAAGGGGGGATGAAATTTTTAAAAGTCACAGTTAAGGTTTGAAAATTATTTTGAGCATTGAAATACGTTAAGACTAATAAGTAGAATATATACTGTAAGTTTCATATCGATCCGAGCTGAACTTCCGGTTTTAATGGTCTTTGAAAATTGTCTATGGGAGTTTCTATGTTAAATTGAAATCAGTCGTGGCACATTTTCTCTTAAAATAATCCAGATATTCTTATGAGATTTTAAGTGTAGAATGACCTTGATGCGATACCGACCTCATTAGGTCATAAAAAGATAATTCAGGAAAATAAGGGATTTCTAGGGGCCAACATTGCAAACAGACTTTTTCCTGTAACTTTTTTATTTTTCAATGAATTTTTAAACAGTTTCCTATTCTGGGTTCACATCAAAGAGTACAATCTAAAAATTATGGTCCGTGGGGTCATTTTTTGACCCCTTATAGGAGTTACAGAAGACTGAAATAATGTAATTTTTATTTATTTCAAAAAGAATGGAGTAAGAATTATCTCCCTTTGAACATCAGTTAACAGGCTTACATACTCTTTAGTTTTCAAGTTTGGTATGCATATGACAAGTACTTCCGGTTTTACGAATCTCTGAATTTGTCTATGGGAGATCTCATGGTAAATTGAAAATTGCACATTTCACGATATCTCTTAAAGTAATCAAGGTATTCTTGTGAAAATTGAAAACGGACTTTTGCCTGTAACTTTTTCATTTCTCAATGAATTTTTAAACGGCTTTCAGATTTAAATTTAGTATAAAGAGAGCAATTTAAAAATCATGGTCCGTGGGGTCACTTTTTGACCCCTTATAGGAGTTACAGAGGACTGAAATAATGAAATTTTTATTTATTTCAAATATGATGACGTAAGAGTTATCTCCCTTTGCATATCTGTTGGCAGGCTTAGATACTCATTAGGTTTCAAGTTTGGTATGCATATGACAAGTACTTCCGGTTTTATGAATTTCTGAATTTGTCTATGGGAGTTCCCATGTTAAATGGAAAATTGCACATGTCACGATATCTCCTAAACTAAATAAGATATTCTTGTGAAAATTGAGTGATATAATGACTTTAATATTGTTTCAAGCCCTTTAGGGTCTAAAAATAAAATTCTGAAAAATAAGGGATTTAAAGGGGCTAATATTAAAAACAGATTTTCCCATGTAACTTTTTTATTTTCAAATGAATTTTTGAACAGTTTTCGGTTCTGAGTTTAGCATAACTGGTACAAATTGAAAATTATGGTCCGTGGGGTGACTTTTTGACCCCTTATAGGTTTTTTAGAGACCTGAAATTAAGTAACTTTTAGTAATTTCAAAAATAAGAATGTAAGAGTTATCCCCCTTTGTAGGGCTCTAGTGAGAATAGCATACTCTTTAAGATTCCATTTTCACGAGCATCTGAAAACTAGATCCGGTCTGATAATTTTTTTATGTTTTTCATTTTGTTAGAGTTATCGCTCCTTAAGGTCCTTTAGATTTAAAGCGTCGAAAAGCCCTCCGTTTTTGTTGAACGACAAAAAAGGTCTAGTTATTATTATTATTATACTGAACACTTTTTTCGTTCAGCATTTGAGGAGTATCTTTAAAAATAGGATTTTTGTTTTATAACCTCTAAATAGGAAATATAAATGTCTCGCGTATGTAAGGTTTTGAACTTCCGGTTTAGTCACTTCCGGTTTCTACTAAGGAGAAACTAAAATATCTCAAGAAGCTAAAATATTTCTCATTTTGAATGTCTAGACTTTCAAATTCTAGATATAAATTCTAGACACCAATACCTACAAAAAAGTCAGCGATGGTGATTTTGGACCACTGATACTTTCTGAGATATAAGACTTCAAACATTCAAAAAGGGGGGATGAAATTTTTAAAAGTCACAATTAAGGTTTGAAAATTATTTTGAGCATTGAAATACGTTAAGACTAATAAGTTGAACATATACTGAAAGTTTCATATCGATCCAAGCCGAACTTCCGGTTTTAGGGGTCTTTGAAAATTGTCTATGGGAGTTTCTATGTTAAATTGAAATCAGTCGTGGCACGTTTTCTCTTAAAATAATCAAGATATTCTTGTGAGATTTTAAGTGTAGAATGACCTTGATACGCTTCCGACCTCATTAGGTCATGAAAAGAAAATTCGGGAAAATAAGGGATTTCTAGGGGCCAAAGTTGAAAACTGACTTTTTCCTGTAACTTTTTTATTTCTGAATCAATTTTTAAACAATTTTCTATTCTGGGTTCAGATCAAAGAGAACAATCTAAAAATTATGGTCCGTGGGGTCACTTTTTGACCCCTTATAGGAGTTACAGAAGACTGAAATAATGTAATTTTTATTTATTTCAAATATGATGAAGTAAGAGTTATCTCCCTTTGCACATCTGTTTGCGGGCTTACATACTCTTTTGGTTTCAAGTTTGGTATGCATATGACAAGTACTTCCGGTTCTATGAATCTCTGAATTTGTCTATGAGAGTTCCCATGTTAATTGGAAAAATGCACATGTCACGATATCTCTTAAAGTAATCAAGATATTCTTGTGAAAATTGAGTGATGTAATGACTGTGATATTGTTTCAACCCCATTAGGGTTTGAAAATAAATTTCTCAGAAATAAGGGATTTCTAGGGGCCAAAGTTGAAAACTGACCTTTGCCCATAACTATTTTAATACTTAATGAATTTTTGAACAGTTTTCTATTCTGGGTTTAGCTTATAGAGTACAATCTAAAAATTATGGTCCGTGGGTTCACTTTTTGACCCCTTATAGGAGTAACCCAGGACTGAAATAATGAAAATTTTATTTATTTCAAATATGATGAAGTAAGAGTTATCTCTCTTTTCACATCTGTTGGCGGGGTTACATACTCTTTAGGTTTCAAGTTTGGTATGCATATGACAAGTACTTCCGCTTTTATGAATCTCTGAATTTTTCTATGGGAGTTCTCATGTTAAATGGAAATATGCACATGTCACGATATCTCTTCAACTAAATAAGATATTCTTGTGAAAATTGAGTGATATAATGACTTTGATAATGTTTCAACCCAATAAGGGTCTGAAATTGAAATTCTGAAAAATAAGGGATTTCAAGGGGCTAATATTGAAAACTGACTTTCCCATGTAACTTTTTTATTTCTAAATGAATTTTTGAACAGTTTTCGATTCTGAGTTCATCATAAAGGGTACAGTTTAAAAATTATGGTCTGTGTGGTCACTTTTTGTCCCCTTATAGGTGTTTTAGAGACCTGAAATATAGTAACTTTTTGTAATTTTCAAAATAACACTGTAAGTGTTATCCCCATTTGCAGAGCTCTAGTGAGAATTACATACTCTTTGGGTTTCCATTTTTATAAGCTCCTGAAAACTTGATCCGGTTTGATTATTTTTTTTATGTTTTTCATTTTGTTAGAGTTATAGCTCTTTAAGGTCCTTGAGATCTAAAGCGTCGAAAAGCCCTCCGTTTTTGTTGAACGACAAAAAAGGTCTAGTTATTATTATTATTATTATTATACTGAACACTTTTTTCGTTCAGCATTTGAGGAGTACCTTTAAAACTAGGATTTTTCTCATATAACCACTAAATAGCAAATGTAAATATCTCGCGTATGTAAGGTACTGAACTTCCGTTTCAGTCACTTCCGGTTTCTACTAAAGAAAAACTAAAATACCTAAAGAAGCTAAAATCTTTCTCATTTTCGATGGCTAGACTCTCAAATTCAAGATATGAATTATACAGACCAATACCTACAAAAAAGTTAGCGACGGTAATTTTCGACCACTGATACTTTCTGAGATATAAGACTTCAAACATTGAAGAAGGGGGGATGAAATTTTTAAAAGTCACAATTAAGGTTTGAAAATTATTTTGAGCATAGAAATACGTTAAGACTAATAAGTAAAACATATATTGTAAGTTTCATATCGATCCGAGCCGAACTTCCGGTTTTAGGGGTCTTTGAAAATTGTCTATGGGAGTTTCTGTGTTAAATTGAAATCAGTCGTGGCACGTTTTCTCTTTAAATAATCAAGATATTCTTATGAGATTTTAACTGTAGAATGAGCTTGATACGGTACCGACCTCATTAGGTCATTAAAAGATAATTCGGGAAAATAAGGGATTTCTAGGGGCCAACATTGAAAACAGACTTTTTCCTGTAACTTTTTTATTTCTCAATGAATTTTTAAACAGTTTTCTATTCTGGGTTCAGATCAAAGAGGACAATCTAAAAATTATGGTCCGTGGGGTCACTTTTTGACCCCTTATAGGAGTTACAGAAGACTGAAATAATGTAATTTTCATTTATGTCAAAAATAATGGAGTAAGAGTTATCTCCCTTTGAACATCAGTTAAGAGGCTTACATACTCTTTAGTTTTTAAGTTTGGTATGCATATGACAAGTACTTCCGGTTTTATGAATCTCTGAATTTGTCTATGGGAGTTCTCATGTTAAATGGAAAATTGCACATTTCACGATATCTCTAAAAGTAATCAAGATATTCTTGTGAAAATTTAGTGATATAATGATTGTGATATTGTTTCAACCCCATTAGGGTTTGAAAATGAATTTCTGGAAATATAAGGCATTTCTAGGGGCTAAATTTGAAAACTGACCTTTACCCATAACTTTTTTAATTCTAATTGAATTTTTAAACAGTTTTCTATTCTGGGTTTAGCTTAAAGAGTACAATCTAAAAATTATGGTCCGTGGGGTCACTTTTTGACCCCTTATAGGATTTACGGAGGACTGAAATAATGAAATTTTTCTGTATTTTAAATATGATGAAGTAAGAGTTATCTCCCTTTGAACATCTGTTGGGGAGCTTACATACTCTTTAGATTTCAAGTTTGGTATTCATATGACAAGTACTTCCGGTTTTATGAATCTCTGAATTTGTCTATGGGAGTTCTCATGTTACATGGAAAATTGCATATTTCACGATGTCTCTTAAAGTAATGAAGATATTCTTTTGAAAATTGAGTGATATAATGACTGTTATAATGTTTCAACCCCATAAGGGTTTGAAAATGAATTTCTGAAAAATAAGGGATTTCTAGGGGCCAAAGTTGAAAACTGACCTTTGCCCATAACTATTTTATTTCTCAATGAATTTTTAAACAGTTTTCTATTATGGGTTTAGCTTAAAGAGTACAATCTGAAAATTATGGTCCGTGGGGTCACCTTTTGAACCCTTATAGGAGTTACAGAAGACTGAAATAATGTAATTTTTATTTATTTCAAAAATAATGGAGTGAGAGTTATCTCCCTTTGAACATCAGTTAACAGGCTTACATACTCTCTAGGTTTCAAGTTTGGTATGCATATGACAAGTATTTCCGGTTTCATGAATCTCTCTATTTGTCTATGAGAGTTCCCATGTTAATGGAAAAATGCACATGTCACGATATCTCCTAAACTAAATAAGATATTCTTCTGAAAAATGAGTGATATAATAACTTTGATATTGTTTAAAACCTATTAGAGTCTGAAAATGAAATTCTGAAAAATAAGGGATTTCAAGGGGCTAATATTAAAAACTGATTTTCCAATGTAACTTTTTTATTCCTTAATAAATTTTTGAACAGTTTTCGATCCTGAGTTCAGCATAAAAGACACAATTTAAAACTTATGGTCCGTGGGGTCACTTTTTAAACCCTTATAGGTGTTTTAGAGACCTGAAATTAAGTAACTTTTAGTAGTTTCAGAAAAAAAAGCAATGTGAGAGTTATCGCCCTTTGCAGAGCTCTAGTGAGAATTACATTCTCGATAGGTTTAAATTTTTATAAGCTTTTTAAAACTCGATCCGGTCTGATTATTTTCTTTTATGTTTATCATTTTGTTAGAGTTATCGCTCTTTAAGGTCCATGAGATTTAAAGAATCGAAAAGCCCTCCGTTTTTGTTGAACGACAAAAAAGGTCTAGTTATTATTATTATTATACTGAACACTTTTTTCGTTCAGCATTTGAAGAGTACCTTTAGAAATAGGATTTTTGTCTTATAACCACTAAATAGGAAATGTAAATATCTCGCGTATGTAAGGTTTTGAACTTCCGGTCTCTTCACTTCCGGTTTCTACTACAGAAAAACTAAAATACCTAAAGAAGCTAAAATCTTTCTCATTCTTAATGTCTAGACTCTCAAATTCAAATTATAAATTCTAGAGACAAATACCTACAAAAAAGTCAGCGATGGTGATTTTCGACCACTGATACTTTCTGAGATATAAGACTTCAAACATTGAAAAAGGGGGGATGAAATTTTTAAAAGACACAATTAAGGTTTCAAAATCACTTTGAGCATTGAATTTCGTTTAAACTAATCAGTTAAACATATACTGTAAGTTTCATATCGATCCGAGCCGAACTTCCGGTTTTAGGGGTCTTTGAAAATTGTCTATGGGAGTTTCTATGTTAAATTGAAATCAGTCGTGGCACGTTTTCTCTTAAAATAATCATGATATTCTTATGAGATTTTAAGTGTAGAATGACCTTGATGGGGTACCAACCTCATTAGGTCATTAAAAGATAATTCGGGAAAATAAGGGATTTCTAGGGGCCAACATTGAAAACAGATTTTTTCCTGTAAATTTTTTATTTCTCAATGAATTCTTAAACAGTTTTGTATTCTGGGTTCAGATCAAAGAGATCAATCTAAAAATTATGGTCCGTGGGGTCACTTTTTGACCCCTTATAGGAGTTACAGAAGACTGAAATAATGTAATTTTTATTTGTTTCAAAAGAAATAGAGTAAGAGTTATCTTCCTTTGGACATCAATTTAGAGGCTTACATACTCTTTAGATTTCAAGTTTGGTATGCATATGACAAGTACTTCCGGTTTTATGAATCTCTTAATTTGTCTATGGGAGTTCTCATGTTAAATGGAAAATTGCATATTTCATGATATCTCTTAAAGTAATCAAGATATTATTGTGAAAATTAAGTGATATAATGACTGTGATATTGTTTCAACCCCCTTAGGGTTTGAAAATGAATTTCTGGAAAATAAGGGATTTCTAGGGGCCAAAGTTGAAAACTGACTTTTGCTCATAACTTTTTTAATTCTTAATGAATTTTGAAACAGTTTTCTATTCTGAGTTTAGCTTAAAAAGTTCAATCTAAAAATTATGGTCCGTGGGGTCACTTTTTGACCCCTTATAGGAGTTACAGAGGACTGAAATAATGAAATTTTTATTTATTTCACATATGATGAAGTAAGAGTTATCTACCTTTGCATATCTGTTGGCGGGCTTACATACTCTTTAGGTTTCAAGTTTGGTATGCATATGACAAGTACTTCCGGTTTTATGAATCTCTGAATTTGTCTAAGGGAGTTCCCATGTTAAATGGAAAAAATACACATGTCACGATATCTCTTAAACTAAATAAGATATTCTTGTGAAAATTGAGTGATATAATGACTTTGATAATGTTTCAACCTCTTTAGGGTCTGGAAATGAAATTCTGAAAAATAAGGGATTTCAAGGGGCTGATATTGAAAACTGATTTCCCCAAGTAACTTTTTTATTTCTAAATGAATTTTTGAACAGTTTTCGATTCCGAGTTCAGCATAAAGGATACAGTTTAAAAACTGTGGTCCGTGGGGTGACTTTTTGACCCCTTATAGGTGTTTTAGAGACCTGAAACATAGTAACTTTTAGTAATTTTCAAAATAACATTGTAAGAGTTACCCTCCTTTGTAGACCTCTAGTGAGAATTTCATACTCTTTAGGTTCCCATTTTTATCAGCTCCTGAAGACCTGATGCGGTTTGATCATTTTTTTTTCGTTTTATATTTAATTAGAGTAATCGCTTTTTTAAGGTCCTTGAGATTTAAAGCGTCGAAAAGCCCTCCGTTTTTGTTGAACGACAAAAAAGGTCTAGTTATTATTATTATTATTATTATTATATCTAACACTTTTACGTTTCGGATTTAAAGAAAACATTTGGTTATATGTATTTTATAATAAAACCGTTAGATAGCACATCTAAATGTCTCCCGTATGTAAGGTTTTGTACTTCCGGAAACGTCACTTCCGGTATTTACAAGTAGAAAACTAAGATTTCTTTAGGAGCTTAAAAAATTCTTATTTTTCATGGAAATTCATTCAAATTTTAGGAATAGATTCTTCAAAGTAAATCCTACAAAAAAGTTAGCGACAGCGATATTGTACCTATAACACATTTTTGTGTTATAAGACTCCAAAGTTAGGAAAAGGGGGATGGAAATTTAAAAATTGAAAAACTACGTAGGAAAAATATTTTGAAGACTACAAATTGTTACAATTGAATAATAAAACATGTGCTGTAAGTTTCAAGTCAATCCAAGCGTAACTTCCGGTTTTATGAGTCTCCAAACATTGTCTCTGGAAGATTCTATGTTAAATTGAAATCACGCATGTTCCATTATCTCAAAAAGGAAGCAAGCAATTCTTGTAATATTTAAGTGAAATATTTACTTTTACATTGTCTTTAGTTGATTAGGTGATGAACAGAGAATTTCAAAAAATTAGGGATTTTTAGGGGCCAGTACAAAAAACACCTTTTCCCCTTTAACTTTTTCATTTGTTTACCAATCTTCAAACTGATTTCGGTTTCGAATTTAGCATGAAGAGTGCAATTTAAAAATTATGGTCCGTGGGGTCACTTTCTGACCCCTTATAGGAGTTTTAGAGAATTGAAAAATAGTAAAAATTAGCAATTTCAGAAATAATCAAGTAAGAGTTATCTCCCTTTGTACAAGTGTTAAATGCCCTACATACTCTTTAGGATTCCATTTTAGTAAGAATCTGAAAAGTACTTCCGGTTTTATTAGCATCCTAAAAATGTCTATGGAAGTTTCTATGTTAAATTTGAATCACGCATGTTCCATTATTTCAGAAAGGAATCAAACAATTCTTGTAATATTTGAGAAGAACACTTCTTTTAACATTGTCTTCAAGTGATTAGGTGATGATAAGAAAATTTAAAAAAAATTAGCGTTTTTTAGGGGCCAAAACAAAAAACACTTTTTTACCTGTAACTTTCTTATTTTTTAACAAATCTTCAAACTGATTTCGATTTTGAATTAGGCATCAAGAGTACAATTTAAAAATTATGGTCCGTGGGTCACTTTCTGAACCCTTATAGGAGTTACAGAGGACTGAAATAATGTAATTTTTATTTATTTCAAAAATAATGAAGTAAGAGTTATCTCCCATTGCACATCTGTTGGCGGGCTTACATACTCTTTAGGTTTCAAGTTTGGTATACATATGACAAGTACTTCCGGTTTTATGAATCTCTAAATTTGTCTATGGGAGTTCCCATGTTAAATGGAAAAATGCACATGTCACGATATCTCTTCAACTAAATAAGATATTCTTGTGAAAATTAAGTGATGTAATGACTTTAATATTATTTCAACCCCTATAGGGCCTGAATATAAAATTCTGAAAAATAAGGGATTTCAAGAGGCTTATATTGAAAACAGATTTTCCCATGTAACATTTTTATTTCTCAATAATTTTTTGAACAGTTTTCGGTTCTGAGTTCAGCATGAAGGGTAAAATTTGAAAATTATGGTCCGTGGGGTCACTTTTCGACCCCTTATAGGTGTTTTAGAGACCTGAAATATAGTAACTTTTAGTAATTTTCAAAATAACATTGTAAGAGTTACCTCCCTCTGCAGAGCTCTAGTGAGAATTACATACTCTTTAGGTTTCCATTTTTAAAAGCTCCTGAAGACTTGATCCGGTTTGATAATTCTTTTTATGTTTTTCATTTTGTTAGAGTTATCGCTCTTTAAGGTCCTTATGATTTTAAGCGTCGAAAAGCCCACCGTTTTTGTTGAACGACAAAAAAGGTCTAGTTATTATTAGGGCTTTTCGCTTTCAGGCGAAAAGCCCTATAGTTTTCGTCTTTTTTATTATTATTAGGGCTTTTCGCTTTCAGGCGAAAAGCCCTATTGTTTTCGTCTTTATTATTATTATTATTATTATTATTATTATTATACTGAACACTTTTTTCGTTCAGCATTTGAGGAGTACCTTTAGAAATAGGAGTTTTTCCTTATAACCACTAAAAAGTAAATTTAAATATCTCGCGTATGTAAGGTATTGAACTTCCGGTCTCCTCACTTCCGGTTTCTACTAAAGAAAAACTAAAATACCTAAAGAAGCTAAAATCTTTCTCATTTTGAATGTCTAGACTCTCAAATTCAAGATATAAATTCTAGACACCAATATCTACAAAAAAGTTAACGACGGTGACTTTCCACCACTGAAACTTTCTGAGATATAAGACTTCAAACATTGAAAAAGGGGGGATGAAATTTTTAAAAGTCACAATTAAGGTTTGAAAATCATTTTGAGCATTGAAATACGTTAAGACTAATTAGTTGAACATATACTGTAAGTTTCATATCGATCCCAACCGAACTTCCGGTTTCATGGGTCTTTGAAAATTGTCTATGGGAGTTTCTATGTTAAACTGAAATTAGTCGTGGCATATTTTCTCATAAAATAATCAAGATAATTTTGTGAGAATTTAAGTGCAGAATGACCTTGATACGGTACCGACCTCATTAGGTCATGAAAAGTAAATTCGGGAAAATAAGGGATTTCTAGGGGCCAACATTGAAAACATACTTTTTCCTGTAACTTTTTTATTTCTCAATGAATTTTTAAACAGTTTTCTATTCTGGGTTCAAATCAAAGAGAACAATCTAAAAAATATGGTCCGTGGGGTCACTTTTTGACCCCTTATAGGACTTGCAGAAGACTGAAATAATGTAATTTTTATTCATTTCAAAAGTAATAGAGTAAGAGTTATCTCCCTTTGATCGTAAGTTAACAGGCTTGCATACTCTTTAGGTTTCAAGTTTGGTATGCATATGACGAGTACTTCCGGTTTTATGAATCTCTAAATTTGTCTATGGGAGTTCTCATGTTAAATGGAAAATTGCACATTTCACGATATCTCTTAAAGTAATCAAGATATTCTTGTGGAAATTTAGTGATATAATGATTGTGATATTCTTTCAACCCCATTAGGGTTTGAAAATGAGTTTCTGGAAAATAAGGGATTTCTAAGGGCCAAAGTTGAAAACTGACGTTTGCCCATAACTTTTTTAATTCTTAATGAATTTTAAAACAGTTTTCTATTCTGGGTTTAGCTTAAAGAGTACAATCTAAAAATTATGGTCCGTGGGGTCACTTTCTGACCCCTTATAGGAGTTACAGAGGACTGAAATAATGTAATTTTTATTCATTTCAAATATGATGAAGTAAGAGTTATCTCCCATTGCACATCTGTTGGCGGGCTTACATACTCTCTAGGTTTCAAGTTTGGTATGCATATGACAAGTACTTCCGCTTTTATGAATGTCTGAATTTGTCTATGGGAGTTCCCGTGTTAAATGCAAAAATGCACATGTCACGATATCTCCTAAACAAAATAAGATATTCTTGTGAAGATTGAGTGATATAATGACTTTGATAATGTTTCAACCCAATAAGGGTCTGAAAATGAATTTTTGAAAAATAAGGGATTTCAAGGAGTTTATGTTGAAAACTGATTTTCCCATGTAACTTTATTATTTCTAAATGAATTTTTGAACAGTTCTCTATTCCGAGTTCAGCATAAAGGGTACAGTTTGAAAATTATGGTCCGTGGGGTCACTTTTTGACCCCTTATAGGTGTTATAGAGGCCTGAAATATAGTAACTTTTAGTAATTTTCAAAATAACAGTGTAAGAGTTACCCCCCATTGCTGAGATCTAGTGAGAATTACATACTCTTTAGATTTCCATTTTTATAAGCTTCTGAAGACTTGATCCTGTCTGATTATTTTTTCATGTTTTTCATTTTGTTAGAGTTATCGCTCTTTAAGGTATTTGAGATTTGAAGCGTCGAAAAGCCCTCCGTTTTTGTTGAACGACAAAAAAGGTCTAGTTAGGGCTTTTCGACTTTTGGCGAAAAGCCCTATTGTTTTCGTCTTGTTTTATTATTATTATTATTATTATTATTATTATACCTAACACTTTTACGTTTCGGATTTAAAGAAAACCTTTGGTTATATGTATTTTATAATAAAACCGTTAGACAGCTTATCTGAATCTCTCCCGTATGTAAGGTTTTGTACTTCCGGAAACTTCACTTCCGGTATTTACAAGTAGAAAACTCAGATTTCTTTAGGAGCTTAAACAATTCTTATTTGATAAGGAAATTCATTCAAATTTTAGGAAAAGATTCTTCAAAGGAAATCCTACAAAAAAGTTAGCGACAGCCTTGTTGTACCTATGATACATTTTTGTGTTGTAAGACTCTAAAGTTAAAAAAAAGGGGGGATGGAAATTTTAAAATTTCAAAACCATATAGGAAAAATATTTTGAAGACTACATATTGTTAAGAGTGATTAATAGAACATGTACTATAAGTTTCAAGTCAATCCAAGCAGAACTTTCGGTTTTATGAGTCACCAAAAATTGTCTATGAGAGTTTCTATGTTAAATTGAAATCACGCATGTTCCATTATTTCAGAAAGGAAGCAAGCAGTTCTTGTCATATTTAAGTGGAATACTTACTTTTACACTGTCTTTAGGTGATTAGGTGATGAAAACAAAATTCCACAAAATAAGGGATTTTTAGGGGCCAGTACAACAAAACAGTTTTTTCCCTGTAACTTTTTTATTTCGCAACCAATCTGTAAACAGTTTTCGGATTTGAGTTTAGCACGAAGAATACATTTTAAAAATTATGGTCCGTGGGGTCACTTTTTGACCCCTTATAGAAGATTCAGAGGCCTGAAAAACAGTCCTTTTAGAGTTCTCTTGATTTCATCGCGTAATTAGAGTTATCGTTCTTTGCACGGTTGGCGAGCGTAGAAAGCGAAAGTAAGGTTTGGTCCTGTTGGCTGCGTAGCTATACTTTTTCAACAAGCGCTCTGCTAGACTCGCCATGTATCCCATAATGGTTCCTTTCATTTTGCTTTATCGAATATCACATCAAACATAAGAGATCTCAGTGTTTTAAGATATTTGACCGGGACTTTAGTACGAAACTAAATACGCTGCCACCTAAAATGCGTAGAACAAAAATACGGGGGTGGATCCTCCAGTGTTTCGTAGACGGACTTTCATAAATTAAAGTCAAACCATGTAAAGTTAGATGGTTTAGGAAAAAAAAAAAACCAAAAAAAAAACCCATGAATCTCATTTCATGATCACAAAAAGCATATTTTACAAGATGAATTAATTCTAAATAAAATTAAAATAAATTTGATGTTTGAAAAAGAAGATAAATATCTGAAAGGAAATTAACTAATCATAACAGAAGAAACAAATGACATCAAAGATATTTGAAGAAATTATAGATGAAATGTATATCTTGTTTCTCCGATCACCAGAAAAGAAATTCTAGGCACTTCGGAATTTCTTGTTCTTGCCGATAAAGTTTATATCTTCTAGGTAAATGAGACAATGACTTTTAAACTTTCCAGAAAGTTTTTATGGGGTGTTTTGTAAAGTATTCTGAAATTTTAGGTTAATACGATGTCTGGTTTAGAGTTTAGAGACAAAATCTACGTCGCCATTCCTCAGAAAAAAGGAAGGGGGAGGGGGGGGGGGGAGGAACGTAAAGAATGCTGATATATATAACGAATATACATAACAGAAATGTTAACTTACTCAAGGGCTTATTGTGTCTAAAAGGTCAAAGTTCAAGGTCCTGTGAATTAAAAGGATGAAAGTAAGTTTTTTTTTGTTTTTTTTTTGTTTTTTTTTGTTTTTTTTCCCCCGGTTTTAATTAAATCAGTGGTAAACAATGAAAGGCTTAGGGGGTAGTGTCGAAAAGCACTTCAATTTTCGTTGAACAACGAAAAGAGGTCTAGTTTTATTAGGGCTTTTCGACTTTTGGCGAAAAGCCCTATTGTTTTCGTCTTGTTTTATTAGGGCTTTTCGCTTTCAGGCGAAAAGCCCTATTGTTTTCGTCTTGTTTATTAGGGCTTTTCGCTTTCAGGCGAAAAGCCCTATTGTTTTCGTCTTTTTTATTATTATTATTATTATTATTATTATTATTATTATACTGAACACATTTTCGTTCAGCATTTGAGGAGTACCTTTAAAAATAGGATATTTCTCTTATAACCACTATATAGCAAATGTAAATATCTCGCGTATGTAAGGTATTGAACTTCCGGTTCAGTCACTTCCGGTTTCTACTAAAGAGAAACTGAAATACATAAAGAAGCTAAAATCTTTCTCATTTTGAATGTCTAGACTCTTAAATTCAGGATATAAATTCTAGACACAAATACCTACAAAAAAGTTAGCGATGGTGATTTTCGACCACTGATACTTTCTGAGATATAAGACTTCAAACATTGAAAAAGGGGGGATGAAATTTTTAAAAGTCAAAATTAAGGTTTGAAAATTATTTTGAGCATTGAAATACGTTTAGACTCATAAGTTGAACATATACTGTAAGTTTCATATCGATCCGAGCCGAACTTCCGGTTTTAGGGGTCTTTGAAAATTGTCTATGGGAGTTTCTATGTTAAATTGAAATCAGTCGTGGCACGTTTCCTCTTAAAATAATCAAGATATTCTTGTGAGATTTTAAGTGTAGAATGATCTTGATACGATACCGACCTCATTAGGTCATTAAAAGATAATTCGGGAAAATAAGGGATTTGTAGGGGCCAACATTGAAAACATACTTTTTCCTGTAACTTTTTCATTTCTCAATGAATTTTTAAACATTTTTCTATTCTGGGTTCAGATCAAAGAGATCAATCTAAAAATTATGGTCCGTGGGGTCACTTTTTGACCCCTTATAGGAGTTACAGAAGACTGAAATAATGTAATTTTGATTTATTTCAAAAATAAAAGACTAAGAGTTATCTCCCTTTGAACATCAGCTAACAGACCTACATACTCTTCAGGTTTCAAGTTTGGTATGCATATGACAAGTACTTCCGGTTTTATGAATCTCTGAATTTGTCTATGAGAGTTCTCATGTTAAATGGTAAATTGCACATATCACGATATCTCTTTAAGTAATCAAGATATTCTTGCGAAAATTTAGTGATATAATGACTGTGATATTGTTTCAACCCCATTAGGGTTTTAAAATGAATTTCTGGAAAATAAGGGATTTCTAGGGGCCAAAGTTGAAAACTGACCTTTGTCCATAACTTTTTTAATTCTTAATGAATTTTTGAACAGTTTTCTATTCTAGGTTTAGCTTAAAGAGTACAATCTAAAAATTATGGTCCGTGGGGTCACTTTTTGACCCCTTAAAGGAGCTACAGAGGACTGAAATAATGAAATTTTTATTTATTTCAAATATTATAAAGTAAGAGTTATCTCCCTTTGCACATCTGTTGGTGGGCTTACATACTCTTTAGGTTTCAAGTTTGGTATGCATCTGATAAGTACTTCCGGTTTTATGAATGTCTGAATTTGTCTATGGGAGTTCTCATGTTAAGTGGAAAAATGCACATGTCACGATATCTCCTAAACTAAATAAGATATTCCTCTGAAAATGGAGTGATATAATGACGTTGATATTTTTTCAACCCCATTAGGGTCTGAAAATGAAATTCCATAGCAAAAGGGATTTCAAGGGGCTAATATTGAAAACAGTTTTTCCCATGTAACTTTTTCATTTCTCAATGAATTTTTGAACAGTATTCGATTCTATGTTCAGCATAAAGGGTACAATTTAAAAATTGTGGTCCGTGGGGTCACTTTTTGACCCCTTATAGGTGTTTTAGAGACCTGAAATTAAGTAACTTTTAGTAATTTCAGAAATAACAATGTAAGAGTTATCCCCCTTTGCAGAGCACTTTGAGAATTACATACCCGTTAGGTTTTAATTTTTATAAGCTTCTTAAAACTCGATCCGGTCTGATCATTATTTTTTCTTTCTCATTTTCTTAGAGTTATCGCTCTTTAAGGGCCTTGATATTTAAAGCTTCGAAAAGCCCTCCGTTTTTGTTGAACGACAAAAAAGGTCTAGTTAGGGCTTTTCGCTTTCAGGCGAAAAGCCCTATTGTTTTCGTCTTTTTTATTATTATTATTATTATTATACTGAACACTTTTTTCGTTCAGCATTTGAAGAGTACCTTTAGAAATAGGATTTTTGTCTTATAACCACTAAATAGGAAATGTTAATATCTCGCGTATGTAAGGTTTTGAACTTCCGGTCTCTTCACTTCCGGTTTCTACTACAGAAAAACTAAAATACCTAAAGAAGCTAAAATCTTTCTCATTCTTAATGTCTAGACTCTCAAATTCAAATTATAAATTCTAGAGACAAATACCTACAAAAAAGTCAGCGATGGTGATTTTCGACCACTTATACTTTCTGAGATATAAGACTTCAAACATTGAAAAAGGGGGGATGGAATTTTTAAAAGACACAATTAAGGTTTCAAAATCACTTTGAGCATTGAATTTCGTTTAAACTAATCAGTTAAACATATACTGTAAGTTTGATATCGATCCGAGCCGAACTTCCGGTTTTAGGGGTCTTTGAAAATTGTCTATGGGAGTTTCTATGTTAAATTGAAATCAGTCGTGGCACGTTTTCTCTTAAAATAATTATGATATTCTTATGAGATTTTAAGTGTAGAATGACCTTGATGGGGTACCAACCTCATTAGGTCATTGAAAGATAATTCGGGAAAATAAGGGATTTCTAGGGGCCAACATTGAAAACAGATTTTTTCCTGTAAATTTTTTATTTCTCAATGAATTCTTAAACAGTTTTGTATTCTGGGTTCAGATCAAAGAGATCAATCTAAAAATTATGGTCCGTGGGGTCACTTTTTGACCCCTTATAGGAGTTACAGAAGACTGAAATAATGTAATTTTTATTTGTTTCAAAAGAAATAGAGTAAGAGTTATCTTCCTTTGGACATCAATTTAGAGGCTTACATACTCTTTAGATTTCAAGTTTGGTATGCATATGACAAGTACTTCCGGTTTTATGAATCTCTGAATTTGTCTATGGGAGTTCTCATGTTAAATGGAAAATTGCATATTTCATGATATCTCTTAAAGTAATCAAGATATTATTGTGAAAATTAAGTGATATAATGACTGTGATATTGTTTCAACCCCCTTAGGGTTTGAAAATGAATTTCTGGAAAATAAGGGATTTCTAGGGGCCAAAGTTGAAAACTGACTTTTGCTCATAACTTTTTTAATTCTTGATGAATTTTGAAACAGTTTTCTATTCTGAGTTTAGCTTAAAAAGTTCAATCTAAAAATTATGGTCCGTGGGGTCACTTTTTGACCCCTTATAGGAGTTACAGAGGACTGAAATAATGAAATTTTTATTTATTTCACATATGATGAAGTAAGAGTTATCTACCTTTGCATATCTGTTGGCGGGCTTACATACTCTTTAGGTTTCATGTTTGGTATGCATATGACAAGTACTTCCGGTTTTATGAATCTCTGAATTTGTCTAAGGGAGTTCCCATGTTAAATGGAAAAAATACACATGTCACGATATCTCTTAAACTAAATAAGATATTCTTGTGAAAATTGAGTGATATAATGACTTTGATAATGTTTCAACCTCTTTAGGGTCTGGAAATGAAATTCTGAAAAATAAGGGATTTCAAGGGGCTGATATTGAAAACTGATTTCCCCAAGTAACTTTTTTATTTCTAAATGAATTTTTGAACAGTTTTCGATTCCGAGTTCAGCATAAAGGATACAGTTTAAAAACTGTGGTCCGTGGGGTGACTTTTTGACCCCTTATAGGTGTTTTAGAGACCTGAAACATAGTAACTTTTAGTAATTTTCAAAATAACATTGTAAGAGTTACCCTCCTTTGTAGACCTCTAGTGAGAATTTCATACTCTTTAGGTTCCCATTTTTATCAGCTCCTGAAGACCTGATGCGGTTTGATCATTTTTTTTTCGTTTTATATTTAATTAGAGTAATCGCTTTTTAAGGTCCTTGAGATTTAAAGCGTCGAAAAGCCCTCCGTTTTTGTTGAACGACAAAAAAGGTCTAGTTATTAGGGCTTTTCGCTTTCAGGCGAAAAGCCCTATTGTTTTCGTCTTTTTTATTATTATTATTATTATTATTATTATTATACTGAACACTTTTTTCGTTCAGCATTTGAGGAGTACCTTTAATTATAGGATTTTTCTTTTATAACCACTAAATAGCAAATGTAAATATCTCGCGTATGTAAGGTATTGAACTTCCGGTTTAGTCACTTCCGGTTCCTACTAAAGAAAAACTTAAATACCTGAAGAAGTTAAAATCTTTCTCATTTTGAATGTCTAGACTTTCAAATTCAAGATATAAATTCTAGACAACAATACCTACAAAAAAGTTAGCGACAGTGATTTCCGACCACTGATACTTTCTGAGATATAAGACTTCAAACATTGAAGAAGGGGGGATGAAATTTTTAAAAGTCACAATTAAGGTTTGAAAATTATTTTGAGCATTGAAATACGTTAAGACTAATAAGTAGAACATAGACTGTATGTTTCATATCGATCCGAGCCGAACTTCCGGTTTTAGGGGTCTTTGAAAATTGTCTATGGGAGTTTCTATGTTAAATTGAAATCAGTCGTGGCACGTTTTCTCTTAAAATTATCAAGATATTCTTGTGAGATTTTAAGTGTAGAATGACCTTGAAACGGTACCGACCTCATTAGGTCAAGAAAAGATAAATCGTGAAAATAAGGGATTTCTAGGGGCCAACATTGAAAACAGACTTTTTCCTGTAACTTTTTTATTTCTCAATGAATTTTTAAACAGTTTTTAATTCTGGGTTCAGATCAAAGAGTACAATCTAAGAATTATGGTCCGTGGGGTCACTTTCTGACCCCTTATAGGAGCTACAGAAGACTGAAATAATGTACTTTTTATTTATTTAAAAAATAATGAAGTAAGAGTTATCCCCCTTTGCACATCAGTTAACAGGCTTACATACTCTTTAGGTTTCAAGTTTGGTATGCATATGACAACTACTTCCGGTTTTATGAATCTCTAAATTTGTCTATGGGATTTCTCATGTTAAATGGAAAATGGGACATTTCACGATATCTCTTAAAGTAATCAAAATATTCTTGTGAAAATTCAGAGATATAATGATTTTGGTATTGTTTCAACCCCATTAAGGTTTGAAAATGAAATTTCTCGAAAATAAGGGATTTCTAAGGGCCAAAGTTTAAAACTGACCTTTGCCCATAACCTTTTTAATTCTTAATGAATTTTTGAACAGTTTTCTATTCTGAGTTTAGATTAAAGAGCTCAATCTAAAAATTATGGTCCGTGGGGTCACTTTTTGACCCCTTATAGGAGTTACAGAGGACTGAAATAATGAAATTTTTATTTATTTCAAATATGATGAAGTAAGAGTTATCTCCCTTTGCACATCTGTTGGCGGGCTTACATAGTCTTTAGGTTTCAAGTTTGGTATGCATTTGACAAGTACTTCCGGTTTTATGAATCTCTCAATTTGTCTATGGGAGTTCCCATGTTAAATGGAAAAATGCACATCTCACGATATCTCCTAAACTAAATAAGATATTCTTGTAAAAATTGAGCGATATAATGACTTTGATAAATTTTTAAAGCAGTAAGGGTCTGAAAATGAAATTCTGAAAAATAAGGGATTCCTAGGGGCTAATACTGAAAACTGATTTTCCTATGTAACTTTTTTATTTCTAAATGAATCTTTGAAAAGTTTTTGATTCCGTGTTCAGCATAAAGTGTACAGTTTGAAAATTATGATCCGTGGGGTCACTTTTTGACCCCTTATAGGTGTTTGAGAGACTTAAAATATAGTAACTTTAAGTAATTTTCAAAATAACATTGTAAGAGTTACCCCCCTCTGCAGAGCCCTATTGAGAATTACATACTCTTTAGGTTTCCATTTTCAAAAGCTCCTGAAGACTTGATCCGGTTTCATTATTTTTTTTTTAATGTTTTTCATTTTGTACGAGTTATTGCTCTTTAAGGTCCTTGTGATTATAACCACTAAAAAGCAAATGTAAATATCTCGCGTATGTAAGGTATTGAACTTCCGGTCTCCTCACTTCCGGTTTCTACTAAAGAAAAACTAAAATACCTAAAGAAGCTAAAATCTTTCTCATTTTGAATGTCTAGACTCTCAAATTCAAGATATAAATTCTAGACACCAATAGCTACAAAAAAGTTAGCGACGGTGACTTTCCACCACTAATACTTTCTGAGATATAAGACTTCAAACATTGAAAAAGGGGGGATGAAATTTTTAAAAGTCACAATTAAGGTTTGAAAATCATTTTGAGCATTGAAATACGTTAAGACTAATAAGTTGAACATATACTGTAAGTTTCATATCGATCCCAACCGAACTTCCGGTTTCATGGGTCTTTGAAAATTGTCTATGCGAGTTTCTATGTTAAACTGAAATTAGTCGTGGCATATTTTCTCTTAAAATAATCAAGATAATTTTGTGAGAATTTAAGTGTAGAATGACCTTGATACGGTACCGACCTCATTAGTTCATGAAAAGTAAATTCGGGAAAATAAGGGATTTCTAGGGGCCAACATTGAAAACAGACTTTTTCCTCTAACTTTTTTTTATTTCTCAATGAATTTTTAAACAGTTTTCTATTCTGGGTTCAAATCAAAGAGAACAATCTAAAAAATATGGTCCGTGGGGTCACTTTTTGACCCCTTATAGGACTTACAGAAGACTGAAATAATGTAATTTTTATTCATTTCAAAAGTAATGGAGTAAGAGTTATCTCCCTTTGAACGTCAGTTAACAGGCTTGCATACTCTTTAGGTTTCAAGTTTGGTAGGCATATGACGAGTACTTCCGGTTTTATGAATCTCTTAATTTGTCTATGGGAGTTCTCATGTTAAATGGAAAATTGCACATTTCACGATATCTCTTAAAGTAATGAAGATATTCTTATGGAAATTTAGTGATATAATGATTGTGATATTCTTTCAACCCCATTAGGGTTTGAAAATGAGTTTCTGGAAAATAAGGGATTTCTAAGGGCCAAAGTTGAAAACTGACCTTTGCCCATAACTTTTTTAATTCTTAATGAATTTTAAAACAGTTTTCTATTCCGGGTTTAGCTTAAAGAGAACAATCTAAAATTTATGGTCCGTGGGGTCACTTTTTGACCCCTTATAGGAGTTACAGAGGACTGAAATAATGTAATTTTTATTCATTTTAAAAGTAAAGGAGTAATAGTTATCTCCCTTTGAACATCAGTTAATAGGCTAGCATACTCTTTATGTTTCAAGTTTGATAGGCATATGACGAGTACTTCCGGTTTTATGAATCTCTTAATTTGTCTATGGGAGTTCTCATGTTAAATGGAAAATTGCACATTTCACGATATCTCTTAAAGTAATCAAGATATTCTTGTGGAAATTTAGCGGCACAATGATTGTGATATTCTTTCAACCCCATTAGGATTTGAAAATGAATTTCTGGAAAAGAAGGGATTTCTAAGGGCCAAAGTTGAAAACTGACCTTTGCCCATAACTTTTTTAATTCTTAATGAATTTTAAAACAATTTTCTATTCTGGGTTTAGCTTAAAGAGTACAATCTAAAAATTATGGTCCGTGGGGTCACTTTTTGACCCCTTATAGGAGTTATAGAGGACTGAAATAATGTAATTTTTATTCATTTCAAATATAATGGAGTAAGAGTTATCTCCCTTTGAACATCAGTCAACAGGCTTACACACTCTTTAGGTTTCAAGTTTGGTATGCATATGACAAGAACTTCCGGTTTTATGAATCTCTAAATTTGTCTATGGGAGTTCTCATGTTAAATGGAAAATTGCACATTTCACGATATCTCTTAAAGTAATCAAGATATTCTTGTGAAAATTGAGTGATATAATGACTATGATACTGTTTCAACCCCATTAGGGTTTGAAAATGAAATTGTGGAAAATAAGGGATTTCTAGGGGCCAACATTGAAAACATACTTTTTCCTGTAACTTTTTTAATTCTTAATGAATTTTTGAACAGTTTTCTATTCTAGGTTTAGCTTAAAGAGTACAATCTAAAAATTATGGTCCGTGGGGTCACTTTTTGACCCCTTATAGGAGGTACAGAGGACTGAAATAATGACATTTTTATTTATTTCAATAATGATGAAGTAAGAGTAATCTCCCTTTGCACATCTGTTGGTGGGCTTACATACTCTTTAGGTTTCGAGTTTGGTATGCATATGACAAGTACTTCCGGTTTTATGAATCTCTGAATTTGTCTATGGGAGTTCCCATGTTAAATGGAAAAATGAACATGTCACGATATCTCCTAAACTAAATAAGATATTCTTGTGAAAATTGAGTGATATAATGACATTGATAATGTTTCAACCCCATTAGGGTTTGAAAATGAATTTCTGGAAAATAAGGGATTTCAAGGGGCTAATATTGAAAAGTGATTTTCCATTGTAACTTTTTTTATTTCTAAATAAATTTTTGAACAGTTTTCGATTCCGAGTTCAGCATAAAGGGTACAGTTTAAAAATTATGGTCCGTGGGGTCACTTTTTGATCCCTTATAGGTGTTTTCGAGACCTGAAATATAGTAACTTTTAGTAATTTTCAAAATAACATTGTAAGAGTTACCCCCCTTTGCAGAGCTCTAGTGAGAATTAAATACTCTTTTGGTTTCCATTTTTATTATCTCCTGAAGACTTGATCCGGTTTCATTATTTTTTTTATATTTTCATTTTGTTAGAGTTATCGCTCTTTTAGGTCCAATAAGTTTTAAGCGTCGAAAAGCCCTCCGTTTTTGTTGAACGACAAAAAAGGTCTAGTTATTATTATTATACTGAACACTTTTTTCGTTCAGCATTTGAGGAGTACCTTTAAAAATAGGATTTTTCTCTTATAATCACTAAATAGCAAATGTTAATATCTCACGTATGTAACATTTTGAACTTCCGGTTTATTCACTTCCGGTTTCTACCAAAGAAAAACTGAAATTTTTAAAGAAGCTAAAATCTTTCTCATTTGGAATGTCTAGACTCTCAAATTCAAGATATAAATTTTACACACCGATACCTACAAAAAAGCTAGCGACGGTGATTTTTGACCACTGATATTTTCTGAGATATAAGACTTCAAACATTGAAGAAGGGGGGATGAAATTTTTAAAAGTCACAATTAAGGTTTGAAAATTATTTTTAGCATTGAAATATGTTAAGACTAATATGTAAAACATATACTGTAAGTTTCATATCGATCCGAGCCGAACTTCCGGTTTTAGGGGTCTTTGAAAATTGTCTATGGGAGTTTCTATGTTAAATTGAAATCAGTCGTGGCACGTTTTCTCTTAAAATAATGAAGATATTCTTGTGAGATTTTAAGTGTAGAATGACCTTGATACGGTACCGACCTCATTAGGTCATTAAAAGATAATTCGGGAAAATAAGGGATTTCTAGGGGCCAACATTGAAAACATACTTTTTCCTGTAACTTTTTTATTTCTCAATAAAATTTTAAACAGTTTTCTATTCTGGGTTGAGATCAAAGAGAACAATCTAAAAATTATGGTCTGTGGGGTCACTTTTTGACCCCTTAAAGGAGTTACAAAGGACAGAAATAATGTAATTTTTATTTATTTCCAAAATAATAGAGTAAGAGTTATCTCCCTTTGAACATCAGTTAACAGGCTTACATACTCTTAAGGTTTAAAGTTTGGTATGCATATGACAAGTACTTCCGGTTTTATGAATCTCTAAATTTGTCTATGGGAGTTTTCATGATAAATGGAAAATTGCACATTTCACGATATCTCTTAAAGTAATCAAGATATTCTTGTGAAAATTAAGTGATATATTGACTGTGATATTTTTTCAACCTCATTAGGGACTGAAAGTGAATTTCTGGAAAATGAGGGATTTCTAGGGGCCAAAGTTGAAAACTAACCTTTGCCCAAAACTTTTTTAATTCTTAATGAATTTTTGAACAGTTTTCTATTCTGGGTTTAGCTTAAAGAGTACAATCTAAAAATTATGGTCCGTGGGGTCACTTTTTGACCCCTTATAGGAGTTACAGAGGACTGAAATAATAAAATTTTTATTTATTTCAAATATGATGAAGTAAGAGTTATCTCCCTTTGCACATCTGTTGGTGGGCTTATATACTCTTTAGGTTTCAAGTTTGGTATGTATATGAGAAGTACTTCCGGTTTTATGAATTTTTCAAATTGTCTATGGGAGTTCACATGTTAAATGGAAAAATGCACATGTCACCATATCTCCTAAACTAAATAAGATGCTTCCGGTGCGTGCTTGTCTATGATGTAGACGTGTCGAGCGTCGAGAGAGAAAGTTTTCTTTATTTAACGGGCTGAAGGTCTATTACGATCAGTTGCGGTTTGCTGTGTTCCCACAAAATATGCCGGGAAAAGGTAGAAGCAGCCAGAAAGTCCAGGAAGGCGCATTAGACCAATTTTTAAAAGAGTCGGAGAAGAATTCGACAGAGGAAACTCGGACCAAATCTAAAGACGCGGGAAGAGCTGGCGAGAAGGATGAGAAAGGTGAGAAATGTGATATTTCAAACAATGATCTCAAAGAACTGATGACACAGTTATTTAAAACGATGGAAAAGAATATTGAGGAGCGACTTACGATTATGAACAAGTCTATCGATGATAAGAATAGACGAGGAGAGCATTCAATCAATTATTATCCAGAATACTCACCGTATCCCAAGAAACCCAAACAACACGTCTATCAACTCTTACCAAGAGTCAGCGCCTGAGGCCATAATTGTGAAGTTCGCCCGAATGGAAGACCGTAACGCCATCCTAATGAAGGCCCGGAACAGTAATTTATCGAAAGGAAAAGCTGTGCGAACGGACCTACCTAGTCATTTGAAGAAAAAACGTAGTATCCTTTCCCAACAAGCATACAAGTTGAGACGCGCTGGACTCAAAACTCGAATCATTGAGGGAAAGACCGATGTGGAACTACAATATCGCAAGCCAACAGACACAGTTTGGATCAAATATACTGATGCATAATCAACTTTTTCAAGCAGCCAACATACACAATATGTTGAATTTTTTCCTCTCTCTCTCCATTATTTTTCATGTTCCCTTTTAAGCATATGCAGGAAGCTTGTGGTTTTTTTTATTTTTCAGTCTATAATGATTGAGCTGTGTACGTATGTAAATATGTGTATGTTGTGTCCATATTTCATTCTGTATAATAAGTATGGCTAGTAAGCTTAAAATTATTTCCATGAATTGTAGAGGGCTACACGATCATAGTAAAAGGAAGGATGTTTTCAAATATTTAAGAGAACATAATGCAACATTTTACTGCTTACAAGACACACATTGTACAGATAATGAGAGAGATATTGTTTATTCACAATGGGGCCTTGATTTTTTGATGTGCCCAGGGTCTAGTGATTCGAGAGGAATTTTAACACTTTTTAATGACAAAGTAGAAATTAAAGTTTCAAAATTCAAACTTGATTCCCTTGGAAATTATATTGTTTCAAGTATCCTTATTGACAATAGATATTCTATTACACTAGTAAATCTATATGGCCCAAATAAAGATAATCCTGACTTTTATATTGATCTTGGAAATATCATTGATGAGTTTGATGATGATTTTATTATAGTCTGTGGAGACTGGAATCTTGTACAAAATTATGATCTTGACTGTTACAACTACATACGTGAAAATAATCTGAAAAGTAAATTGGAAGTAGAAAAATTAAAGAATAGATTTAATTTAGTTGACCCATGGCGCATTTGCAACCCAAATGTAAAAATGTTCTCTTGGGCTAAAAAATCTCCCATTAAGCAGGCTAGGCTAGATTTTTTTCTAATATCAGAAGAGCTTATGTCAACACTTGATACAGCAGTAATTCTCCCAGGATATAGAACAGATCATTCAATTATTGAACTTCAACTAAGATTTGACAATTTTTCAAAAGGAAGAGGTTTTTGGCGCTTTAATAATTCTCTGTTGAAAGATCTTGACTTTGTTAAGAAGGTCAAACAAATTATTTCTGATACTGGGGTAGAATACTTGGTAGGTGAATATAGATCACCAGCAATTGATGACAATTTATTATTAGAAATTATCTTAATGAAAATTAGAGAGTTTGCAATTTATTTTTCCAGTAAAAAATCCTGTGAGAGAAAAAAAAAGAAAGAACTTCTTCAAAAACAAATTAAATTTATGCATGAGATGTTTAACATGCACCATCTTCAAATTTATGGAAATTTACTGAATGATCTTCAGGTTGAACTTGAAAATATCAGAAAATATGAGCTTGAAGGACTATTGATACGAACACATAGTAAATGGATCGAGGACGGTGAAAAACCAACAAAATATTTTTGTGCTCTGGAAAAAAGAAACTATGTAAATAAAAATATAACAAAAATCATTGACAGTAGAGGTAATTCAATTGTTAATCAGAAAGAAATTTTAGATAACCTTAAATACTTCTATCAATCTTTATATAGAAATCTAGATGATTCACTAATTGATGATAACCTAAACAATGTTCTAGTGGATTGCGAAGTTCCCAAACTTAGCAATGATACAAAATCTCTTTTAGATAATGATATCTCCCAGTCTGAAATTTTAAACTCTTTAAAAAATATGAAAAATAACAAAACTCCTGGAACAGACGGATTCACCACAGAGTTTTTTAAGTTTTTTTGGTCTGATTTATGCAAATTTTTGATAAATTCATTTACCTGTAGTTATAATAAAGGATGTCTATCAATGACTCAAACTCAGGGCATAATTTCTGTAATTCCAAAGGGAAATAAACCAAGAGAATACTTGAAAAATTGGAGACCTATCTCTCTTCTCAATGTTACTTATAAGTTGCTGTCCAGTGTTTTAGCCGACAGAATTAAAAATGTTCTCTCCACACTTATTCATGAAAATCAAAAGGGATTTCTTATAAATAGATACATTGGTGAAAATTCTAGACTACTTTACGATGTTATTCATTATTGTAATGAGGAAAAGATCCCAGGATTTGTTCTTCTTATAGATTTTGAAAAGGCATTTGACTCTGTTTCATGGAGATTTATTTTTAAAGTTCTACATTACTTTGGTTTTGGCGAAAAGTTCATAAGCTGGGTTAGATTGTTGTTTTCAAACGCAAAATTGTGTGTAATTCAGCATGGCCTATTTTCAGAATTTTTTGATATCGGAAGAGGATGTAGACAGGGGGACCCTATTTCGCCCTATTTATTTGTACTCTGTGCTGAAATCATGGGTATTATGATCAGAAACAATCCTGGAATCAAAGGAATTTTTATTAAAAGAAATGAATATAGACTATTGCAGTATGCAGATGATACAGTCATCCTTTTAGATGGTACAAAATCCTCTCTTACATGTGCTCTATCACTTGTCGATCAGTTTTCTAAATATTCTGGTCTTAAACCAAACTATGAAAAAACTCGTTGTATAAAAATAGGCTCCTTGTCTCAAGAAAATGTTGATATCTGTTTAGATTTTAATCTTCATTGGTCTCAGGAACCATTTACTGTATTAGGTATAACCTATTCTGTAGATTTGAACCCTAATACTATGAACGAACTCAATTTCCAATCTAAACTTGTTGAAATGAAAAAAATAATTGGCTCTTGGTCAAAAAGATTGTTGACAACTGCCGGCAGAATTACAGTAGTTAAGTCAATCATTTTTCCAAAAATAACCCACCTGTTAATTTCTTTGCCGAGTCCTCCCCTTAAATTTATGCAAGATCTTGAAAAAATGTTTTTCAATTTTATTTGGAGCAATAAACCGCCTAAGGTAGCAAAGAATTGTATTATACAGAGTCATGAAAACGGTGGCTTAAGAATGATAAGTGTTAAAGATTTTTGTAAGGGTTTAAAAATTACATGGATTCGCAGACTTTTTAGCAATATTAATGTGTCTGCATGGAAGACTCTGTTTTATAGTATAATTCCAGAAGTGGAATTTCTTCCCTGTTTTGGTAATAGTTTTACAAGGGTTATTTCCAATAGAATTTCAAACCATTTTTGGAAAGATGTTTTTAATGCCCTATATGAATTAAGAATGATTATAGAGACTGACAGTTTGTCTATGTTTGATCCTCTTTGGTATAATGACAATATTAAGATATCAAATAATTTTATATACTATAAACATTGGGCTGATAAAGGTGTAAAATACATAGAAGATTTGTTTCTTCCTGATGGCCAGCCTATGAGTTTTGAAGAATTTTGTGATGTGTATAATTTGTCAACCCCTTTTACATTATTTCATGGTGTCTTACAAAGTGTCAGAAAATTGAATTTAATTTATACTGAAAAGGATGCTTTTTATAATTCTCCTTATTATCCCAATTTCTTCCGAATAATTTTTAAGAGTCAAAAGGGATCAAGAGATTTTTATGACATTTTAATTTCATCTAAATGGGATAAACCCAAATATGAAAGTAAATGGGAAAATGTACTAGATTTGAATGTAAACCAGTTGTGGTGGAAAACCCATAATAAACTGATTTTTAGTATCACTGAAGATGTACAACTTAGATGGTTTCATTATCGAATTGTACATAGAATTATGAGTACTAATGTTTATTTAAAGAAAATAGGAATCGTGCATTCCGATCTGTGTACTTTTTGTGGTACGCATCCTGAGTCTATAACCCACTTGTTTTGGGAATGTTTATATGTTGATATATTATGGAGTAAACTAGTAGAATGGATCAATTACAAAACAGAGCACAATACTGAAATAAACATAATTGATGTTATATTTGGTAGAGAAGGTAAATATCATATTATTTTGAATCTTTTAATATGTATAGTAAAAAGGCATATTTATAAGAAAAGAATTTGTAAGTCACTACCAACCATAGAAGGAGCAAAAAAGGAAATCAATCATTATTATAAAATTGAAAAATTTATGTATAAAAAGAACAATGAATTGACTTTATTTGAAAAGAGATGGGGTCTTTTTTCTTCACTGTTTTCTAATGTTGGTTAAAAATTGTACTTGTTTAAAACCATTATGTTATTCATTATTTTGATAACTTTTCTGGTAAATACATACACATATTGGATGCATGGGGTGTGAAAGGATTTGTTTACATATTATTTTTTTTTTCCAATGAAAAATTGTCCTGGTTGAATATTAAAATATACAGTGTTTATATTAGTAGTACATTATATGTAGTAGTTTATTTACTATAGTGCCATGTGACTGTCATCATTACTATTGGCTATATTTTATGCTTGTAAGTTTGGTGAGTCCAGGGCTCCCCAACCTTGGCGCCATCCATCGAATCTTATATATCGCTGGGGCAATAAAAAAAAAAAAAAAAAAAAAAAAAAAAAAAAGATATCAGTGTTTTAAGATATTTGACCGGGACTTTAGTACGAAACTAAATACGCTGCCACCTAAAATGCGTAGAACAAAAATACGGGGGTGGATCCTCCAGTGTTTCGTAGACGGACTTTCATAAATTAAAGTCAAACCATGTAAAGTTAGATGGTTTAGGAAAAAAAAAAACAAAAAAAAACCATGAATCTCATTTCATGATCACAAAAAGCATATTTTACAAGATGAATTAATTCTAAATAAAATTCAAATAAATTTGATGTTTGAAAAAGAAGATAAATATCTGAAAGGAAATTTACTAATCATAACAGAAGAAACAAATGACATCAAAGATATTTGAAGAAATTATAGATGAAATGTATATCTTGTTTCTCCGATCACCAGAAAAGAAATTCTAGGCACTTCGGAATTTCTTGTTCTTGCCGATAAAGTTTATATCTTCTAGGTAAATGAGACAATGACTTTTAAACTTTCCAGAAAGTTTTTATGGGGTGTTTTGTAAAGTATTCTGAAATTTTAGGTTAATACGATGTCTGGTTTAGAGTTTAGAGACAAAATCTACGTCGCCATTCCTCAGAAAAAAGGAAGGGGGAGGGGGGGGGGGGAGAGGAACGTAAAGAATGCTGATATATATAACGAATATACATAACAGAAATGTTAACTTACTCAAGGGCTTATTGTGTCTAAAAGGTCAAAGTTCAAGGTTCTGTGAATTAAAAGGATGAAAGTAAGTTTTTTTTTTTTTGTTTTTTTTTTTTTGTTTTTTTTTTCCCCGGTTTTAATTAAATCAGTGGTAAACAATGAAAGGCTTAGGGGGTAGTGTCGAAAAGCACTTAAATTTTCGTTGAACAACGAAAAGAGGTCTAGTTTTATTAGGGCTTTTCGACTTTTGGCGAAAAGCCCTATTGTTTTCGTCTTGTTTTATTATTATTATTATTATTATTATTATTATTATTATACCTAACACTTTTACGTTTCGGATTTAAAGAAAACCTTTGGTTATATGTATTTTATAATAAAACCGTTAGACAGCTTATCTGAATTTCTCCCGTATGTAAGGTTTTGTACTTCCGGAAACTTCACTTCCGGTATTTACAAGTAGAAAACTCAGATTTCTTTAGGAGCTTAAACAATTCTTATTTGATAAGGAAATTCATTCAAATTTTAGGAAAAGATTCTTCAAAGGAAATCCTACAAAAAAGTTAGCGACAGCGTTGTTGTACCTATGATACATTTTTGTGTTGTAAGACTCTAAAGTTAAAAAAAAGGGGGGATGGAAATTTTAAAATTTCAAAACCATATAGGAAAAATATTTTGAAGACTACATATTGTTAAGAGTGATTAATAGAACATGTACTATAAGTTTCAAGTCAATCCAAGCAGAACTTTCGGTTTTATGAGTCACCAAAAATTGTCTATGAGAGTTTCTATGTTAAATTGAAATCACGCATGTTCCATTATTTCAGAAAGGAAGCAAGCAGTTCTTGTCATATTTAAGTGGAATACTTACTTTTACACTGTCTTTAGGTGATTAGGTGATGAAAACAAAATTCCACAAAATAAGGGATTTTTAGGGGCCAGTACAACAAAACAGTTTTTTCCCTGTAACTTTTTTATTTCGCAACCAATCTGTAAACAGTTTTCGGATTTGAGTTAAGCACGAAGAATACATTTTAAAAATTATGGTCCGTGGGGTCACTTTTTGACCCCTTATAGAAGTTTCAGAGGCCTGAAAAACAGTCCTTTTAGAGTTCTCTTGATTTCATCGCGTAATTAGAGTTATCGTTCTTTGCACGGTTGGCGAGCGTAGAAAGCGAAAGTAAGGTTTGGTCCTGTTGGCTGCGTAGCTATACTTTTTCAACAAGCGCTCTGCTAGACTCGCCATGTATCCCATAATGGTTCCTTTCATTTTGCTTTATCGAATATCACATCAAACATAAGAGATCTCAGTGTTTTAAGATATTTGACCGGGACTTTAGTACGAAACTAAATACGCTGCCACCTAAAATGCGTAGAACAAAAATACGGGGGTGGATCCTCCAGTGTTTCGTAGACGGACTTTCATAAATTAAAGTCAAACCATGTAAAGTTAGATGGTTTAGGAAAAAAAAAAACAAAAAAAAAAACCATGAATCTCATTTCATGATCACAAAAAGCATATTTTACAAGATGAATTAATTCTAAATAAAATTCAAATAAATTTGATGTTTGAAAAAGAAGATAAATATCTGAAAGGAAATTTACTAATCATAACAGAAGAAACAAATGACATCAAAGATATTTGAAGAAATTATAGATGAAATGTATATCTTGTTTCTCCGATCACCAGAAAAGAAATTTTAGGCACTTCGGAATTTCTTGTTCTTGCCGATAAAGTTTATATCTTCTAGGTAAATGAGACAATGACTTTTAAACTTTCCAGAAAGTTTTTATGGGGTGTTTTGTAAAGTATTCTGAAATTTTAGGTTAATACGATGTCTGGTTTAGAGTTTAGAGACAAAATCTACGTCGCCATTCCTCAGAAAAAAGGAAGGGGGAGGGGGGGGGGAGAGGAACGTAAAGAATGCTGATATATATAACGAATATACATAACAGAAATGTTAACTTACTCAAGGGCTTATTGTGTCTAAAAGGTCAAAGTTCAAGGTCCTGTGAATTAAAAGGATGAAAGTAAGTTTTTTTTTGTTTTTTTTTTTTGTTTTTTTTGTTTTTTTTTCCCCGGTTTTAATTAAATCAGTGGTAAACAATGAAAGGCTTAGGGGGTAGTGTCGAAAAGCACTTCAATTTTCGTTGAACAACGAAAAGAGGTCTAGTTAGGGCTTTTCGCTTTCAGGCGAAAAGCCCTATTGTTTTCGTCTTTTTTATTAGGGCTTTTCGCTTTCAGGCGAAAAGCCCTATTGTTTTCGTCTTTTTTATTATTATTATTATTATTATACTGAACACTTTTTTCGTTCAGCATTTGAGGAGTACTTTTAAAAATAGGATTTTTCTCTTATAACCACTAAATAGCAAATGTAAATATCTCGCGTATGTAAGGTATTGAACTTCCGGTTTTGTCACTTCCGGTTTCTACTAAAGAAAAATTGAAATACCTGAAGAAGCTAAAATCTTTCTCATTTTGAATGTCTAGACTCTCAAATTCAAGATATAAATTCTAGACACCAATTCCTACAAAAAAGTCAGCGAGGGTGATTTTCGACCACTGATACTTTCTGAGATATAAGACTTCAAACATTCAAAAAGGGGGAATGAAATTTTTAAAAGTCAAAATTAGGGTTTGAAAATTATTTTGAGCATTGAAATACGTTAAGACAAGTAAGTTAAACATATACTGTAAGTTTCATATCGATCCGAGCCGAACTTCCGGTTTTAGGGGTCTTTGAAAATTGTCTATGGGAGTTTTTATGTTAAATTGAAATCAGTCGTGGCACGTTTTCTCTTGAAATAATCAAGATATTCTTGTGAGATTTTAAGTGTAGAATGACATTGATACGGTACCGACCTCATTAGGTCATTAAAAGATAAATCGGGAAAATAAGGGATTTCTAGGGGCCAACATTGAAAACAGACTTTTTCCTGTAACTTTTTTATTTCTTAATGAATTTTTAAACAGTTTTCTATTCTGGGTTTAGATCAAAGAGATCAATCTAAAAATTATGGTCCGTGGGGTCACTTTTTGACCCCTTATAGGACTTACAGAAGACTGAAATAATGTAATTTTTATTTATTTCAAAAGTAATGAAGTAAGAGTTATCTCCCTTTAAACATCAGTTTACATGCTTACATACTCTTTAGGTTTCAAGTTTGGTATGCATATGACAAGTACTTCCGGTTTTATGAATCTCTAAATTTGTCTATGGGAGTTCTCATGTTAGATGGAAAATTCCACATTTCACGATATCTCTTAAAGTAATCAAGGTATTCTTGTGAAAATTGAGTGATGTAATGACTGTGATATTGTTTCAACCCTGTTAGGGTTTGAAAATGAATTTCTGGAAAATAATGGATTTCTAAGGAACAAAGTTGAAAACTGACCTTTGCCCATAACTTTTTTAATTCTTAATGAATTTTTAAACAGTTTTCTATTCTGGGTTTAGCTCAAAGATTACAATCTAAAAAATAATGTCCGTGTGGTCATTTTTTGACCCCTTATAGGAGTTACAGAGGACTGAAATAATGAAATTTTTATTTATTTCAAATATGATGAAATAAGAGTTATCTCTCTTTGTACATCTGTTCGCGGGATTACATACTCTTTAGGTTTCAAGTTAGGTATGCATATGACAAGTACTTCCGCTTTTATGAATCTCTGAATTTGTCTATGGGAGTTCCCATGTTAAATTGAAAAATGCACATGTCACGATATCACCTAAGCTAAAAAAGATATTCTTGTGAAAATTGAGTGATATAATGACTTTGTTAATGTTTCAACCCAATAAGAGTCTGAAAATGAAGTTCTGAAAAATAAGAGATTTCAAGGGGCTAATATTGAAAACTGATTTTCCCTTGTAACTTTCTTATTTCTAAATGAATTTTTGAACAGTTTTCGGTTCTGAGTTCAGCATAAAGGGTACAATCTAAAAATTATGGTCCGTGGGGTCACTTTTTGACCCCTTATAGGTGTTTTAGGGACCTGAAATATAGGAACTTTTAGTAATTTTCAAAATAACATTGTAAGAGTTACCCCCCGTTGCAGAGCTCTATTGAGAATTACATACTCTTTAGGTTTCCATTTTTAAAAGCCCCTGAAGATTTGATCCGGTTTGATTATTTTTTTTAATGCTTTTCATTTTGTTAGAGTTATCGCTCTTTAAGGTCCTTGTGATTTTAAGCGTGGAAAAGCCCTCCGTTTTTGTTGAACGACAAAAAAGGTATAGTTATTAGGGCTTTTCGCTTTCAGGCGAAAAGCCCTATTGTTTTCGTCTTTTTTATTATTATTATTATTATACTGAACACTTTTTCCGCTTCGATTTTAAGGAGTACCTTTAAGAACTGGTATTTTGTTTTATAACTATTAGATGGCAAATGTAAATGTCTCGCGTATGTAAGGTTTTGGACTTCCGGTTCCCTTACTTCCGGTTTCTACAGGAGAATAACTTAAATCCCTAAAGAAGTGAAAATCGATTTCATTTTTAATGTCTAACCTCCCAAATTAAAGATATAAATTCTTGACACCAATTCCTACAAAAAAGTTAGCGACAGTGATTTTTGACCACAGATACTTTTTGAGATATAAGACTTGAAACATTGAAAAAGGGGGGATGACACTTTTAAAAGTCATAATTAACGGAAGCAAAATTATTCTGACAATTGTAGTATGTTAAGACAAATAAGGAGAAGATACCTTGTAAGTTTCATGTCCATCCGAGTGGAACTTCCGGTTTTATGAGTCTTTGAAAATTGCCTATGGGAGTTTCTATTTTAAATTGAAATCACGCATGACACGTTTTCTCTCAAAAGAATCAAGGTATTATTTTGAAATTTTAATTGTAGGATGATTTTAATACTGTTCCCAAGTGATTAGGTTATGAAGATGAAATTCAGGGAAATTAGGGGTTTTTAGGGGCCAACATTGAAAACGGAGTTTTGTCTGTAACTTTTTCATTTCTCAATGAATTTTTAAACGGCATTCAGATTTGAATTTAATATAAAGAGAGCAATTTAAAAATTATAGTCCGTGGGGTCACTTTTTGACCCCTTATAGGAGTTACAGAGGACTGAAATAACGTAATTTTTATTTATTTCAAAAATGATGAAGTAAGAGTTATCTCCCTTTGCACATCTGTTGGCAGGCTTACATACTCATTAGGTTTCAAGTTTGGTATGCATATGACAAGTACTTCCGGTTTTATGAATCTCTGAATTTGTCTATGGGATTTCCCATGTTAAATGGAAAATTGCACATGTCATGATATCTCCCAAACTAAATAAGATATTCTCGTGAAAATTGAGTGATATAATGAATTTCATATTCTTTCAACCCCTTTAGGGTCTGAAAATAAAATTCTGAAAAATAAGGGATTTAAAGTGGCTAATATTAAAAATAGATTTTCTCATGTAACTTTTTTATTTCTAAATGAATTTTTGAACAGTTTTCGGTTCTGAGTTCAGCATAAAGGGTACAGATTGAAAATTATGGTCCGTGGGGTCACTTTTTGACCCCTTATAGGTGTTTTAGAGACCTGAAATATAGTAACTTTTAGTAATTTCAAAAATAACAATATAAGAGTTATATCCCTTTGCAGCGCTCTAGTTAGAATAACATACTCTTTAAGTTTCCATTTTCATAAGCATCTGAAAACTAGATCCGGTCTGATAATATTTTATGTTTTTCATTTTGTTAGAGTTATCGCTCTTTAAGGTCCTTGTGATTTTAAGCGTCGAAAAGCCCTCCGTTTTTGTTGAACGACAAAAAAGGTCTAGTTATTATTATTATTATTATTATTCTTTTTCTTAACACTTTTTTCGTTCAGCGTTTAAGGAGTACCTTTGAAAATAGGTATTTTGTTTTATAACCACTAGAAAGAAAACCTAAATGTCTCGCGTATGTAATGTTTTGAACTTCCGGTTTAATCACTTCCGGTTTCTACTAAAGAAAAACTGAAATTTCTAAAGAAGCTACAATCTTTCTCATTTTCAAAGACTAGACTCTCAAATTCAAGATATAAATTTTAGACACCAATACCTACAAAAAAGTTAGCGACGGTGATTTTCGGCCACTGATACTTTCTGAGATATAAGACTTCAAACATTGAAAAAGGGGGGATGAAATTTTTACAAGTCACAATTAAGGTTTCAAAATTATTTTGAGCATAGAAATATGTTAAGATAAATAAGTATAACATATAGTGTAAGTTTCATATCGATCCAAGAAGAACTTCCGGTTTTAGGGGTCTTAGAAAATTGTCTATGGGAGTTTCTATGTTAAATTGAAATCAGTCGTACCACGTTTTCTCTTAAAATAATCAAGATATTCTTGTGAGATTTTAAGTGTAGAATGACCTAGATACGGTACCGATCTCATTAGGTCATGAAAAGGTAATTCGGGAAAGTAAGGGATTTCTAGGGGCCAACATTGAAAACAGACTTTTTCTTGTAACTTTTTTATTTCTCAATGAAATTTTAAACAGTTTTCTATTCTGGGTTCAAATCAAACAGAGCAATCTAAAATTTATGGTCCGTGGGGTCACTTTTTGACCCCTTATAGGAGTTCCAGAGGACTGAAATAATGTAATTTTTATTTATTTCAAAAATAATGGAGTAAGAGTTATCTCCCTTTGAACATCAGTTAACAGGCTTACATACTCTTTAGGTTTGAAGTTTGGTATACATATGACAAGTACTTCCGGTTTTATGAATCTCTAAATTTGTCTATGGGAGTTCTCATGTTAAATTGAAAATTGCACATTTCACGATATCTCTTAAAGTAATCAAGATATTCTTGTGAAAATTTAGAGATATAATGACTGTGATATTGTTCCAACCTCATTAGGGTTTGAAAGTATATTTCAGGATAATAAGGGATTTCTAGGGGCCAAAGTTGAAAACTGACCTTTGCCCATAACTATTTTAATTCTTAATGAATTTTTGAACAGTTTTCTATTCTGGGTTTAGCTTGAAGAGTCCAATCTAAAAATTATGGTCCGTGGGGTCACTTTTTGACCCCTTATAGGAGCTACGGAGGACTGAAATAGTGAAATTTTTATTTATTTCAAATATGATGAAGTAAGAGTTATTTCCCTTTGCACATTTGTTGGCGGGCTTACATACTTTTTAGGTTTCAAGTTTGGTATGCATATGACAAGTACTTCCGGTTTTATGAATCTCTGAATTTGTCTATGGGAGATCCCATGTTAAATGGAAAAATGCACATGTCACGATATCTCCTAAACTAAATAATATATCCTAGTGAAAATTGAGTGTTATAATGACTTTCATAATGTTTCAAACCAACAAGGGTCTGAAAATGAAATTCTGAAAAATAAGGGATTTCAAGGGGCTAATATTGAAAACTGATTTTCCCATGTAAATTTTTTATTTCTTAATGAATTTTTGAAGAGTTTTCGATTCCGAGTTCAGCATAAAGGGTACAGTTTAAAAAGTATGGTCCGTGGGGTCACTTTTTGACCCCTTATAGGTGTTTTAGAGACCTGAAATATAGTAACTTTTAGTAATTTTCAAAATAACATTGTAAGAGTTACCCCCCTTTGCAGAGCTCTAGTGAGAATTACATACTCTTTAGGTTTCAATTTTTAAAAGCTCTTGAAGACTTGATCAGGTTTGATTTTTTTTTTTTTTTTTTTTTTTTTTTTGATGTTTTTCATTTTGTTAGAGTTATCGCTCTCTAAGGTCCATGTGTTTTTCTGCGTCGAAAAGCCCTCCGTTTTTGTTGAACGACAAAAAAGGTCTAGTTATTAGGGCTTTTCGCTTTCAGGCGAAAAGCCCTATTGTTTTCGTCTTTTTTATTATTATTATTATTATTATTATTCTTTTTCTTAACACTTTTTTCGTTCAGCGTTTAAGGAGTACCTTTGAAAATAGGTATTCTTTTTTATAAACACTGGAAAGCAAACCTAAATGTCTCGCGTATGTAATGTTTTGAACTTCCGGTTTACTCACTTCCGGTTTCTACTAAAGAAAAAATGAAATTTCTAAAGAAGCTAAAGTCTTTCTCATTTTCAAAGACTAGACTCTCAAATTCAAGATATAAATTCTAGACACCAATACCTACAAAAAAGTTAGCGACGGTGATTTTCGGCCACTGATGCTTTCTGAGATATAAGACTTCAAACATTCAAAAAGGGGGGATGAAATTTCTAAAAGTCACAATTAAGGTTTCAAAATTATTTTGAGCATAGAAATATGTTAAGACTAATAAGTAGAACATATAGTGTAAGTTTCATATCGATCCAAGAAGAACTTCCGGTTTTAGGGGTCTTAGAAAATTGTCTATGGGAGTTTCTATGTTAAATTGAAATCAGTCGTACCACGTTTTCTCTTAAAACAATAAAGATATTCTTGTGAGATTTTAAGTGTAGAATGCCCTAGATACGGTACCGACCTCATTAGGTCATGAAAAGGTAATTCGGGAAAATAAGGGATTTCTAGGGGCCAACATTGAAAACATACTTTTTCCTGTAACTTTTTTATTTCTCAATGAATTTTTAAACAGTTTTCTATCCTGGGTACAAATCAAAGAGAGCAATCTAAAAATTATGGTCCGTGGGGTCATTTTTTGACCCCTTATAGGAGTTACAGAAGACTGAAATAATGTAATTTTTATTTATTTCAAAAATAATGGAGTAAGAGTTATCTCCCTTTGAACATCAGTTAACAGGCTTACATACTCTTTAGGTTTGAAGTCTGGTATGCATATGACAAGTACTTCCGGTTTTATGAATCTCTAAATTTGTCTATGGGATTTCTCATGTTAAATGGAAAATTGTCCATTTCACGATATCTCTTAAAGTAATCAAGATATTCTTGTGAAAATTTAGTGATATAATGACTGTGATATTGCTTCAACCCTATTAGGGTTTGAAAATGAATTTCTGTAAAATAATGGATTTCTAGGGACCAAAGTTGAAAACTGACCTTTGCCCATAACTTTTTAAATTCTTAATGAATTTTTGAACAGTTTTTTATTCTGGGTTTAGCTTAAAGAGTACAATCTAAAAATTATGGTCCGTGGGGTCACATTTTGACCCCTTGTAGGAGTTACAGAGGACTGAAATAATGAAATTTTTATTTATTTCAAATATGATGAAGTAAGAGTTATCTCCCTTTGCACATCTGTTTGCGGGCTTACATACTCTTTAGGTTTCAAGTTTGGTATGGATATGACAAGTACTTCCGCTTTTATGAATGTCTGAATTTGTCTATGGGAGTTCCCATGTTAAATGCAAAAATGCACATGTCACGATATCTCCTAAACAAAATCAGATATTCTTGTGAAGATTGAGTGATATAATGACATTGATAATGTTTCAACCCGATAAGGGCCTCAAAATGAAATTCTGAAAAATAAGGCATTTCAAGGGGCTAATATTCAAAACTGATTTTCCCATGTAACTTTTTTATTTCTAAATGAATTTTTGAACAGATTTCGATTCCGAGTTAAGCATAAAGGGTACAGTTTAAAAATTATGGTCCGTGGGGTCACTTTTTGACCCCTTATAGGTGTTTTAGAGACCTGAAATATAGTAACTTTTAGTAATTTTCAAAATAACATTGTAAGAGTTACCCCCCTTTGCAGAGCTCTGGTGAGAATAACATGCTCTTTAAGTTTCCATTTTTATAAGCTGCTGAGGACTTGATCCGGTTTGATTATTTTTTTTCATGTTTCTCATTATGTTAGAGTTATCGCTCTTTAAGGTCCTTGAGATTTAAAGCGTCGAAAAGCCCTCCGTTTTTGTTGAACGACAAAAAAGGTCTAGTTATTATTATTATACTGAACACTTTTTTCGTTCAGCATATGAGGAGTACCTTTAAGTATCGGATTTTTTTCTTATAACCAGTAAATAGGAAATGTAAATATTTCGCGTATGTAAGGTATTGAAGTTCCGGTTTAGTCACTTCCGGTTTCTACTAAAGAAAAACTAAAATAAATAAAGAAGTTAAAATCTTTCTCATTTTAAATGACTAGACTCTCAAATTCAAGATATAAATTTTAGAGATCAATACCTACAAAAAAGTAAGCGACGGGGATCTTTGACCATAGATACTTTTTCAGATATAAGACTTCAAACATTGAAAAAGGGGGGATGAAATTTTTCAAAGTCACAATTAAGGTTTGAAAATTATTTTGAGCATTGAATTACGTTAAGACTAATAAGTTAAAGATATACTGTAAGTTTCATATCGATCGAAGCCGAACTTCAGGTTTTAGGGTCTTTGAAAATTGTCTATGGGAGTTTCTATGTTAAATTGAAATCAGTCGTGGCACGTTTTCTCTTAAAATAATCAAGATATTCTTGTGAGATTTTAAGTGTAGAATGACCTTGATACGGTACCGACCTGATTAGGTCATGAAAAGGTAATTCGGGAAAATAAGGGATTTCTAGGGGCCAACATTGAAAACATACTTTTTCCTGTAACTTTTTTATTTCTCAATGAATTTTCAAACAGTTTTCTATTCTGGGTTGAGATCAAAGAGAGCAATCTAAAAATTATGGTCCGTGGGGTCACTTTTTGACCCCTTATAGGAGTTACAGAAGACTGAAATAATGTAATTTTTAATTCTTTCAAAAATAATAGAGTAAGAGTTATCTCCGTTTGAACATCACTTAACAGACTTACATACTCTTTAGGTTTCAAGTTTGGTATGCATATGACAAGTACTTCCGGTTTTATGAATCTCTAAATTTGTCTATGGGAGTTCTCATGTTAAATCGAAAATTACACATTTCACGATATCTCTTAAAGTAATCAAGATATTCTTGTGAGAATTTACTGATATAATGACTGTGATATTGTTTCAACCCCAATAGAGTTTGAAAATGAATTTCTGGAAAATAAGGGATTTGTAGGGGCCAAAGTTGAAAACTGACCTTTGCCCATAACTTTTTTAATTCTTAATGAATTTTTGAACAGTTTTCTATGCTGGGTTTAGATTAAAGAGTACAATCTAAAAAATATGGTCCGTGGGTCACTTTTTGACCCCTTATAGGAGTTACAGAGGACTGAAATAATGTAATTTTTATTTTTTCAAATATGATGAAGCAAGAGGTATCTCCCTTTGCACATCTGTTGGCGGGCTTAAATACTCTTTAGGTTTCAAGTTGGGTATGCATATGACAAGTACTTCCGGTTTTATGAATCTCTGAATTTGTCTATGGGAGTTCCCATGTTAAATGGAAAATTGCACATGTCACGATATCTCCTAAACTAAATAAGATATTCTTGTGAAAATTGAGTGATATAATGACTTTGATAATGTTTCAACCCAATAAGGGTTTGAAAATGAAATTCTGAAAAATAAGGGATTTCAAGGGGCTAATATTGAAAACAGATTTCCCCATGTAACTTTTTCATTTCTAAATGAATTTTTAAACAGTTTTCGATTCCGAGTTCAACATAAAGGGTACACTTTAAAAATTATGGTCCGTGGGGTCACTTTTTGACCCCTTATAGGTGTTTTAGAAACCTGAAATATAGTAACTTTTAGGAATTTTCAAAATAACATTGTAAGAGTTACCCCCCCCCCCCTTTGCAGAGCTCTAGTGAGAATTTCATACCCTTTAGGTTTCCATTTTTATAAGCTCCTGAAGGCTTGATCCGGTTTGATTATTTTTTTTTTTTTCATTTTGTTACAGTTATCGCTCTTTAAGGTCCTTGTGATTTTAAGCGTCGAAAAGCCCTCCGTTTTTGTTGAACGACAAAAAAGGTCTAGTTAGGGCTTTTCGCTTTCAGGCGAAAAGCCCTATTGTTTTCGTCTTTTTTATTAGGGCTTTTCGCTTTCAGGCGAAAAGCCCTATTGTTTTCGTCTTTTTTATTATTATTAGGGCTTTTCGCTTTCAGGCGAAAAGCCCTATTGTTTTCGTCTTTTTTATTATTATTATTATTATTATACTGAACACTTTTTTCGTTCAGCATTTGAGGAGTACCTTTAAAAATAGGATTTTTCTCTTATTACCATTAAATAGAAAATGTAAATATCTCGCGTATGTAAGGTATTGAACTTCCGGTTTTGTCACGTCCGGTTTCTACTAAGGAAAAACTAAAATACCTAAAGAAGCTAAAATCCTTGTCATTTTGAACGTCCAGACTCTGAAATTCAAGATATTAATTCTAAAGACCAATTCCTACGAAAAGCTTAGCGACGGTGATTTTCGACCACTGATGCTTTCTGAGATATAAGACTTCAAACATTGAAAAAGGGGGGATGAAATTATTAAAAGTCACAATTAAGGTTTGAAAATTATTTTGAGCATTGAAATACGTTAAGACTAATAAGTTGAACATATATTGTAAGTTTCATATCGATCCGAACCGAACTTCCGGTTTTAGGGGTCTTTGAAAATTGTCTATGGGAATTTCTATGTTAAATTGAAATCAGTCGTGGCACGTTTTCTCTTAAAATAATCAAGATATTCTTGTGAGATTTTAAAGGTTAAATGATCTTGATGCGGTACCGACCTCATTAGGTCATGAAAAGGAAATTCTGGAAAATAAGGGATTTCTAGGGGCCAACATTGAAAACATACTTTTTCCTGTAACTTTTTTATTTCTCAATGAATTTTTAAACAGTTTTCTATTCTGGGTTCAGATCAAAGAGACCAATCTAAAAATTATGGTCCGTGGGGTCACTTTTTGACCCCTTATAGGAGTTACAGAAGACTGAAATAATGTAATTTTTATTTATTTCAAAAATAATGGAGTAAGAGTTATCTCCCTTTGAACATCAGTTAACAGGCTTACATTCTCTTTAGGTTTCAAGTTTGGTATGCATATGACAAGTACTTCCGGTTTTATGAATCTCTGAATTTGTCTATGGGAGTTCTCATCTTAAATGGAAAATTGCACATTTCACGATATCTCTTAAAGTAATCAAGATATTCTTGTGAGAATTTAGTGCTATAATGACTGTGATATTGTTTCAACCCCATTAGGGTTTGAAAATGAATTTCTGGAAAATAAGGGATTTCTAAGGGCCAAAGTTGAAAACTGACCTTTGCCCATAACTTTTTTAATTCTTAATGAATTTTTGAACAGTTTTCTATTCTGGGTTTAGCTTAAAGAGTACAATCTAAAAATTATGGTCCGTGGGGTCACTTTTTGACCCCTTATAGGAGTTACAGAGGACTGAAATAATGAAATTTCTATTTATTTCAAAAATAATGAAGTAAGAGTTATCTCCCTTTGCACATCTGATGGCGGGCTTGCATTCTCTTTAGGTTTCAAGTTTGGTATGCATATGACAAGTACTTCTGGTTTTATGAATCTCTGAATTTGTCTATGGGAGTTCCCATATTAAATGGAAAAATGCACATGTCAGGATATCTCTTAAACTAAATAAGATATTCTTGTGAAAATTGAGTGATATAATGACTTTGATAATGTTTCAACCCAGTAAGGGTCTAAAAATGAAATTCTGAAAAATAAGGAATTTCATGGGGTTTACATTGAAAACTGATTTTCCCCTGTAACTTTTTTATTTCTAAATGAATTTTTGAACAGTTTTCGATACCGAGTTCAGGATAAAGAGTACAGTTTAAAAATTATTGTCCGTGGGGTAACTTTTTGACCCCTTTCAGGTGTTTTTGAGATCTGAAATATAGTAACTTTTAATAATTTTCAAAATGACATTGTAAGAGATACATGTACCCCCCTTTGCAGAGCTCTAGTGAGAATTACATACTCTTTAGGTTTCCATTTTCATAAGCCCCTGAAGACTTGATCCGGTTTGATTATTTTTATTATGTTTTTTATTTACTTAGAGTTATCGCTCTTTAAGGTCCTTGTGATTTTAAGCGTCGAAAAGCCCTCCGTTTTTGTTGAACGACAAAAAAGGTCTAGTTATTATTATTATACTGAACACTTTTTTCGTTCAGCATTTGAGGAGTACCTTTAAAAATAGGATTTTTCTCTTATAACCACTATATAGGAAATGAAAATATCTCGCGTATGTAAGGTATTGAACTTCCGGTTTAGTGACTTCCGGTTTCTACTAAAGAAAAACTAAAATACTTAAAGAAGCTAAAATCTTTCTCATTTTGAATGTCTAGACTCTCAAATTCAAGATATAAATTCTAGAAACCAATACCTACAAAAAAGTTAGCGACAGTGATTTTCGACAACTGATACTTTCTGAGATATAAGACTTCAAACATTTAAAAAAGGGGGGATGAAATTTTTAAAAGTCACAATTAAGGTTAGTAAATTATTTTGAGCATTGAAATACGTTAAAAGTAATGAGATAAACATATACTGTAAGTTTCATATCGATCCAAGCCGAATTTCCGGTTTTAGGGGTCTTTGAAAATTGTCTATGGGAGTTTCTATGTTAAATTGAAATCAGTCGTGGCACGTTTTCTCTTAAAATAATCAAGATATTCTTGTGAAATTTTAAGTGTAAAATGATCTTGATACGATACCGACGTCATTAGGTCATAAAAAGGAAATTCGGGAAAATAAGGGATTTCTAGGGGCCAACATTGAAAACAGATTTTTTCCTGTAACTTTTTTATTTCTCAATGAATTTTTAAACAGTTTTCTATTCTAGGTTCAGATCAAAGAGATCAATCTAAAAATTATGGTCCGTGGGGTCACTTTTTGACCCCTTATAGGAGTTACAAAAGACTGAAATAACGTAATTTTTATTTATTTCAAAAAGAATGGAGTAAGAGTTATCTCCCTTTGAACATCAGTTAACAGGCTTACATACTCTTTAGGTTTCAAGTTTGGTATGCATATGACAAGTACTTCCGGTTTTATAAATTTCTGAAATTGTCTATGGGAGTTCCCATGTTGAATGGAAAATTGGACATGTCACGATATCTCTGAAAGCAAACAAGATATTCTTGAGAAAATTGAGTGATATAATGACTGTGATATTGTTTCAAATCCATTAGGGTTTAAAAATGACATTCTGGAAAATAAGGGATTTCTAGGGGCCAAAGTTGAAAACTGATCTTTGCCCATAACTTTTTTATTTCTTAATGAATTTTTGAACAGTTTTCTATTCTGGGTTTAGCTTAGAGAGTTCTATCTAAAAATTATGGTCCGTGGGGTCACTTTTTGATCCCTTAAAGGAGTTACAGAGGACTGAAATAACGTAATTTTTATTTATTTAAAAAATAATGCAGTAAGAGTTATCTTCCTTTGCAGATCTGATGACAGTCTAACATACTCTTTACATTTCAAGTTTAGTATGCATATGATAAGTACTTCCGGTTTCATGAGTCTCTGAAATTTTCTATGGGAGTTCCCATATTAAATGGAAATATGCACATGTCGCGATATCTCCTAAACTAAATAAGATATTCTTGTGAAAATGTAGTAATATAATGACTTTGATATTGTTTCAACCCCATTAGGGTCTGGAAATGAAATTCTGAAAAATAAGGGATTTCATGGGGTTTACATTGAAAACAGATTTTCCCATGTAACTTTTTTATTTCTCATTGATTTCTCAAACAGTTTTCGATTCTGAGTTCAGCATAAAGGGTACAATTTAATAATTATGGTCCATTGGATCACTTTTTGACCCCTTATAGGTTTTTTAGAGACCTGAAATATAGAAACTTTTAGAAATTTCAAAAATAACAATGCAAGAGTTATCCCCCTTTGCAGAGCTCAAGTGAGAATTAAATCCTATTTAGGTTTCCATTTTTATAAGCTTCTTAAAACTTGATCCGGTCTGATTATTTTTTTTTGTTTTTCATTTCTTAGAGTTATCGCTCTTTAAGGTCCTTGAGATCTAAAGCATCGAAAAGCCCTCCGTTTTTGTTGAACGACAAAAAAGGTCTAGTTATTATTATTATTATTATTATTATACTGAACACTTTTTTCGTTCAGCATTTCGGGAGTACCTTTAAAAATAGGATTTTTCTCTTATAAACAGTAATTAGGAAATGTAAATATCTCGCGTATGTAAGGTACTGAACTTCCGGTTTAGTCACTTCCGGTTTCTACTAAAGAAAAACTAAAATACCTAAAGAAGCTAAAATCTTTCTCATTTTGAATGTCTAGACTCTCAAATTCAAGATATAAATTCTAAACACCAATACCTACAAAAAAGTTAGCGACAGTGATTTTCGATCACTGATCCTTTCTGAGATATAATACTTCAAACTTTCAAAAAGGGTGGATGAAAATTCTAAAAGTAAAAATTAAGGTTTGAAAATTATATTTAGCATTGAAACACGTTAAGACTAATAAGTTGAACATATACTGTAAGTTTCATATCGATCCGAGCCGAACTTCCGGTTTTAAGGGTCATTGAAAATTGTCTATGGGAGTTTCTATGTTAAATTGAAATCAGTCGTGGCACGTTTTCTCCTAAAATAATCAAGATATTCTTGTGAGATTTTAAGTGTAGAATAACCTTGATACGCTTCCGACCTCATTAGGTCAGTAAAGGAATATTCGGGAAAATAAGGGATTTCTAGGGGCCAACATTGAAAACATACTTTTTCCTGTAACTTTTTCATTTCTCAATGAATTTTTAAACAGTTTTCTATTCCGGGTTCAAATCAAAGAGTGCAATCTAAAAATTATGGTCCGTGGGGTCACTTTTTGACCCCTTATAGGAGTTCCAGAAGACTGAAATAATATAATTTTTATTTATTTCAAAAGGAATGGAGTAAGAGTTATCTCCCTTTGAACATGAGTTAATAGGCTTACATACTCTTTAGGTTTCAAGTTTGGTATCCATTTGACAAGTACTTCCGGTTTTATGAATCTCTAAATTTGTCTATGGGACTTCTCATGTTAAATGGAAAATTACACATTTCACGATATCTCTTAAAGGAATCAAGATATTCTTGTGAAAATTGAGTGATGTAATGACTGTGATATTGTTTCAACTCCATTAGTGTTTGAAAATGAATATCTGGAAAATAAGGGATTCCTAGGGGCCAAAGTTGAAAACTGACCTTTGCCCATAACTTTTTTATTTCTCAATGAATTTTTAAACAGTTTTCTTTCCTGGGTTTAGCTCAAAGAGTACAATCTAAAAATTATCGTCCGTTGGACCACTTTTTGACCCCTTATAGGAGTTACAGAGGACTGAAATAATAAAATTTTTATCTATTTCAAATATGATGAAGTAAGAGTTATCTCTCTTTGCACATCTCTTGGTGGGCTTACATACTCTTTAGGTTACAAGTTTGGTATGCATATGACAAGTACTTCCGGTTTTATGAATCTCTGAATTTGTCTATGGGAGTTCCATGTTAAATGGAAAAATGAACATGTCACGATATCTCTTAAACTAAATAAGATATTTTAGTGAAAATTGAGTGATATAATGATATTGATAATGTTTCAACGCAATAAGGGTCTGAAAATGAAATTCTGAAAAATAAGGGATTTCAAGGGGCTTATATTGAAAAATGATTTTCCCATGTAACTTTTTTATTTCTAAATGAATTTTTGAACAGTTTTCGATTCCGAGTTCAGCATAAAGGGTACAGTTTAAAAATTATGGTCCGTGGGGTCACTTTTTAACCCCTTATAGGTGTTTTAGAGACCTGAAATTAAGTAACTTTTAGTAATTTCAAAAATAACAATGTAATTGTTATCCCCCTTTTGCAGAGCTCTAGTGAGAATTACATACTCTTTAGGTTTCCATTTTTATAAGTTTCTGAAGTCTTGTTCCGGTTTGATTATTTTTTTTTACGTTTTTCATTTTGTTAGAGTTATCGGTCTTTAAGGTCCTTGAGATTTAAAGCATCGAAAAGCCCTCCGTTTTTGTTGAACGACAAAAAGGACTAGTTATTATTATTATTATTATTCTTTTTCTTAACACTTTTTTCGTTCAGCGTTGAAGGAGTACCTTTGAAAATAGGTATTTTGTTTTATAACCACTGGAAAGCAAACCTAAATGTCTCGCGTATGTAATGTTTTGAACTTCCGGTTTACTCACTTCCGGTTTCTACTAAAGGAAAACTGAAATTTCTAAAGAAGCTACAATCTTTCTTATTTTCAAAGACTAGACTCTCAAATTCAAGATATAAATTTTAGACACCAATACCTACAAAAAAGTTAGCGAGGGTGATTTTCGGCCACTGATACTTTCTGAGATATAAGACTTCAAACATTCAAAAAGGGGGGATGAAATTTTTAAAAGTCACAATTAAGGTTTGAAAATTATTTTGAGCATAGAAATATGTTGAGACTAATAAGTAGAACATATAGTGTAAGTTTCATATCGATCCAAGAAGAACTTCCGGTTTTAGGGGTCTTAGAAAATTGTCTATGGGAGTTTCTATGTTAAATTGAAATCAGTCGTACCACGTTTTCTCTTAAAACAATCAAGATATTCTTGTGAGATTTTAAGTGTAGAATGACCTAGATACGGTACCGACCTCATTAGGTCATGAAAAGGTAATTCGGGAAAATAAGGGATTTCTAGGGGCCAACATTGAAAACAGACTTTTTCCTGTAACTTTTTTATTTCTCAATGAATTTTTAAACAGTTTTCTATCCTGGGTTCAAATCAAAGAGAGCAATCTAAAAATTATGGTCCGTGGGGTCACTTTTTGACCCCTTATAGGAGTTACAGAAGACTGAAATAATGTAATTTTTATTTATTTCAAAAAGAATGGAGTAAGAGTTATCTCCCTTTGAACATCAATTAACAGGCTTACATACTCTTCAGGTTTGAAGTCTGGTATTCATATGACAAGTACTTCCGGTTTTATGAATCTCTAAATCTGTCTATGGGATTTCTCATGTTAAATGGAAAATTGTCCATTTCACGATATCTCTTAAAGTAATGAAGATATTCTTGTGAAAATTGAGTGATATAATGACTGTGATATTGTTTCAACCCCATTACGGTTTGAAAATAAATTTCTGGACAATAAGGGATTTCTAGGGGCCAAAGTTGAAAACTGACCTTTGCCCATAACTTTTTTAATTCTTAATGAATTTTTGAACAGTTTTCTATTCTGGGTTTAGCTTAAAGAGTACAATCTAAAAATTATGGTCCGTGGGGTCACATTTTGACCCCTTGTAGGAGTTTCAGAGGACTGAAATAATGAAATTTTTATTTATTTCAAATATGATGAAGTAAGAGTTATCTCCCTTTGCACATCTGTTTGCGGGCTTACATACTCTTTAGGTTTCAAGTTTGGTATGCATATGACAAGTACTTCCGCTTTTATGAATGTCTGAATTTGTCTATGGGAGTTCCCGTGTTAAATGCAAAAATGCACAAGTCACGATATCTCCTAAACAAAATCAGATATTCTTGTGAAGATTGAGTGATATAATGACATTGATAATGTTTCAACCCGATAAGGGCCTGAAAATGAAATTCTGAAAAATAAGGCATTTCAAGGGGCTAATATTCAAAACTGATTTTCCCATGTAACTTTTTTATTTCTAAATGAATTTTTGAACAGATTTCGATTCCGAGTTAAGCATAAAGGGTACAGTTTAAAAATTATGGTCCGTGGGGTCACTTTTTGACCCCTTATAGGTGTTTTCGAGACCTGAAAATATAGTAACATTTAGTAATTTTCAAAATAACATTGTAAGAGTTACCCCCCTTTGCAGAGCTCTAGTGAGAATTACATGCTCTTTAAGTTTCCATTTTTATAAGCTGCTGAGGCCTTGATCCGGTTTGATTATTATTTTTTTTTTTTTTGATGTTTTTCATTATGTTAGAGTTATCGCTCTTTAAGGTCCTTGAGATTTAAAGCATCGTCGAAAAGCCCTCCGTTTTTGTTGAACGACAAAAAAGGTCTAGTTATTATTATTATACTGAACACTTTTTTCGTTCAGCATTTGAGGAGTACCTTTTAATATAGGATTTTTCATTTATAACCACTAAATAGGAAATGTAAATATCTCGCGTATGTAAGGTACTGAACTTCCGATTTAGTCACTTCCGGTTTCTACTAAAGAAAAACTGAAATACCTAAAGAAGCTAAAATCTTTCTCATTTTGAATGTCTAGACTCTCAAATTCAAGATATAAATTCTAGAGATCAATACCTACAAAAAAGTTAGCGACAGTGATTTTCGGCCAATGATACTTTCTGAGATATATGACATCAAACATTGAAAAAGGGGGGATGGAATTCTTTAAAGTCACAATTAAGGTTTGAAAATTATTTTTAGCATAGAAATACGTTAAGACTAATAAGTACAACATATACTGTAAGTTTCATATCGATCCAAGCCGAACTTCCGGTTTTAGGGGTCTTTGAAAATTGTCTATGGGAGTTTCTATGTTAAATTGAAATCAGTCGTGGCACGTTTTCTCTTAAAATAATCAAGATATTCTTGTGAGATTTTAAGTGTAGAATGACTGTGATACGGTTCCGACCTCATAAGGTCATGGAAAGATAATTCGGGAAAATAAGGGATTTCTAGGGGCCAACATTGAAAACATACTTTTTCCTGTAACTTTTTTATTTCTCAATGAATTTTTAAACAGTTTTCTATTCTGGGTTCAAATCAAAGAGTACAATTTAAAAATTATGGTCCGTGGGGTCACTTTTTGATCCCTTATAGGAGTTACAGAAGACTGAAATAATGTAATTTTTATTTATTTCAAAAATAATAGAGTAAGAGTTATCTGCCTTTGAACATCAGTTAACAGGCTTACATACTCTTTAGGTTTCAAGTTTGGTATGCATATGAAAAGTACTTCCGGTTTTATGAATCTCTAAATTTGTCTATGGGAGTTCTCATGTTAAATGGAAAATTGCATATTTCACGATATCTCTTAAAGTAATCAAGATAATATTGTGAAAATTTAGTGATATAATGACTGTGACATTGTTTCAACGCCATAAGGTTTTGAAAATGAATTTCTGGAAAATAAGGGATTTCTAGGGGCCAAAGTTGAAAACTGATCTTTGCCCATAACTTTTTTAATTCTTAATGAATTTTTGAACAATTTTCTTTTCTGGGTTTAGCTCAAAGAGAACAATCTAAAAATTATGGTCCGTGGGGTCACTTTTTGACCCCTTATAGGAGTTACAGAGCACTGAAAAAATGAAATTTTTATTTATTTCAAATATGATGGAGTAAGAGTTATCTCCCTTTGCACATCTCTTGGTGGTCTTACATACTCTTTAGGTTTCAAGTTTGGTATGCATATGACAAGTACTTCCGGTTTTATGAATCTCTGAATTTGTCTATGGGAGTTCCCATGTTAAATGAAAAAATGCACATGTCACGATATTTCCTAAACTAAATAAGATAATCTTGTGAAAATTGAGTGATATAATGGCTTTGATATTGTTTCAACCCCAATTCGGTCTGAAAATGAAATTCTGAAAAATTAGGGATTTCAAGGGGCTTATATTGAAAACAGATTTTCCTAGGTATCTTTTTTATTTCTCATTGAATTTTTGAACAGTTTTCAATTCTGAGTTCAGCATAAAGGGTACAATTTTAAAATTATGGTCCGTGGGGTCACTTTTTGACCGCTTATAGGTGTTTAAAAGACTTAGAATATTGTAACTTTTAGTAATTTCTGAAATAACATTGAGTTATCCCCCTTTGCACAGCTCTAGTGAGAATTATATACTCTCTAGGTTTCCATTTTTATAAGCTTCTGAAGACTTCATCATGTCTGATTTTTTTTTTAATGTTTTTCATTTTGTTAGAGTTATCGCTCTTTAAGGTCCTTGAGATTTAAAGCGTCGAAAAGCCCTCCGTTTTTGTTGAACGACAAAAATAGGTCTAGTTAGGGCTTTTCGCTTTCAGGCGAAAAGCCCTATTGTTTTCGTCTTTTTTATTAGGGCTTATTATCATTATTATTAGGGCTTTTCGACTTTTGGCGAAAAGCCCTATTGTTTTCGTCTTGTTTTATTAGGGCTTTTCGCTTTCAGGCGAAAAGCCCTATTGTTTTCGTCTTTTTTATTATTATTAGGGCTTTTCGACTTTTGGCGAAAAGCCCTATTGTTTTCGTCTTGTTTTATTATTATTATTATTATTATTATTATTATTATACCTAACACTTTTACGTTTCGGATTTAAAGAAAACCTTTGGTTATATGTATTTTATGATAAAACCGTTAGATAGCATATCTGAATCTCTCCCGTATGTAAGGTTTTGTACTTCTGGAAACGTCACTTCCGGTATTTACAAGTAGAAAACTAAGATTTCTTTAGGAGCTTAAAAAAATCTTATTTTTCATGGAAATTCATTCAAATTTTAGGAATAGATTCTTCAAAGTAAATCCTACAAAAAAGTTAGCGACAGCGATATTGTACCTATAACACGTTTTTGTGTTATAAGACTCCAAAGTTAGGAAAAGGGGGGATGGAAATTCAAAAATTGAAAAACTATGTAGGAAAAATATTTTGAAGACTACACATTGTTACAATTGAATAATAAAACATGTGCTGTAAGTTTCAAGTCAATCCAAGCGTAACTTCCGGTTTTATGAGTCTCCAAACATTGTCTTATAGGAGTTTTAGAGAATTGAAAAATAGTAAAAATTAGCAATTTCAGAAATAATCAAGTAAGAGTTATCCCCCTTTGTACAACTGTTAAATGCCCTACATACTCTTTAGGATTCCATTTTAGTAAGAATCTGAAAAGTACTTCCGGTTTTATTAGTCTCCTAAAAATGTCTATGGAAGTTTCTATGTTAAATTGGAATCACGCATGTTCCATTATCTCAAAAAGGAAGCAAGCAATTCTTGTAATATTTAAGTGAAATATTTACTTTTACATTGTCTTTAGTTGATTAGGTGATGAAAAGAGAATTTAAAAAAATTAGGGATTTTTAGGGGCCAGTACAAAAAACACTTTTTTCCCTGTAACTTTTTCATTTGTTAACCAATCTTCAAACTGATTCCGGTTTTGAATTTAGCATCAAGAGTGCAATTTAAAAATTATGGTCCGTGGGGTCACTTTCTGACCCCTTATAGGAGTTTTAGAGAATTGAAAAATAGTAAAAATTAGCAATTTCAGAAATAATCAAGTAAGAGTTATCTCCCTTTGTACAACTGTTAAATGCCCTACATACTCTTTAGGATTCCATTTTAGTAAGAATCTGAAAAGTACTTCCGGATTTATTAGTCTCCTAAAAATGTCTATGGAAGTTTCTATGTTAAATTGGAATCACGCATGTTCCATTATCTCAAAAAGGAAGCAAGCAATTCTTGTAATATTTAAGTGAAATATTTATTTTTACATTGTCTTTAGTTGATTAGGTGATGAAAAGAGAATTTCAAAAAATTAGGGATTTTTAGGGACCAGTACAAAAAACACTTTTTTCCCTGTAACTTTTTCATTTGTTAACCAATCTTCAAACTGATTTCGGTTTTGAATTTAGCATCAAGAGTGCAATTTAAAAATTATGGTCCGTGGGGTCACTTTCTGACCCCTTATAGGAGTTTTAGAGAATTGAAAAATAGTAAAAATTAGCAATTTCAGAAATAATCAAGTAAGAGTTATCTCCCTTTGTACAACTGTTAAATGCCCTACATACTCTTTAGGATTCCATTTTAGTAAGAATCTAAAAAGTACTTTCGGTTTTATTAGTCTCCTAAAAATGTCTATGGAAGTTTCTATGTTAAATTGGAATCACGCATGTTCCATTATTTCAGAATGGAAGCAAGCAATTCTTGTAATATTTGATAAGAACACTTCTTTTAACATTGTCTTCAAGTGATTAGGTGATGAGAAGAAAATTTCAAAAAAATAGGGATTTTTAGGGGCCAAAACAAAAAACACTTTTTTCCCTGTAACTTTTTTTATTTTTTAACAATTCTTCAAACTGATTTCGGTTTTGAATTAGGCATAAAGAGTACAATTTAAGAATTATGGTCCGTGGGGTCACTTTCTGAACCCTTATAGGAGTTACAGAGGACTGAAATAATGTAATTTTTATTTATTTCAAAAATAATGGAGTAAGAGTTATCTCCCTTTGCACATCTATTGGCAGGCTTACATACTCTTTAGGTTTCAAGTTTGGTATGCATATAACAAGTACTTCCGGTTTTATGAATCTCTAAATTTGTCTATGGGAGTTCCCATGTTAAATGGAAAAATGCACAGGTCAAGATATCTCTTCAACTAAATAAGATATTCTTGTGAAAATTGAGTGATATAATGACTTTGAAATTGTTTCAACCCCATAAGGGTCTTAAAATGAAATTCTGAAAAATAAGGGATTTCAAGGGGCTTATGTTGAAAACTGATTTTCGCATGTAACTTTTTTATTTCTAAATGAATTTTTGAAAAGTTTTCGATTCCGAGTTCAGCATAAAGGGTACAGTTTAAAAATTATGATCCGTGGGGTCACTTTTTGACCCCTTATATGTGTTTTAGAGACCTGAAATATAGTAACTTTTAGTAATTTTCAAAATAACATTGTAAGAGTTACCCCCCTTTGCAGAGCTCTAGTGAGAATAACATACTCTTTAGGTTTCTATTTTTATAAGGTGAAGACTTGATCCGATTTGATTATTTTTTTTGTCATGTTTTTCATTTTGTTAGAGTTATCGCTCTTTAAGGTCCTTGTGATTTTAAGCGCCGAAAAGCCCTCCGTTTTTGTTGAACGACAAAAAAAAGGTCTAGTTATTATTATTATTATTATTATACTGAACACTTTTTTCGTTCAGCATTTGAGGAGTACCTTTGAAAATAGGATTTTTCTCTTATAACCACTAAATAGCAAAGGTGAATATCTCGCGTATGTAAGGTATTGAACTTCCGGTTTCGTCACTTCCGGTTTCTACTAAAGAAAAACTGAAATACTTAAAGAAGCTAAAATCTTTCTCATTTTGAATGTCTAGACTCTCAAATTCAGGATATAAATTCTAGACACAAATACCAATAAAAAAGATAGCGACAGTGATTTTCGACCACTTATACTTTCTGAGATATAAGACATCAAACATTCAAAAAGGGGGATGAAATTTTTAAAAGTCACAATTAAAGTTTGAAAATTATTTTGAGCATTGAAATACGTTAAGACAAGTAAGTTGAACATATAATGTAAGTTTTATATCGATCCGAGCCGAACTTCCGGTTTTAGGGGTCTTTGAAAATTGCCTATGGGAGTTTCTATGTTAAATTGAAATCAGTCGTGGCACGTTTCCTCTTAAATAAATCAAGATATTCTTGTGCGATTTTAAGTGTAGAATGATCATGATACGATACCGACCTCATTAGGTCATTAAAAGATAATTCGGGAAGATAAGGGATTTCTAGGGGCCAACATTGAAAACAGACTTTTTCCTGTAACTTTTTTATTTCTCAATGAATTTTTAAACAGTTTTCCATTCTGGGTTTAGATCAAAAAGAGCAATCTAAAAATTATGGTCCGTGGGGTCACTCTTTGACCCCTTATAGGAGTTACAGAAGACTGAAATAATGTAATTTTTATTTATTTCAAAAATAATGGAGTAAGAGTTATCTCCCTTTGAACATTATCAAACAGGCTTACATACTCTTCATTTTTCAAGTTTGGTATGCATATGACAAGTACTTCAGGTTTTATGAATCTCTAAATTTGTCTATGGGAGTTCTCATGTTAAATGGAAAATTGCATATTTCACGATATCTCTTAAAGAAATCAAGATATTCTTGTGAAAATTTAGTGATATAATGACTGTGATATTCTGTCAACCCCATTAGGATTTGAAAATCAATTTCTGGAAAATAAGGGATTTCTAGGGGCCAGAGTTGAAAACTGACCTTTGCCCATAACTTTTTTAATTCTTAATGAATTTTTGAACAGTTTTCTATTCAGGATTAAGCTTGAAGAGTACAATTTAAAAATTATGGTCCGTGGGGTCACTTTTTGAGCCCTTATAGGAGTTACAGAGGACTGAAATAATAAAATTTATATCTATTTCAAATATGATGAAGTAAGAGTTATCTCCCTTTGCACATCTGTTTGCGGGCTTACATACTCTTTAGGTGTCAAGTTTGGTATGCATATGAAAAGTACTTCCGGTTTTATGAATCTCTGAATTTGTCTATGGGAGTTCCCATGTTAAATGGGAGAATGCACATGTCACGATATCTCCTAAACCAAATAAGATATTCTTGTGGAAATTGAGTGATATAATGACATTGATAATGTTTCAACCCAATTAGGGTCTGAAAATGAAATTCTGAAAAATAAGGGATTTCAAGGGGCTAATATTGAAAACTGATTTTACCCTGTATCTTTTTTATTTCTCAATGATTTTTTTAACAGTTTCCGATTCCGAGTTCAGCATAAAGGGTACAGTTTAAAAATTATGGTCCGTGGGGTCACTTTTTGACCCCTTATAGGTGTTTTAGAGACCTGAAATATAGGAACTTTTAGTAATTTTCAAAATGACATTGTAAGAGTTACGCCCCTTTGCAGAGCTCTAATGAGAATAACAAACTCTCTAGGTTTCCATTTTTGTAAGCTCCTGAAGACTTGATCCCGTTTGATTATTTTGTTTTTGATGTTTTTCATTTTGTTACAGTTATCGCTCTCTAAGGTCCTTGTGATTTTAAGTGTCGAAAAGCCCTCCGTTTTTGTTGAACGACAAAAAAGGTCTAGTTATTAGGGCTTTTCGCTTTCAGGCGAAAAGCCCTATTGTTTTCGTCTTTTTTATTATTATTATTATTATTATACTGAACACTTTTTTCGTTCAGCATTTGAAGAGTACCTTTAGAAATAGGATTCTTTCCTCATAACCACTAAATAGGAAATGTAAATATCTCGCGTATGTAAGGTTTTGAACTTCCGGTCTCTTCACTTCCGGTTTCTACTTCAGAAAAACTAAAATACCTAAAGAAGCTAAAATATTTCTCATTCTGAATGTCTAGACTCTCAAATTCAAGATATAAATTCTAGAGACAAATACCTACAAAAAAGTCAGCGATGGTGATTTTCGACCACTGATACTTTCTGAGATATAAGACTTCAAACATTGAAAAAGGGGGGATGAAATTTTTAAAAGTCACAATTAATTTTTGAAAAATATTTTGAGCATTGAAATACGTTAAGACTAGTTAGTTGAACATATACTGTAAGTTTCGTATCGATCCGAGCCGAACTTCCGGTTTTAGGGGTCTTTGAAAATTGTCTATGGGAGTTTCTATGTTAAATTGAAATCAGTCGTGGCACGTTTTCTCTTAAAATAATCATCATATTCTTATGAGATTTTAAGTGTAGAATGACCTTGATACGGTACCGTCCTCATTAGGTCATTAAAAGATAATTAGGGAAAATAAGGGATTTCTAGGGGCCAACATTGAAAACAGACTTTTTCCTGTAACTTTTTTATTTCTCAATGAATTTTTAAACAGTTTTCTATTCTGGGTTCAGATCAAAGAGAACAATCTAAAAATTATGGTCCGTGGGGTCACTTTTTGACCCCTTATAGGAGTTACAGAAGACTGAAATAATGTAATTTTTAATTATTTCAAAAATAATAGAGTAGGAGTTATTTCCCTTTGAACATCAATTAACAGGCTTACACACTCTTTAGGTTTCAAGTTTGGTATGCATATGACAAGAACTTCCGGTTTTATGAATCTCTAAATTTGTCTATGGGAGTTCTCATGTTAAATGGAAAATTGCATATTTCACGATATCTCTTAAAGTAATCAAGATAATATTGTGAAAATTGAGTGATATAATGACTGTGACATTGTTTCAACCCCATAAGGTTTTGAAAATGAATTTCTGGAAAATAAGGGATTTCTAGGGGCCAAAGTTGAAAACTGATCTTTGCCCATAACTTTTTTAATTCTTCATGAATTTTTGAACAATTTTCTTTTCTGGGTTTAGCTCAAAGAGTACAATCTAAAAATTATGGTCCGTGGGGTCACTTTTTGACCCCTTATAGGAGTTACAGAGCACTGAAAAAATGAAATTTTTATTTATTTCAAATATGATGGAGTAAGTGTTATCTCCCTTTGCACATCTCTTGGTGGCCTTACATACTCTTTAGGTTTCAAGTTTGGTATGCATATGACAAGTACTTCCGGTTTTATGAATCTCTGAATTTGTCTATGGGAGTTCCCATGTTAAATTGAAAAATGCACATGTCACGATATTTCCTAAACTAAATAAGATATTCTTGTGAAAATTGAGTGATATAATGACTTTGATAATGTTTCAACCCAATAAGAGTCTAAAAGTGAAATTCTGAAAAATAAGGGATTTCAAGGGGCTAATATTGAAAAATGATATTCCCATGTAACTTTTTTATTTCTAAATGAATTTTTAAACAGTTTTCGATTCCGAGTTCAGCATAAAGGTTACAGTTTAAAAATTATGGTCCGTGGGGTCACTTTTTGACCCCTTATAGGTGTTTTCGTGACCTGAAATATAGTAACTTTTAGTAGTTTTCAAAATAACATTGTAAGAGTTACGCGCCTTTGCAGAGCTCTAGTGAGAATTACATACTCTTTAGGTTTCCATTTTTATGAGCTTCTGAAGACTTGATCCTGTCTGATTATTTTTTTCATGTTTTTCATTTTGTTAGAGTTATCGATCTTTAAGGTATTTGAGATTTAAAGCGTCGAAAAGCCCTCCGTTTTTGTTGAACGACAAAAAAGGTCTAGTTATTATTATTATACTGAACACTTTTTTCGTTCAGCATTTGAGGAGTATCTTTAAAAATAGGATTTTTGTCTTATAACCACTAAATAGGAAATATAAATGTCTCGCGTATGTAAGGTTTTGGACTTCCGGATTAGTCACTTCCGGATTCTACCAAGGAGAAACTAAAATACCTAAAGAAGCTAAAATATTTCTCATTTTGAATGTCTAGACTTTCAAATTCTAGATATAAATTCTAGAGACCAATACCTAAAAAAAAGTCAGCGATGGTGATTTTGGACCACTGATACTTTCTGAGATATAAGACTTCAAACATTGAAAAAGGGGGGATGAAATTTTTAAAAGTCACAATTAAGGTTTGAAAATTATTTTGTGCATTGAAATACCTTAAGACTAGTAAGTTGAACATATACTGAATGTTTCATATCGATCCAAGCCGAACTTCCGGTTTTAGGGGTCTTTGAAAATTGTCTATGGGAGTTTCTATGTTAAATTGAAATCAGTCGTGGCACGTTTTCTCTTGAAATAATCAAGATATTCTTGTGAGATTTTAAGTGTAGAATGACCTTGATACGGTACCGACCTCATTAGGTCATGAAAAGGTAATTCGGGAAAATAAGGGATTTCTAGGGGCCAACATTGAAAACAGACTTTTTCCTGTAACTTTTTTATTTCTGAATGAATATTTAAACAGTTTTCTATTCTGGGTTCAGATCAAAGAGAACAATCTAAAAATTATGGTCCGTGGGGTCACTTTTTGACCCCTTATAGGAGTTACAGAAGACTGAAATAATGTAATTTTTATTTATTTAAAAATTTATGGAGTAAGAGTTATCTCCCTTTGAACATCAGTTAACAGGCTTACATACTCTTTAGGTTTCAAGTTTTGTATGGATATGACAAGTACTTCCGGTTTTATGAATCTCTAAATTTGTCTATGGGAGTTCTCATGTTAAATGGAAAATTGCATATTTCACGATATCTCTTATAGTAATCAAGATATTCTTGTGAAAATTGAGTGATATAATGACTGTGATATTATGTCAAACCCATTAGAGCTTGAAAATAAATTTCTGGAAAATAAGGGAATTCTAGGGGCCAAAGTTGAAAACTGACCTTTGCCCATAACTTTTTTAATTCTTAATGAATTTTTGAACAGTTTTCTTTTCTGGGTTTAGCTTAAAGAGTACAATCTAAAAATTATGGTCCGTGGGGTCACTTTTTGACCCCTTATAGGAGTTACAGAGGACTGAAATAATGAAATTTTTATCTATTTCAAATATGATGAAGTAAGAGTTATCTCCCTTTGCACATCTGTTGGCATGCTTACATACTCTTTAGGTTTCAAGTTTGGTATGCATATGAAAAGTACTTCCGGTTTTATGAATCTCTGAATTTGTTTATGGAAGTTCCCATGTTAAATGGAAAAAAGCACATGTCACGATATCTCCTAAACTAAATAAGATATTCTTGTGAAAATCGAGTGATATAATGACTTTGATAATGTTTCAACCCAATAAGGGTCTCAAAATGAAATTCTGAAAAATAAGGGATTTCAAGGGGCTAATATTGAAAACTGATTTTCCCATGCAACTTTTTTATTTGTAAATGAATTTTTGAACAGTTTTCGATTCCGATTTCAACATAAAGGGTATACTTTAGAAATTATGGTCCGTGGGGTCACTTTTTGACCCCTTATAGGTTTTTAAGAGACCTGAAATATAGTAGCTTTTAGTAATATTCAAAATAACATTGTAAGAGTTACCCCCCTTTGCAGAGCTCTAGTGAGAATTAAATACTCTTAGGTTTCCATTTTTATAAGCTCCTGAAGACTTGATCCGGTTTGATTATTCTTTTTATGTTTTTCATTTTGTTAGAGTTATCGCTCTTTAAGGTTCTTGTGCCTTTTAAGCGTCGAAAAGCCCTCCGTTTTTGTTGAACGACAAAAAAGGTCTAGTTATTATTATTATTATTATTATTATACTGAACACTTTTTTCGTTCAGCATTTGAGGAGTACCTTTAAAAATAGGATTTTTCTCTTATAACCACTAAATAGAAAATAAAATATCTCGCGTATGTAATGTACTGAACTTCCGGTTTACTCACTTCCGGTTTCTATTAAAGAAAAACTAAAATACCTAAAGAAGCTAAAATCTCTCTCATTTTGAATGTCTAGACTCTCAAATTCAAGATATATATTGTAGAGACCAATATCTACAAAAATGTCAGCGACAGTGATTTTTGGCCACTGATACTTTCTGAGATATAAGACTTCAAACATGCAAAAAGGGGGGATGAAAATTTTAAAAGTCACAATTAAGGTTTTGAAATTATTTTGAGCATTGAAGTACGTTAAGCCTAATAAGCTGCACATATACTGTAAGTTTCATATCGATCCGAGCCGAACTTCCGGTTTTAGGGGTCTTTGAAAATTGTCTATGGGAGTTTCTATGTTAAATTGAAATCAGTCGTGGCACGTTTTCTCTTAAAATAATCAAGATAGTCTTGTGAGATTTTAAGTGTTAAATGACCTTGATACGGTACCAACCTCATTAGGTCATGAGAAGGAAATTTAGGAAAATAAGGGATTTCTAGGGGCCAACATTGAAAACAGACTTTTTCATGTAACTTTTTTATTTTTCAATGAATTTTGAAACAGTTTTCTATTCTGGGTTCAAATCAAAGAGAACAATCTAAAAATTGTGGTCCGTGGGGTCACTTTTTGACCCCTTATGGGAGTTACAGAAGATTGAAATAATGTAATTTTTATTCATTTCAAAAATAATAGAGTAAGACTTATCTCCCATTGAACATCAGTTAACAGGCTTACGTTCTCTTCAGGTTTCAAGTTTGGTATGCATATGACAAGTACTTCCGGTTTTATAAATCTCTAAATTTGTCTATGGAAGTTTTCATGTAAAATCTAAAATTGCACATTTCACGATATCTCTTAAAGTAATGAAGATATTCTTGTGAAAATTTACTGATATAATGACTGTGATATTGTTTCAACCCAGTTAGGGTTTGAAAATGAATTTCTGGAAAACAAGGGATTTCTAGGGGCCAAAGTTGAAAACTGACCTTTGCCCATAACTTTTTTAATTCTTAATGAATTTTTGAACAGTTTTCTATTCTTCGTTTAGCTTAAAGAGTACAATCTAAAAATTATGGTCCGTGGGGTCACTTTTTGACCCCTTATAGGAGTTACAAAGGACTGAGATAATGAAATTTTTATTTATTTCAAATATGATGAAGTAAGAATTACTCCCTTTGTGTATCTGTTGACAGGCTTACATAATCTTTAGGTTTCAAGTTTGGTATGCATATGACAAGTACTTCCCGTTTTATGAATCTCTGAATTTGTCTATGGGATTTCCCATGTTAAATGGAAAAATGCACATGTCACGATATCCCCTAAACTAAATCACATATTCTTGTGAAAATTGAGTGATATAATGACTTTCATAATGTTTCAACCCAATAAGGGTCTGAAAATGAAATTCTGAAAAATAAGGGATTTCAAGGGGCTAATATTGAAAACTCATTTCCCCATGTAACTTTTTTATTTCTCAATGAATTTTTGAACAGTTTTCGATTCCGAGTTCAGCATAAAGGGTACAGGTTATAAATTATGGTCCGTGGGGTCACTTTTTGACCCCTTACAGGTGTTTTAGAGACCTGAAATAAAGTAACTTTTAGGAATTTTCAAAGTAACATTGTGAGAGTTACCTCCCTTTGCAGACCTCTAGTGAGAATTACATACTCTTTAGGTTTCCACTTTTGTAAGCCCCTGAAGACTTGATCCGGTTTGGTTATTTTTTTTATATTTTTCATTTTGTTACAGTTATCGCTCTTTAAGGTCCTTGTGATTTAAAGCGTCGAAAAGCCCTCCGTTTTTGTTGAACGACAAAAAAGGTCTAGTTATTATTATTATTATACCTAACACTTTTACGTTTCGGATTTAAAGAAAACCTTTGGTTATATGTATTTTATAATAAAACCGTTAGACAACTTATCTGAATCTCTCCCGTATGTAAGGTTTTGTACTTCCGGAAACTTCACTTCCGGTATTTACAAGTAGAAAACTCAGATTTCTTTAGGAGCTTAAACAATTCTTATTTTATATGGAAATTCATTCAAATTTTAGCAATAGATTCTTCAAAGGAAATCCTACAAAAAAGTTAGCGACAGCGTTGTTGTACCTATGATAGATTTCTGTGTTGTAAGACTCCAAAGTTAAGAAAAAGGGGGGATGGAAATTTTAAAATTTCAAAACCATATAGGAAAAATATTTTGAAGACTACATATTGTTAAAAGTGATTAATAGAACATGTACTATAAGTTTCAAGTCAATCCAAGCAGAACTTTCGGTTTTATGAGTCCCCAAAAATTGTCTATGAGAGTTTCTATGTTAAATTGAAAGCACGCATGTTCCATTATTTCAGAAAGGAAGCAAGCAATTCTTGTCATATTTAAGTGGAATACTTACTTTTACACTGTCTTCAGGTGATTAGGTGATGAAAACAAAATTCCACAAAATAAGGGATTTTTAGGGGCCAGTACAACAAAACAGCTTTTCCCTGTAACTGTTTTATTTCTCAACAGATCTGTAAACAGTTTTCGGATTTGAGTTAAGCACGAAGAATACATTTTAAAAATTATGGTCCGTGGGGTCACTTTTTGACCCCTTATAGGAGTTTCAGAGGCCTGAAAAACAGTACTTTTACAGTTCTCTTGATTTCATCGCGTAATTAGAGTTATCGTTCTTTGCACGGTCGGCGAGCGTAGAAAGCGAAAGTAAGGTTTGGTCATGTTGGCTGCGTAACTATACTTTTTCAACAAGCGCTCTGCTAGACTCGCCATGTATCCCAGAATGGTTCCTTTCATTTTGCTACATCGAATATCACATCAAACATAAGAGATCTCAGTGTTTCAAGATATTTGACCGGGACTTTAGTACGAAACTAAATGCGCTGCCACCTAAAATGCGTAGAACAAAAATACGGGGGTGGATCCTCAAGTGTTTCGTAGACGGACTTTCATAGATTAAAGTCAAATCATGTAAAGTTAGAAGGTACAGGGAAAAAAAAAACATGAATCTCATTTCAGGATCACAAAAAGCATATTTTACAAGATGAATTAATTCTAAATAAAATTCAAATAAATTTGAGGTTTGAAAAAGAAGATAAATATCTGAAAGGAAATTAACTAATTATAACAGAAGAAACAAATGACATCAAAGATATTTGAAGAAGTTCTAGATAAAATGTATATCTTGTTTCTCCGATCACCAGAAAAGAAATTTTAGGCACTTCTGAATTTCTTGTTCTTGCCGATAAAAACTATATCTTCTAGGTAAATGAGACAATGCCTTTTAAACTTTCCAGAAAGTTTTTATGGGGTGTTTTGTAAAGTATTCTGAAATTTTAGGTTAATACGATGTCTGGTTTAGAGTTTGGAATCTACGTAGCCATTGCGCAGGGGAAAAAGAGGGGGGGGGGGGGTGAAAGTAAAGTATGTTTATGTATATAAAGTATATACATTACAGAAATCTTTAGCTTACTAAAGGGTTTATTGTGTTTAAAAGGTCAAAGGTCAAAGGTCAAGGTCCTCTGACTAAAAAGGATGAAAGTAGGTTTTTTTTTTTTTTTTTTTTTTTTTTTTTTTTTTTTTCAGGTTTGAATTATATTAATGGTAAATAATAAAAGGCTAAGGGAGTAGAGTCGAAAAGCACTTCAATTTTCGTTGAACAACGAGAAAAAGGTCTAGTTATTAGGGCTTTTCGACTTTTGGCGAAAAACCCTATTGTTTTCGTCTTGTTTTATTATTATTATTATTATTATTATTATTATACCTAACACTTTTACGTTTCGGATTTAAAGAAAACCTTTGGTTATATGTATTTTATAATAAAACCGTTAGACAACTTATCTGAATCTCTCCCGTATGTAAGGTTTTGTACTTCCGGAAACTTCACTTCCGGTATTTACAAGTAGAAAACTCAGATTTCTTTAGGAGCTTAAACAATTCTTATTTTATATGGAAATTCATTCAAATTTTAGCAATAGATTCTTCAAAGGAAATCCTACAAAAAAGTTAGCGACAGCGTTGTTGTACCTATGATAGATTTCTGTGTTGTAAGACTCCAAAGTTAAGAAAAAGGGGGGATGGAAATTTTAAAATTTCAAAACCATATAGGAAAAATATTTTGAAGACTACATATTGTTAAAAGTGATTAATAGAACATGTACTATAAGTTTCAAGTCAATCCAAGCAGAACTTTCGGTTTTATGAGTCCCCAAAAATTGTCTATGAGAGTTTCTATGTTAAATTGAAAGCACGCATGTTCCATTATTTCAGAAAGGAAGCAAGCAATTCTTGTCATATTTAAGTGGAATACTTACTTTTACACTGTCTTCAGGTGATTAGGTGATGAAAACAAAATTCCACAAAATAAGGGATTTTTAGGGGCCAGTACAACAAAACAGCTTTTCCCTGTAACTGTTTTATTTCTCAACAGATCTGTAAACAGTTTTCGGATTTGAGTTAAGCACGAAGAATACATTTTAAAAATTATGGTCCGTGGGGTCACTTTTTGACCCCTTATAGGAGTTTCAGAGGCCTGAAAAACAGTACTTTTACAGTTCTCTTGATTTCATCGCGTAATTAGAGTTATCGTTCTTTGCACGGTCGGCGAGCGTAGAAAGCGAAAGTAAGGTTTGGTCCTGTTGGCTGCGTAACTATACTTTTTCAACAAGCGCTCTGCTAGACTCGCCATGTATCCCAGAATGGTTCCTTTCATTTTGCTACATCGAATATCACATCAAACATAAGAGATCTCAGTGTTTCAAGATATTTGACCGGGACTTTAGTACGAAACTAAATGCGCTGCCACCTAAAATGCGTAGAACAAAAATACGGGGGTGGATCCTCAAGTGTTTCGTAGACGGACTTTCATAGATTAAAGTCAAATCATGTAAAGTTAGAAGGTACAGGGAAAAAAAAAACATGAATCTCATTTCAGGATCACAAAAAGCATATTTTACAAGATGAATTAATTCTAAATAAAATTCAAATAAATTTGAGGTTTGAAAAAGAAGATAAATATCTGAAAGGAAATTAACTAATTATAACAGAAGAAACAAATGACATCAAAGATATTTGAAGAAGTTCTAGATAAAATGTATATCTTGTTTCTCCGATCACCAGAAAAGAAATTTTAGGCACTTCTGAATTTCTTGTTCTTGCCGATAAAAACTATATCTTCTAGGTAAATGAGACAATGCCTTTTAAACTTTCCAGAAAGTTTTTATGGGGTGTTTTGTAAAGTATTCTGAAATTTTAGGTTAATACGATGTCTGGTTTAGAGTTTGGAATCTACGTAGCCATTGCGCAGGGGAAAAAGAGGGGGGGGGGGGGTGAAAGTAAAGTATGTTTATGTATATAAAGTATATACATTACAGAAATCTTTAGCTTACTAAAGGGTTTATTGTGTTTAAAAGGTCAAAGGTCAAAGGTCAAGGTCCTCTGACTAAAAAGGATGAAAGTAGGTTTTTTTTTTTTTTTTTTTTTTTTTTTTCAGGTTTGAATTATATTAATGGTAAATAATAAAAGGCTAAGGGAGTAGAGTCGAAAAGCACTTCAATTTTCGTTGAACAACGAGAAAAAGGTCTAGTTATTAGGGCTTTTCGACTTTTGGCGAAAAACCCTATTGTTTTCGTCTTGTTTTATTATTATTATTATTATTATTATTATTATACCTAACACTTTTACGTTTCGGATTTAAAGAAAACCTTTGGTTATATGTATTTTATAATAAAACCGTTAGACAGCTTATCTGAATCTCTCCCGTATGTAAGGTTTTATACTTCTGGAAACTTCACTTCCGGTATTTACAAGTAAAAAACTCAGATTTCTTTAGGAGCTTAAACAATTCTTATTTTATATGGAAATTCATTCAAATTTTAGCAATAGATTCTTCAAAGGAAATCCTACAAAAAAGTTAGCGACAGCGTTGTTGTACCTATGATAGATTTCTGTGTTGTAAGACTCCAAAGTTAAGAAAAAGGGGGGATGGAAATTTTAAAATTTCAAAACCATATAGGAAAAATATTTTGAAGACTACATATTGTTAAAAGTGATTAATAGAACATGTACTATAAGTTTCAAGTCAATCCAAGCAGAACTTTCGGTTTTATGAGTCCCCAAAAATTGTCTATGAGAGTTTCTATGTTAAATTGAAAGCACGCATGTTCCATTATTTCAGAAAGGAAGCAAGCAATTCTTGTCATATTTAAGTGGAATACTTACTTTTACACTGTCTTCAGGTGATTAGGTGATGAAAACAAAATTCCACAAAATAAGGGATTTTTAGGGGCCAGTACAACAAAACAGCTTTTCCCTGTAACTGTTTTATTTCTCAACAGATCTGTAAACAGTTTTCGGATTTGAGTTAAGCACGAAGAATACATTTTAAAAATTATGGTCCGTGGGGTCACTTTTTGACCCCTTATAGGAGTTTCAGAGGCCTGAAAAACAGTACTTTTACAGTTCTCTTGATTTCATCGCGTAATTAGAGTTATCGTTCTTTGCACGGTCGGCGAGCGTAGAAAGCGAAAGTAAGGTTTGGTCCTGTTGGCTGCGTAACTATACTTTTTCAACAAGAGCTCTGCTAGACTCGCCATGTATCCCAGAATGGTTCCTTTCATTTTGCTACATCGAATATCACATCAAACATAAGAGATCTCAGTGTTTCAAGATATTTGACCGGGACTTTAGTACGAAACTAAATGCGCTGCCACCTAAAATGCGTAGAACAAAAATACGGGGGTGGATCCTCAAGTGTTTCGTAGACGGACTTTCATAGATTAAAGTCAAATCATGTAAAGTTAGAAGGTACAGGGGAAAAAAAAAACATGAATCTCATTTCAGGATCACAAAAAGCATATTTTACAAGATGAATTAATTCTAAATAAAATTCAAATAAATTTGAGGTTTGAAAAAGAAGATAAATATCTGAAAGGAAATTAACTAATTATAACAGAAGAAACAAATGACATCAAAGATATTTGAAGAAGTTCTAGATAAAATGTATATCTTGTTTCTCCGATCACCAGAAAAGAAATTTTAGGCACTTCTGAATTTCTTGTTCTTGCCGATAAAAACTATATCTTCTAGGTAAATGAGACAATGCCTTTTAAACTTTCCAGAAAGTTTTTATGGGGTGTTTTGTAAAGTATTCTGAAATTTTAGGTTAATACGATGTCTGGTTTAGAGTTTGGAGAAAAAATCTACGTAGCCATTGCGCAGGGGAAAAAGAGGGGGGGTGAAAGTAAAGTATGTTTATGTATATAAAGTATATACATTACAGAAATCTTTAGCTTACTAAAGGGTTTATTGTGTTTAAAAGGTCAAAGGTCAAAGGTCAAGGTCCTCTGACTAAAAAGGATGAAAGTAGGTTTTTTTTTTTTTTTTTTTTTTCAGGTTTGAATTATATTAATGGTAAATAATAAAAGGCTAAGGGAGTAGAGTCGAAAAGCACTTCAATTTTCGTTGAACAACGAGAAAAAGGTCTAGTTATTAGGGCTTTTCGACTTTTGGCGAAAAACCCTATTGTTTTCGTCTTTTTTATTATTATTATTATTCTGAACACTTTTCCGTCTTAGATTTAAGAAGAACCTTTAAATATATACATTTTATATTATAGCTGTCTTATAGAACATGAAAATATCTCCCGTATGTAAGGTTTTGGAAATCAGATTACGTCACATCCGGTTTCTACCAAGAAAAAACTGAAATTCCTAAGAAAGGTAATAATTTGTTCATTTTGATACTCATGCCTCCCAAATTAAAGATATAAATTCTATAAACCAATATCTACAAAAAAGTTACCGACGGTGATTTTTGACCATTGATACTTTTTGAAATATACGACTTGAAACATTGAAAAAGGGGGGATGAATTTTATAAAGTCATAATTAACGAAAGCAAAAGAATTCTGACCATTGAAGTATCTTAAGACTGATGAGAAGAAGATACACTGTAAGTTTCATGTCAATACAAGCGGAATTTCCGGTTTTAGGGGTCTTTGAAAATTGCCTATGGGAGTTTCTATGTTAAATTGAAATCACGCATGTCACGTTTTCTCTGAAAATAATCAAGATATTCTGATGAAATTTTAAGTACAGAATGACTTTGATACTGTTCCGACCTGAAAATATTTTAAAAATGAAATTCGGGAAAATAAGGGATTTCAAGGGGCCAACATTGAAAACAGACCTTTGTCCGTAACTTTTTTATTTCTCAATAAATTTTGAAACAGTTTTCAGATTTGAGTTTAGCATAAAGAGTTCAATCTAAAAATTATGGTCCGTGGGGTCACTTTTTGACCCCTTATAGGAGTTACAGAGGACTGAAATAATAAAATTTTTATTGATTTAAAAAATAATAGAGTAAGAGTTATCTCCCTTTGAACATCAGTTAACAGACTTACATACTCTTTAGCTTTCAAGTTTGGAATGCAAATGACAAGTACTTCCGGTTTTATGAATATCTAAATTTGTCTATGGGAGTTCTCATGTTAAATGGAAAATTGCACATTTCACGATATCTCTTCAAGTTATTAAGATATTCTTGTGAAAATTGAGTGATATAATGACGGTGATATTGTTTCAACCCCATTAGGGCTTGAAAATGAATTTCTGGAAAATAAGGGATTTCTAGGGGCCAAAGTTGAAAACTGACCTTTGCTCTTAACTTTTTTAATTCTTAATGAATTTTTGAACAGTTTTCTATTCTGTGTTTAGCTTAAAGAGTACAATCTAAAAATTATGGTCCGTGGGGTCACTTCTTGACCCCTTATAGGTGTTTTAGAGACCTGAAGTATAGTAACCTTTAGTAATTTTCAAAATAACGTTGTAAGAGTTACCCCTTTGCAGAGCTCTAGTGAGAATGACATAGTCTTTAGGTTTCCATTTTTATAAGCTCCTGAAGACTTGATCGGGTTTGATTATTTTTTTTTAATGTTTTTCATTTTGTTAGAGTTATCGCTCTTTAAGGTCCTTGTGATTTTAAGCGTTGAAAAGCCCTCCGTTTTTGTTGAACGACAAAAAAGGTCTAGTTAGGGCTTTTCGCTTTCAGGCGAAAAGCCCTATTGTTTTCGTCTTTTTTATTAGGGCTTTTCGCTTTCAGGCGAAAAGCCCTATTGTTTTCGTCTTTTTTATTAGGGCTTTTCGCTTTCAGGCGAAAAGCCCTATTGTTTTCGTCTTTTTTATTATTAGGGCTTTTCGCTTTCAGGCGAAAAGCCCTATTGTTTTCGTCTTTTTTATTAGGGCTTTTCGCTTTCAGGCGAAAAGCCCTATTGTTTTCGTCTTTTTTTATTATTATTATTATTATTATTATTATTATTATACTGAACACTTTTTTCGTTCAGCATTTCAGGAGTATCTTTAAAAATAGGATTTTTTTCTTATAACCTTTAAATAGGAAATATAAATGTGTCGCGTATGTAAGGTTTTGCACTTCCTGTTTAGTCACTTCCGGTTTCTACTAAGGAGAAACTAAAATACCTAAAGAAGCTAAAATCTTTTTCATTTTGAATGTCTAGACATTCAAATTCTAGATATAAATTTTAGAGACCAATACCTACAAAAAAGTCAGCGATGGTGATTTTGGACCACTGATACTTTCTGAGATATAAGACTTCAAACATTGGAAAAGGGGGGATGAAATTTTTAAAAGTCACAATTAAGGTTTGAAAATTATTTTGAGCATTGAAGTACGTTAAGACTAATAAGTTGAACATATACTGAAAGTTTCATATCGATCCAAGCCGAACTTCCGGTTTTAGGGGTCTTTGAAAATTGTCTATGGGAGTTTCAATGTTAAATTGAAATCAGTCGTGGCACGTTTTCTCTTAAAATAATCAAGATATTCTTGTGAGATTTTAAGTGTAGAATGACCTTTATACGTTACCGACCTCATTAGGTCATGAAAAGAATATTCGGGAAAATAAGGGATTTCTAGGGGCCAACATTGAAAACAGACTTTTTCCTGTAACTTTTTTATTTCTCAATGAATTTTTAAACAGTTTTCTATTCCGGGTTCAGATCAAAGAGGACAATCTAAAAATTATGGTCCGTGGGGTCACTTTTTGATCCCTTATAGGAGTTACAAAAGACTGAAAAAATGTAATTTTTGTTTATTTCAAAAATAATGGAGTAAGAGTTATCTGCCTTTGAACATCAGTTAACAGGCTTACATACTCTTTAGGTTTCAAGTTTGGTATGCATATGACAAGTACTTCCGGTTTTATGAATCTCTAAATTTGTCTATGGGAGTTCTCATGTTAAATGGAAAATTGCATATTTCACGATATCTCTTAAAGTAATCAAGATATTCTTTTGAAAATTTATTGATATAATGACTGTGATATTGTGTCAAACCCATTAGAGCTTGAAAATGAATTTCTAGAAAATAAGGGAATTCTAGGGGCCAAAGTTGAAAACTGACCTTTGCCAATATCTTTTTTAATTCTTAATGAATTTTTGAACAGTTTTCTTTTCTGGGTTTAGCTTAAAGAGTACAATTTATATATTATGGTCCGTGGGGTCACTTCTTGACCCCTTAAAGGAGTTACAGAGGACTGAAATAATAAAATTTTTATCTATTTCAAATATGATTAAGTAAGAGTTACCTCCCTTTGCACATCTGTTGGCGGTCTTACATACTCTTTAGGTTTCAAGTTTGGTATGCATATGACAAGTACTTCCGGTTTTATGAATCTCTGAATTTGTCTATGGGAGTTCCCATGTTAAATGGAAAAATGCACATGTCACGATATCTCCTAAACTAAATAAGATATTCTTGTGAAAATTGAGTGATATAATGACTTTGATAATGTTTCAACCCAATAAGGGTCTGAAAATGAAATTCTGAAAAATAAGGGATTTCAAGGGGCTAATATTGAAAACTGATTTTCCCATGTAACTTTTTTATTTCTCAATGAATTTTTGAACAGTTTTCGATTCCGAGTTCAACATAAAGGGTACAGTTTAAAAATTATGGTCCGTGGGGTCACTTTTTGACCCCTTATAGATGTTTTAGAGACCTGAAATATAGTAACTTTTAGTAATTTTCAAAATAACATTGTAAGAGTTACCCTCCTTTGTAGAGCTCTAGTGAGAATTACATACTCTTTAGGTTTCCATTTTTAAAGGCTTCTGAAGACTTGATCAGGTTTCATTTTATTTTTTAAGTTTTTCATTTTGTTAGAGTTATCTCTCTTTAAGGTACTTGAGATTTAAGCGTCGAAAAGCCCTCCGTTTTTGTTGAACGACAAAAAAGGTCTAGTTATTATTATTATTAGGGCTTTTCGCTTTCAGGCGAAAAGCCCTATTGTTTTCGTCTTTTTTATTAGGGCTTTTCGCTTTCAGGCGAAAAGCCCTATTGTTTTCGTCTTTTTTATTATTATTATTATTATTATACTTAACACTTTTTTCGTTCAGCGTTTAAGGAGTACCTTTGAAAATAGGTATTTTGTTTTATAATTTCTGAAAAGCAAACGTAAATGTCTCCCGTATGTAATGTTTTGAACTTCCGGTTTACTCACTTCCGGTTTCTACTTAAGAAAAACGGGAATTTCTAAAGGAGCTAAAATCTTTCTCATTTTCAATGACTAGACTCTCAATTTTGAGATATAAATTCTAGAGACCAATACCTACAAAAAAGTTAGCGACGGTGATTTTGGACCACTGATACTTTCTGAGATATAAGACTTCAAACATTGACAAAGGGGGGATGAAATTTTTAAAAGTCACAATTAAGGTATGAAAATTATTTTTATCATTGAAGTACGTTGACACTAACAAGTAAAACATATACTGTAAGTTTCATATCAATCCAAGCGGAACTTCCGGTTTTCGGGGCCTTTGAAAATTGTCTATGGGAGTTTCTATGTTAAAATAAAATCAGTCGTATCACGTTTTCTCTAAAAGTACCAAAGATATTCTGGTGAAATTCAAAATTTACCATGACTCTGACATGTTTCCGACCTGATTAGATTCTGAACACAAAATTATGAAAAATAAGGGATTTCAAGGGGCCAGTGTTGAAAACAGACTTTTTCCTGTAACTTTTTTATTTCACCATGAATTTTTGAATAGTTTTCTATTCTGGGTTCCAGTTAAAGAATACAATTTAAAAATTATGGTCCGTGGGGTCACTTTTTGACCCCTTATAGGAGCTACAGAGGACTGAAATAACGTTTTTTTTATTTATTTCAATTATAATAGAGTAAGTGTTATCTCCCTTTGCACATCAGTTGACAGGCTAACATACTCTTTAGGTTTTAAGTTTGGTATGGATATGAGAAGTACTTCCGGTTTTATATATCTCTGAATTTGTCTATGGGAGTTCCCATGTTGAATGGAAAATTGCACATGTCACGATATCTCTTAAATTGAACAAGATATTCTTGTGAAAATTGAGTAATATAATGACTGTGATATTGTTTCAACCCCCTTAGGGATTGAAAATGAAATTCTAGAAAATAAGGGATTTCGAGGGTCCAAAGTTGAAAACTGACCTTTGCCCATAACTTTTTTATTTCTCAATGAATTTCTGAATAGTTTTCTATTATGGCTTGAGATCAAAGAGAACAATATAAAAATTATGGTCCGTGGGGTCACTTTTTGACCCCTTATAGGAGTTACAGAAGACTGAAATAATGTATTTTTTATTTATTTCAAAAATAATAGAGTAAGAGTTATCTCCCTTTGATCATCAGTTAACAGGCTTACATACTCTTTAGGTTTCAAGTTTGGTATGCATATGACAAGTACTTCCGGTTTTATGATTCTCTAAATTTGTCTATGGGAGTTCTCATGTTAAATGGAAAATTGCACATTTCACCATATCTCTTAAAGTAATCAAGATATTCTTGTGAAAATTGAGTGATATAATGACTGTGATATTGTTTCAACCCCAGTAGGGATTGCAAATAAATTTCTGGAAAATAAGGGATTTCTTGGGGCCAAAGTTGAAAACTGACTTTTTCCAATTACTTTTTTAATTCTTAATGAATTTTTGAACAGTTTTCTATTCTGGGTTTAGCTTAAAGAGTACAATCTAAAAATTATGGTCCGTGGGGTCACTTTTAGACCCCTTATAGGAGTTACAGAGGACTGAAATAATAGAATTTTTATTAATTTAAAAAATGATGAAGTAAGAGTTATATCCCTTTGCACATCTGTTGGCGGGCTTACATACTCTTTAGGTTTCAAGTTTGGTATGGATATGACAAGTATTTCCGGTTTTATGAATCTCTGAATTTGTCTATGGGAGTTCCCATGTTAAATGGAAAAATGCACATATCACGACGTCTCCTAAACTAAATAAGATATTCTTCTAAAAATGAGTGATATAATGACTGTGATATTTTCTCAACACCATTAGACTCTGAAAATGAAATTCTGAAAAATAAGGGATTTCAAGGGGCTAACATTGAAAACAGTTTTTCCCATGTAACTTTTTCATTTCTCAATGAATTTTTAAACAGTTTTCGAATCTGAGTTCAGCATAAAGGGTTCAGTTTAAAATTTATGGTCCGTGGGGTCACTTTTTGACCCTTTATAGGTGTTTTAGACACCTGAAATATAGTAACATTTAGTAATTTTCAAAATAGCATTGTAAGAGTTATCCCCCTTTGCAGAGCTCTGGTGAGAATTACATACTCTTTAGGTTTCCATTTCTATAAGCTCCTGAAGACTTGATCCGGTTTGATTATTTTTTTTATGTTTTTCAATTAGTTAGAGTTATCGCTCTTTAAGGTCCGTGTGATTTTAAGCGCCGAAACGCCCTCCGTTTTTGTTGAACGACAAAAAAGGTCTAGTTATTATTATTATTATTATTCTTTTTCTTAACACTTTTTTCGTTCAGCGTTTAAGGAGTACCTTTGAAAATAGGTATTTTGTTTTATAACCAATGGAAAGCAAACCAAAATGTCTCGCGTATGTAATGTTTTGAACTTCCGATTTACTCACTTCCGGTTTCTACTAAAGAAGAACTGAAATTTCTAAATAAGCTAAAGTCTTCCTCATTTTCAAAGACTAGAATCTCAAATTCAAGATATAAATTTTAGACACCAATACCTACAAAAAAGTTAGCGACGGTGATTTTCGGCCACTGATACTTTCTGAGATATAAGACTTCAAACATTCAAAAAGAGGGGATGAAATTTTTAAAAGTCACAATTAAGGTTTCAAAATTATTTTGAGCATAGAAATATGTTAAGACTAATAAGTAGAACATATAGTGTAAGTTTCATATCGATCCAAGAAGAACTTCCGGTTTTAGGGGTCTTAGAAAATTGTCTATGGGAGTTTCTATGTTAAATTGAAATCAGTCGTACCACGTTTTCTCTTGAAACAATCAAGATATTCTTGTGAGATTTTAAGTGTAGAATGACCTTGATACGGTACCGACCTGATTAGGTCATGAAAAGGTAATTCGGGAAAATAAGGGATTTCTAGGGGCCAACATTGAAAACATACTTTTTCCTGTAACTTTTTTATTTCTCAATGAATTTTTAAACAGTTTTCTATCCTGGGTTCAAATCAAAGAGTGCAATCTAAAAATTATGGTCCGTGGGGTCATTTTTTGACCCCTTATAGGAGTTACAGAAGACTGAAATAATGTAATTTTTATTTATTTCAAAAAGAATGGAGTAAGAGTTATCTCCCTTTGAACATCAGTTAACAGGCTTACATACTCTTTAGGTTTCAAGTTTGGTATGCATATGGCAAGTACTTCCGGTTTTATGAATCTCTAAATTTGTCTATGGGAGTTCTCATGTTAAATGGAAAATTGCACATTTCACGAAATCTCTTAAGGTAATCAAGATATTCTTGTGAAAATTAAGTGATGTAATGACTGTGATATTGTTTCAACCCCATTAGGGATTGAAAATGAAATTCTCGAAAATAAGGGATTTCTAGGGGCCAAAGTTGAAAACTGACCTTTACCCATAACTTTTTTAATTCTTAATGAATTTTTGAACAGTTTTCTATTCTGGGTTTAGCTTAAAGAGTACAATCTAAAAATTATGGTCCGTGGGGTCACTTTTTGACCCCTTATAGGAGTTACAGAGGACTGAAATAATGATTTTTTTATTTATTTCAAAAATGATGAAGTAAGAGTTATCTCCCTTTGCACATCTGTTGGCGGGCTTACATACTCTTTAGGTTTCAAGTTTGGTATGCATATGACAAGTACTTCCGGTTTTATAAATCTCTGAAATTTTCTATGGGAGTTCCCATGTTAAATGGAAAATTGCACATGTCACGATATGTCCTAAACTGAATAAGATATTCTTGTGAAATTTAAGTGATACATTGACTTTAATATTGTTTTAAACCCATTAGGGTGTGAAAATGAAATTCTTAAAAATATGGGATTTCAAGGGGCTAATATTGAAAACTGATTTTCCCATGTAACTTTTTTATTTCTAACTGAATTTTTGAACAATTTTCTATTTTGAGTTCAGCATAAAGGGTACGATTTAAAAATTATGGTCCGTGGGGTCACTTTTTGACCCCTTATAGGTGTTTTAGAGACCTGAAATATAGTAACCTTTAGTATTGTTCAAAATAACATTGTAAGAGTTACCCCCCATTGCTGAGATCTAGTGAGAATTACATTCTCTTTAGGTTTCCATTTCTATGAGCTTCTGAAGACTTGATCCTGTCTGATTATTTTTTTCATGTTTTTCATTTTGTTAGAGTTATCGCTCTTTAAGGTATTTGATATTTAAAGCGTCGAAAAGCCCTCCGTTTTTGTTGAACGACAAAAAAGGTCTAGTTATTATTATTATTATTATTATTATACTGAACACTTTTTTCGTTCAGCATTTGAGGAGTACCTTTAAAAATAGGATTTTTCTCTTATAACCACTATATAGCAAATGTAAATATCTCGCGTATGTAAGGTATTGAACTTCCGGTTCAGTCACTTCCGGTTTCTACTAAAGAGAAACTGAAATACATAAAGAAGCTAAAATCTTTCTCATTTTGAATGTCTAGACTCTTAAATTCAGGATATAAATTCTAGACACAAATACCTACAAAAAAGTTAGCGATGGTGATTTTCGACCACTGATACTTTCTGAGATATAAGACTTCAAACATTGAAAAAGGGGGGATGAAATTTTTAAAAGTCAAAATTAAGGTTTGAAAATTATTTTGAGCATTGAAATACGTTTAGACTCATAAGTTGAACATATACTGTAAGTTTCATATCGATGCGAGCCGAACTTCCGGTTTTAGGGGTCTTTGAAAATTGTTTATGGGAGTTTCTATGTTAAATTGAAATCAGTTGTGGCACGTTTCCTCTTAAAATAATCAAGATATTCTTGTGAGATTTTAAGTGTAGAATGATCTTGATACGATACCGACCTCATTAGGTCATTAAAAGATAATTCGGGAAAATAAGGGATTTGTAGGGGCCAACATTGAAAACATACTTTTTCCTGTAACTTTTTCATTTCTCAATGAATTTTTAAACAGTTTTCTATTCTGGGTTCAGATCAAAGAGATCAATCTAAAAATTATGGTCCGTGGGGTCACTTTTTGACCCCTTATAGGAGTTACAGAAGACTCAAATAATGTAATTTTGATTTATTTCAAAAATAAAAGACTAAGAGTTATCTACCTTTGAACATCAGCTAACAGACCTACATACTCTTCAGGTTTCAAGTTTGGTATGCATATGACAAGTGCTTCCGGTTTTATGAATCTCTGAATTTGTCTATGGGAGTTCTCATGTTAAATGGTAAATTGCACATATCACGATATCTCTTTAAGTAATCAAAATATTCTTGCGAAAATTTAGTGATATAATGACTGTGATATTGTTTCAACCCCATTAGGGTTTTAAAATGAATTTCTGGAAAATAAGGGATTTCTAGGGGCCAAAGTTGAAAACTGACCTTTGCCCATAACTTTTTTAATTCTTAATGAATTTTTGAACAGTTTTCTATTCTAGGTTTAGCTTAAAGAGTACAATATAAAAATTATGGTCCGTGGGGTCACTTTTTGACCCCTTAAAGGAGCTACAGAGGACTGAAATAATGAAATTTTTATCTATTTCAAATATTATAAAGTAAGAGTTATCTCCCTTTGCACATCTGTTGGTGGGCTTACATACTCTTTAGGTTTCAAGTTTGGTATGCATCTGATAAGTACTTCCGGTTTTATGAATCTCTGAATTTGTCTATGGGAGTTCTCATGTTAAGTGGAAAAATGGACATGTCACGATATCTCCTAAACTAAATAAGATATTCCTCTGAAAATGGAGTGATATAATGACGTTGATATTTTTTCAACCCCATTAGGGTCTGAAAATGAAATTCCATAGCATAAGGGATTTCAAGGGGCTAATATTGAAAACAGTTTTTCCCATGTAACTTTTTCATTTCTCAATGAATTTTTGAACAGTATTCGATTCTATGTTCAGCATAAAGGGTACAATTTAAAAATTGTGGTCCGTGGGGTCACTTTCTGACCCCTTATAGGTGTTTTAGAGACCTGAAATTAAGTAACTTTTAGTAATTTCAGAAATAACAATGTAAGAGTTATCCCCCTTTGCAGAGCACTTTGAGAATTACATACCCGTTAGGTTTTAATTTTTATAAGCTTCTTAAAACTCGATCCGGTCTGATCATTATTTTTTCTTTCTCATTTTCTTAGAGTTATAGCTCTTTAAGGGCCTTGATATTTAAAGCTTGGAAAAGCCCTCCGTTTTTGTTGAACGACAAAAAAGGTCTAGTTAGGGCTTTTCGCTTTCAGGCGAAAAGCCCTATTGTTTTCGTCTTTTTTATTATTATTATTATTATTATTATACTGAACACTTTTTTCGTTCAGCATTTGAGGAGTACCTTTAAAAATAGGATTTTTCTCTTATAACCACTAAATAGCAAATGTAAATATCTCGCGTATGTAAGGTATTGAACTTCCGGTTTAGTCACTTCCGGTTCCTAGTAAAGAAAAACTAAAATACCTAAAGAAGCTAAAATCTTTCTCATTTTGAATGTCTAGACTCTCAAATTCAAGATATAAATTGTAGACACGAATACCTACAAAAAAGTTAGCGACGGTGATTTTCGACCATATATACTTTCTGAGATATAAGACTTCAAACATCGAAAAAGGGGGGATGAAATTTTTAAAAGTCACAATTAAGGTTTGAAAATTATTTTTAGCATTGAAATACGTTAAGACAAGTAAGTTGAACATATACTGTAAGTTTCATATCGATCCGAGCCGAACTTCCGGTTTTAGGGGTCTTTGAAAATTGTTTATGGGAGTTTCTATGTTAAATTGAAATCAGTCGTGGCACGTTTTCTCTTAAAATAATCAAGATATTCTTGTGAGATTTTAATTGTAGAATGATCTTGATACGATTCCGACCTCATTAGGTCATGAAAAGAAAATTCGGGAAAATAAGGGATTTCTAGGGGCCAACATTGAAAACATACTTTTTCCTGTAATTTTTTTATTTCTCAATGAATTTTTAAACAATTTTCTATTCTGGGTTCAGATCAAAGAGAACAATCTAAAAATTATGGTCCGTGGGGTCACTTTTTGACCCCTTATAGGAGTTACAGAAGACTGAAATAATGTAATTTTTATTTATTTGAAAAATAATGGAGTAAGAGTTATCTCCCTTTGAATATCAGTTAACAAGTTTACATACTCTTTAGGTTTCAAGTTTGGTATGCATATGACAAGTACTTCCGGTTTTATGATATTCTGAAGTTGCCTATGGGAGTTCTCATGTTAAATGTAAAATTACACATTTCACGATATTTCTTAAAGTAATCAAGATATTCTTGTGATAATTGAGTGATATAATGACTGTGATATTGTTTCAACCTCTTTAGGGTTTGAAAATGAATTTCTGGAAAATAAGGGATTTCTAGGGGCCTAAGTTGAAAACTGACCTTTGCCCATAACTTTTTTAATTCTTAATGAATTTTTGAACAGTTTTCTATTCTGGGTTTAGCTTAAAGAGTACAATCTAAAAATTATGGTCCGTGGGGCCACTTTTTGACCCCTTATAGGAGTTACAGAGGACTGAAATAATGTAATTTTATTTATTTCAAATATGATGGAGTAAGAGTTGTCTCCCTTTGCACATCTGTTGGCGGGCTTAAATACTCATTAGGTTTCAAGTTTGGTATGCATATGACAAGTACTTCCGGTTTTATGAATCTCTGAATTTGTCTATGGGAGTTCCCATGTTAAATGGAAAATTGCACATGTCACGATATCTCCTAAACTAAATAAGATATTCTCATGAAAATTGAGTGATAAAATGACTTTTATGTTGTTTTAACCCCTTTAGGGTCTGAAAATAAAATTCTGAAAAATAAGGGATTTAAAGGGGCTAATATTAAAAACAGATTTTCCCATGTAACTTTTTTTATTTCTCAATGAATTTTTGAACAGTTTTCGGTTCTGAGTTCAGCATAACGAATACAAATTGAAAATTATGGTCCGTGGGGTCACTTTTTGACCCCTTATAGGTGTTTTAGAGACCTGAAATATAGTAACTTTTAGTAATTTCAAAAATAACAATGTAAGAGTTATCCCCCTTTGCAGGGCTCTAGTTAGAATAACATACTCTTTAAATTTCCATTTACATAAGCATCTGAAAACTAGATCCGGACTGATAATTTTTTTTATGTTTTTCATTTTGTTAGAGTTATCGCTCTTTAAGGTTCTTTAGATTTAAAGCGTCGAAAAGCCCTCCGTTTTTGTTGAACGACAAAAAAGGTCTAGTTATTATTATTATTCTTTTTCTTAACTTTTTTTTTTCGTTCAGCGTTTAAGGAGTACCTTTGAAAATAGGTATTTTGTTTTATAACCACTAGAAAGCAAACCTAAATGTCTCGCGTATGTAATGTTTTGAACTTCCGCTTTACTCACTTCCGGTTTCTACTAAAGAAAAACTGAAATTTCTAAAGAAGCTAAAATCTTTCTCATTTTCAAAGACCAGACTCTCAAATTCAAGATATAAATTCTAGACACCAATACCTACAAAAAAGCTAGCGACGGTGATTTTCGGCCACTGATACTTTCTGAGATATAAAACTTCAAACATTCAAAAAGAGGGGATGAAATTTTTAAAAGTCACAATTAAGGTTTGAAAATTATTTTGAGCATAGAAATATGTTAAGACTAATAAGTAGAAAATATAGTGTAAGTTTCATATGGATCCAAAAAGAACTTCCGGTTTTAGGGGTCTTAGAAAATTGTCTATGGGAGTTTCTGTGTTAAAATGAAATTAGTCGTACCACGTTTTCTCTTAAAATAATCAAGATGTTCTTGTGAGAATTTATGTGTAGAATGACCTAGATACGGTACCGACCTCATTAGGTCATGAAAAGGTAATTCGGGAAAATAAGGGATTTCTAGATGCCAACATTGAAAACAGACTTTTTCCTGTAACTTTTTTATTTCTCAATGAATTTTTAAACAGTTTTCTATTCTGGGTTCCAATCAAAGAGTACAATCTAAAAATTATGGTCCGTGGGGTCACTTTTTGACCCCTTATAGGAGTTACAGAAGACTGAAATAATGTAATTTTTATTTATTTCAAAAATAATGGAGTAAGAGTTATCTCCCATTGAACATCAGTTAACAGGCTTACATACTCTTTAGGTTTCAAGTTTGGTATGCATATGACAAGTACTTCCGGCTTTATGAATCTCTGAATTTGTCTATGGGAGTTCCCATGTTAAATGGAAAAATGCACATGTCACAATATCTCCTAAACTAAATAAGATATTCTTGTGAAAATCGAGTGATATAATGACTTTGATAATGTTTCAACCCAATAAGGGTCTCAAAATGAAATTCTGAAAAATAAGGGATTTCAAGGGGCTAATATTGAAAACTGATTTCCCCATGTAACTTTTTTATTTCTAAATGAATTTTTACACAGTTTTCGATTCCGAGTTAAGCATAAAGAGTACAGTTTAAAAATTATGGTCCGTGGGGTCACTTTTTGACCCCTTATAGGTTTTTTCGTGACCTGAAATATAGTAACTTTCAGTAATTTTCAAAATAACATTGTAAGAGTTACCCCCTTTGCAGAGCTCTAGTGAGAATTTCATACCCTTTAGGTTTCCATTTTTATAAGCTCCTGAAGACTTGATCCGATTTGATTTTTTTTTGTTTTGTTTTTTATTTAATTAGAGTTATCGCTCTTTAAGGTCCTTGTGATGTTAAGCGTCGAAAAGCCCTCTGTTTTTGTTGAACGACAAAAAAGGTCTAGTTATTATTATTATTATACTGAACACTTTTTTCGTTCAGCATTTGAGGAGTACCTTTAAAAATAGGATTTTTTTCTTATAACCAATAACAAGAAAATATAAATGTCTCGCGTATGTAGGGTTTTGAACTTCCGGTTTAGTCACTTCCGGTTTCTACTAAGGAAAAGCTAAAATACCTAAAGAAGCTAAAATCTTTCTCATTTTGAATGTCTAGACTCTCAAATTCTAGATATAAATTCTAGAGAGCAATACCTAAAAAAAAGTCAGCGACGGTAATTTTGGACCACTGATACTTTCTGAGATATAAGACTTCAAACATTGAAAAAGGGGGGATGAAATTTTTAAAAGTCACAATTAAGGTTTGAAAATTATTTTGAGCATTGAAATACGTTAAAACTAATAAGTTGAACATATACTGTAAGTTTTATATCGATCCGAGCCGAACTTCCGGTTTTAGGGATCTTTGAAAATTCTCTATGGGAGTTTCTATGTTAAATTGAAATCAGTCGTGGAACGTTTTCTCTTAAAATAATCAAGATATTCTTGTGAGATTTTAAGTGTAGAATGACCTTGATACGGTTCCGACCTCATTAGGTCATGAAAAGATAATTCGGGAAAATAAGGGATTTCTAGGGGCCAACATTGAAAACATACTTTTTCCTGTAACTTATTTATTTCTCAATGAATTTTTAAACAGTTTTCTATTCTGGGTTGAGATCAAAGAGAACAATTATGGTCCGTGGGGTCACTTTTTGACCCCTTATAGGAGTTACAGAAGACTGAAATAACGTAATTTTTATTTATTTCAAAAATAATGGAGTAAGAGTTATCTCCCTTTGATCATCAGTTAACAGGCTTACATACTCTTTAGGTTTCAAGTTTGGTATGCATATGACAAGTACTTCCGGTTTTATGAATCTCTAAATTTGTCAATAGGAGTTCTCATGTTAAATGGAAAATTGCACATTTCATGATATCTCCAAAAGTAATCAAGATATTCTTGTGAAAATTTAGTGTTATAATGGGATTGATATTGTTTCAACCCCATTAGGGTTTGAAAATGAATTTCTGGAAAATAAGGGATTTGTAAGGGCCAAAGTTGAAAACTGACCTTTGCAAATAACTTTTTTAATTCTTAATGAATTTTAAAACAGTTTTCTATTCTGGGTTTAGCTTAAAGAGTAAAATGTAAAAATTATGGTCCGTGGGGTCACTTTTTGACCCCTTATAGGAGTTACAGAAGACTGAAATAACGTAATTTTTATTTATTTCAAAAATAATGGAGTAAGAGTTATCTCCCTTTGATCATCAGTTAACAGGCTTACATACTCTTTAGGTTTCAAGTTTGGTATGCATATGACAAGTACTTCCGGTTTTATGAATCTCTAAATTTGTCAATAGGAGTTCTCATGTTAAATGGGAAATTGCACATTTCATGATATCTCTAAAAGTAATCAAGATATTCTTGTGAAAATTTAGTGTTATAATGGGATTGATATTGTTTCAACCCCATTAGGGTTTGAAAATGAATTTCTGGAAAATAAGGGATTTGTAAGGGCCAAAGTTGAAAACTGACCTTTGCAAATAACTTTTTTAATTCTTAATGAATTTTAAAACAGTTTTCTATTCTGGGTTTAGCTTAAAGAGTAAAATGTAAAAATTATGGTCCGTGGGGTCACTTTTTTACCCCTTATAGGAGTTACAGAAGACTGAAATAATGTAATTTTTATTCATTTCAAAAGTAATGGAGTAAGAGTTATCTCACTTTGAACATCAGTTAAAAGGCTTGCATACTCTTTAGGTTTCAAGTTTGGTATGCATATGAGGAGTACGTCCGGTTTTATGAATCTCTGAATTTGTCTATGGGAGTTCTCATGTTAAATGAAAAATTGCACATGTCACGATATCTTTTAAAGCAAACAAGATATTCTTGTGAAAATTGAGTGATATAATGACTGTGAAATTGTTTCAACCCCATTAGGGTTTGAAAATGAAAACCAGGAAAATAAGGGATTTCTAGGGGCCAGAGTTGAAAACTGACCTTTGCCCATAACTTTTTTAATTCTTAATGAATTTTTGAACAGTTTTCTATTCTGGATTTACCTTAAAGATCGAGTACAGTGTAAAAATTATGGTCCGTGGGGTCACTTTTTGACCCCTTATAGGAGCTACAGAGGACTGAAATAATGTAATTTTTATTCTTTTCAAATATGATAAAGTAAGAGTTATCTCCCTTTGCACATCTGTTTTTGGGCTTACATACTCTTTAGGTTTCAAGTTTGGTATGCATCTGATAAGTACTTCCGGTTTTATGAATCTCTGAATTTGTCTATGGGAGTTTCCATGTTAAATGGAAAAATGCACATGTCACGATATCTCCTAAACTAAATAAGATATTCCTCTGAAAAAAGAGAGATATAATGACTGTGATATTTTTTCAACCCCATTAGGGTCTGAAAATGAAATTCCATAACATAAGGGATTTCAAGGCGCTAACATTGAAAACAGTTTTTCCCATGTAACTTTTTCATTTCTCAATGAATTTTTGAACAGTTTTCGATTCTGAGTTCAGCATAAAGGGTACAATTTAAAATTGTGGTCCGTGGGGTCACTTTTTGACCCCTTATAGGTGTTTTAGAGACCTGAGATATATTAACTTTTAGTAATTTTAAAAATAACATTGTAGGAGTTATCCTCCTTTGCATAGCTCTACTGAGAATTACATACTCGTTAGGTTTTCATTCTTATAAGCTCCTGAAGAATTGATGCGGTTTGAATATTTTTTTATGTTTTTGTTTTTGTTAGAGTTATCGCCCTTTAAGGTGCTTGTGATTTTAAACGTCGAGAAGCCCTCCGTTTTTGTTGAACGACAAAAAAGGTCTAGCTATTAGGGCTTTTCGCTTTCAGGCGAAAAGCCCTATTGTTTTCGTCTTTTTTATTAGGGCTTTTCGACTTTTGGCGAAAAGCCCTATTGTTTTCGTCTTGTTTTATTATTATTATTATTCTGAACACTTTTTCGTTTCTGATTTAAGGAAAACCTTTAAAGTTATTGATCGTTTTTTATAACCCTACGTTAGCAAATATAAATGTCTCGCGTATGTTAGGTTTTGTACTTCCGGTTACCTTACTTCCGGTTTTAATACGCCAAAAATTCATTTTTTGAAAAAAACATGAAACTCTCTTATCTTACAATCAATCTTATTCAAATTTTAAAAATGAATTCTTCTGTTTATTTCCTACGAAAAACTTAGCGACAGCATTTTTCTATCTTTTATACTTTTTGAGATATACGACTCCAGAAATGAGAAAAGTGGGGATGAATTTCATAAAATCTGAAATCGATGAATAAAAATAAACTTTAAGATAACATGTCGTTTAGAATGATAACATTAAGATATATTTAAAGTTTCAAGTCAATCTGACCAGTACTTCCGGTTTTAGGAGTGTCTGAAAACTGTCTATGGGAATTCCTATGTTAAATTTGAAATCACACGTGCAACTTTTTCTCAAAAGGGAAGCTAAGGATTTTTATGTGATTTTAAGTGGACTATCACAATACTGTTACAATGATCGGATAAGGTTATAGAAATTCAATTATGAAAAATAAGGGACTGATAGGGGTCATTGCAGAAAACAACCCTTTTCTTATAACTTTTTTATTTTCCTTCCAAATTCAAAACCGTTTTCTGTTTTGTATTCAGCATTAAAAGTACAATTTAAAAATTATGGTCCGTGGGGTCACTTTTTGACCCCTTATAGGAGTTACAGAGGACTGAAATAACTTATTTTATATTTATTTCCAAAATAATGGAGGAAGAGTTATCTCCCTTTGTACATCTGTCGGCAGGCTTACATACTCTTTAGATTTCAAGTTTGGTATGCATATGACAAGTACTTCCGGTTTTATGAATCTCTGAATTTATCTATGGGAGTTCCCATGTTAAATGGAAAATTGCACATGTCACGATATCTCTCAAAGTAAACAAGGTATTCTTGTGAAAATTGAGTGATATAATGACTGTTATATTGTTTCAAACCCATTAGGGTTTAAAAATGAAATTTTAGAAAATAAGGGATTTCCAGGGGCCAAAGTTGAAAACTGACCTTTACCCATAACTTTTTTATTTCTCAATGAATTTTTAAAAAGTTTTCTATTCTGGGTTAAGGTTTAAGAGTATAATCTAAAAATTATGGTCCGTGGGGTCACTTTTTGACCCCTTAAAGGAGTTACAGAGGACTGAAATAATGAAATTTTTATTAATTTCAAATATGATGGAGTGAGAGTTGTCTCCCTTTGCACATCTGTTGACGGGCTTACATACTCTTTAGGTTTCAAGTTTGGTATGCATATGACAGGTACTTCCGGTTTGATGAATCTCTGAATTTATCTATGGGAGTTCCCATGTTAAATGGAAAAATACACATGTCACGATTTCTCCTAAACTAAATAAGATATTCTTGTGAAAATTGAGTGACATAATGACATTGATAATGTTTCAACCCCATTAGGATTTGAAAATGAATTTCTGGAAAGTAAGGGATTTCAAGGGGCTAATATTGAAAACTGATTTTTCCATGTAACTTTTTTATTTCTAAATAAATTTTTGAACAGATTTCGATTCCGAGTTCAGCATAAAGGGTACAGTTTAAAAATTATGGTGCGTGGTGTCACTTATGGACCCCTTATAGGTGTTTTAGAGACCTGAAATATAGTAACTTTTAGTAATTTTAAAAATAACATTGTAAGAGTTACCCCCCTTTGCAGAACTCTAGTGAGAATTACATGCTTTTTAGGTTTCCATTTTTATTTTCTCCTGAAGACTTGATCCGGTCTGATTATTTTTTTTATGTTCTTCATTTTGTTAGAGTTATCGCTCTTTAAGGTCCAATTAGTTTTAGGCGTCGAAAAGCCATCCGTTTTTGTTGAACGACAAAAAAAGGTCTAGTTATTATTATTATTATACTGAACACTTTTTTCGTTCAGCATTTGAGGAGTACCTTTAGGTATAGGATTTTTCTCTTATAACCTCTGAATAGGAAATGTAAATATCTCCCGTATGTAAGGTATTGAACTTCCGGTTTAGTCACTTCCGGTTTGTATTAAAGAAAAACAAAAATACTTAAAGAAGCTAAAATCTTTCTCATTTTGAATGTCTAGACTCTCAAATTAAAGATATATGTTCTAGAGAGCAATACCTACCAAAAAGTTAGCGACGGTGATTTTCGACCACTGATACTTTCTTAGATATAAGACTTCAAACATTGAAAAAGGGGGGATGAAATTTTTAAAAGTCACAATTAAGGTTGGAAAATTATTTCGAGCATTGAAATACGTTAAGACTAATAAGTAGACATTATACTGTAAGTTTCATATCGATCCGAGCCGAACTTCCGGTTTTAGGGGTCATTGAAAATTGTCTATGGGAGTTTCTATGTTAAATTGAAATCAGTCGTGGCACGTTTTCTCTTAAAATAATCAAGATATTCTTGTGAGATTTTAAGTGTAGAATGACCTTGATACGGTACCAACCTCATTAGGTCAATAAAAGATAATTTGGGAAAATAAGGGATTTATAGGGGCCAACATTGAAAACAGACTTTTTCCTGTAACTTTTTTATTTCTCAATGAATTTTTAAACAGTTTTCTATTCTGGGTTCAGATCAAAGAGGTCAATCTAAAAATTATGGTCCGTGGGATCACTTTTTGACCCCTTATAGGAGTTACAGACGACTGAAATAATCTATTTTTTTTTAATTTCAAAAATAATGGAGTAAGAGTTATCTCCCTTCGAACATCAGTTAACAGGCTTACATACTCTTTAGGTTTCAACTTTGGTATGCATATGATAAGTACTTCCGGTTTTATGAATCTCTAAATTTGTCTATGGGAGTTCTCATGTTAAATGGAAAATTGCACATTTCACGACATCTTTTAAAGAATTCAAGATATTCTTGTGAAAATTGAGTGATATAATGACTGTGATATTTTCTGAACCCCACTAGGGTTTGAAAATGAATTTCTGGAAAATAAGGGATTTCGAGGGGCCAATGTTGGAAACTGACCTTTGCCCATACCTTTTTTAATTCTTAATGAATTTTTGAATAGTTTTCTATTCTAGGTTTAGCTTAAAGAGTACAATCTAAAAATTATGGTCCGTGGGGTAACTTTTTGACCCCTTATAGGAGTTACAGAGGACTGAAATAAGGAAATTTTTATTTATTTCAAATATGATGAAGTAAGAGTTATCTCCCTTTGCACATCTCTTAGCGGGCTTACATACTCTTTAGGTTTCAAGTTTGGTATGCATATGACAAGTACTTCCGGTTTTATGAATCTCTGAATTTGTCTATGGGAGTTCCCATGTTAAATGGAAAAATGCACATATGTCACGATATCTCCTAAACTAAATCAGATATTCTTGTGAATATTGAGTGATATAATGACTTTGATAATGTTTCAACCCAATAAGGGTTTGAAAATGAAATTCTGAAAAATAAGGAATTTCTAGGAGCTAATATTAAAAACTGACTTTCCCATGTAACTTTTTTATTTCTCAATGAATTTTTGAACAGTTTTCGATTCCGAGTTCAGCATAAAGGGTACAGTTGAAAAATTATGGTCCGCGGGGTCACTTTTTGACCCCTTATAGGTGTTTTAGAGACCTGAAATATAGTAACTTTTAGTAATTTTCAAAGTAACAATGTAAGAGTTACCCCCTTTGCAGAGCTCTAGTGAGAACTACATACTCTTTTGGTTTCCATTATTATCAGCTTCTGAAGATTTGATCTGGTTGAATTATTTTTTTTATGTTCTTCATTCTGTTAGAGTTATTGCTCTTTAAGATCCTTGTGATTTTAAGCTTCGAAAAGCCCTCCGTTTTTGTTGAACGACAAAAAAGGTCTAGTTATTATTATTATTATTATTATTATTATTATACCTAACACTTTTACGTTTCGGATTTAAAGAAAACCTTTGGTTATATGTATTTTATAATAAAACCGTTAGACAGCTTATCTGAATCTCTCCCGTATGTAAGGTTTTGTACTTCCGGAAACTTCACTTCCGGTATTTACAAGTAGAAAACTCAGATTTCTTTAGGAGCTTAAACAATTCTTATTTTATATGGAAATTCATTCAAATTTTAGCAATAGATTCTTCAAAGGAAATCCTACAAAAAAGTTAGCGACAGCGTTGTTGTACCTATGATAGATTTCTGTGTTGTAAGACTCCAAAGTTAAGAAAAAGGGGGGATGGAAATTTTAAAATTTCAAAACCATATAGGAAAAATATTTTGAAGACTACATATTGTTAAAAGTGATTAATAGAACATGTACTATAAGTTTCAAGTCAATCCAAGCAGAACTTTCGGTTTTATGAGTCCCCAAAAATTGTCTATGAGAGTTTCTATGTTAAATTGAAAGCACGCATGTTCCATTATTTCAGAAAGGAAGCAAGCAATTCTTGTCATATTTAAGTGGAATACTTACTTTTACACTGTCTTCAGGTGATTAGGTGATGAAAACAAAATTCCACAAAATAAGGGATTTTTAGGGGCCAGTACAACAAAACAGCTTTTCCCTGTAACTGTTTTATTTCTCAACAGATCTGTAAACAGTTTTCGGATTTGAGTTAAGCACGAAGAATACATTTTAAAAATTATGGTCCGTGGGGTCACTTTTTGACCCCTTATAGGAGTTTCAGAGGCCTGAAAAACAGTACTTTTACAGTTCTCTTGATTTCATCGCGTAATTAGAGTTATCGTTCTTTGCACGGTCGGCGAGCGTAGAAAGCGAAAGTAAGGTTTGGTCCTGTTGGCTGCGTAACTATACTTTTTCAACAAGCGCTCTGCTAGACTCGCCATGTATCCCAGAATGGTTCCTTTCATTTTGCTACATCGAATATCACATCAAACATAAGAGATCTCAGTGTTTTAAGATATTTGACCGGGACTTTAGTACGAAACTAAATGCGCTGCCACCTAAAATGCGTAGAACAAAAATACGGGGGTGGATCCTCAAGTGTTTCGTAGACGGACTTTCATAGATTAAAGTCAAATCATGTAAAGTTAGAAGGTACAGGGAAAAAAAAAACATGAATCTCATTTCAGGATCACAAAAAGCATATTTTACAAGATGAATTAATTCTAAATAAAATTCAAATAAATTTGAGGTTTGAAAAAGAAGATAAATATCTGAAAGGAAATTAACTAATCATAACAGAAGAAACAAATGACATCAAAGATATTTGAAGAAGTTCTAGATAAAATGTATATCTTGTTTCTCCGATCACCAGAAAAGAAATTTTAGGCACTTCTGAATTTCTTGTTCTTGCCGATAAAAACTATATCTTCTAGGTAAATGAGACAATGCCTTTTAAACTTTCCAGAAAGTTTTTATGGGGTGTTTTGTAAAGTATTCTGAAATTTTAGGTTAATACGATGTCTGGTTTAGAGTTTGGAGAAAAAATCTACGTAGCCATTGCGCAGGGGAAAAAGAGGGGGGGGGGTGAAAGTAAAGTATGTTTATGTATATAAAGAATATACATTACAGAAATCTTTAGCTTACTAAAGGGTTTATTGTGTTTAAAAGGTCAAAGGTCAAAGGTCAAGGTCCTCTGACTAAAAAGGATGAAAGTAGGTTTTGTTTTTTTTTTCAGGTTTGAATTATATTAATGGTAAATAATAAAAGGCTAAGGGAGTAGAGTCGGAAAGCACTTCAATTTTCGTTGAACAACGAGAAAAAGGTCTAGTTATTAGGGCTTTTCGACTTTTGGCGAAAAACCCTATTGTATTCGTCTTGTTTTATTATTATTATTAGGGCTTTTCGACTTTTGGCGAAAAGCCCTATTGTTTTCGTCTTGTTTTATTATTAGGGCTTTTCGCTTTCAGGCGAAAAGCCCTATTGTTTTCGTCTTTTTTATTATTATTATTAGGGCTTTTCGCTTTCAGGCGAAAAGCCCTATTGTTTTCGTCTTTTTTATTATTAGGGCTTTTCGCTTTCAGGCGAAAAGCCCTATTGTTTTCGTCTTTTTTATTATTATTATTAGGGCTTTTCGCTTTCAGGCGAAAAGCCCTATTGTTTTCGTCTTTTTTATTATTATTATTATTATTATTATTCTTTTTCTTAACACTTTTTTCGTTCAGCGTTTAAGGAGTACCTTTGAAAATAGGTATTTTGTTTTATAACCACTGGAAAGCAAACCTAAATGTCTCGCGTATGTAATGTTTTGAACTTCCGGTTTACTCACTTCCGGTTTCTACTAAAGAAAAACTGAAATTTCTAAAGAAGCTAAAGTCTTTCTCATTTTCAAAGACTAGACTCTCAAATTCAAGATGTAAATTCTAGACACCAATACCTACAAAAAAGTTAGCGACGGTGATTTTCGACCACTGATACTTTCTGAGATATAAGACTTCAAACATTCAAAAAGGGGGGATGAAATTTTTAAAAGTCACAATTAAGGTTTGAAAATTATTTTGAGCATAGAAATATGTTAAGACTAATAAGTAGAACATATAGTGTAAGTTTCATATCGATCCAAGAAGAACTTCCGGTTTTAGGGGTCTTAGAAAATTGTCTATGGGAGTTTCTATGTTAAATTGAAATCAGTCGTACCACGTTTTCTCTTAAAATAATCAAGATATTCTTGTGAGATTTTAAGTGTAGAATGACCTAGATACGGTACCGACCTCATTAGGTCATGAAAAGGTAATTCGGGAAAATAAGGGATTTCTAGGGGCCAACATTGAAAACAGACTTTTTCCTGTAACTTTTTTATTTCTCAATGAATTTTTAAACAGTTTTCTATCCTGGGTTCAAATCAAAGAGAGCAATCTAAAAATTATGGTCCGTGGGGTCATTTTTTGACCCCTTATAGGAGTTACAGAAGACTGAAATAATGTAATTTTTATTTATTTCAAAAAGAATGGAGTAAGAGTTATCTCCCTTTGAACATCAGTTAACAGGCTTACATACTCTTTAGGTTTGAAGTCTGGTATGCATATGACAAGTACTTCCGGTTTTATGAATCTCTAAATCTGTCTATGGGATTTCTCATGTTAAATGGAAAATTGTCCATTTCACGATATCTCTTAAAGTAATGAAGATATTCTTGTGAAAATTGAGTGATATAATGACTGTGATATTGTTTCAACCCCATTACGGTTTGAAAATGAATTTCTGGAAAATAAGGGATTTCTAGGGGCCAAAGTTGAAAACTGACCTTTGCCCATAACATTTTTAATTCTTAATGAATTTTTGAACAGTTTTCTATTCTGGGTTTAGCTTAAAGAGTACAATCTAAAAATTATGGTCCGTGGGGTCACATTTTGACCCCTTGTAGGAGTTTCAGAGGACTGAAATAATGAAATTTTTATTTATTTCAAATATGATGAAGTAAGAGTTATCTCCCTTTGCACATCTGTTTGCGGGCTTACATACTCTTTAGGTTTCAAGTTTGGTATGCATATGACAAGTACTTCCGCTTTTATGAATGTCTGAATTTGTCTATGGGAGTTCCCGTGTTAAATGCAAAAATGCACAAGTCACGATATCTCCTAAACAAAATCAGATATTCTTGTGAAGATTGAGTGATATAATGACATTAATAATGTTTCAACCCGATAAGGGCCTGAAAATGAAATTCTGAAAAATAAGGCATTTCAAGGGGCTAATATTCAAAACTGATTTTCCCATGTAACTTTTTTATTTCTCAATGAATTTTTGAACAGATTTCGATTCCGAGTTAAGAATAAAGGGTACAGTTTAAAAATTATGGTCCGTGGGGTCACTTTTTGACCCCTTATAGGTGTTTTAAAGACCTGAAATATAGTAACTTTTAGTAATTTTCAAAATAACATTGTAAGAGTTACCCACCTTTGCAGAGCTCTAGTGAGAATTATATGCTCTTTAAGTTTCCATTTTTATAAGCTGCTGAGGCCTTGATCCGGTTTGATTATTTTTTTTTTTTTTTGATGTTTTTCATTATGTTAGAGTTATCGCTCTTTAAGGTCCTTGAGATTTAAAGCGTCGTCGAAAAGCCCTCCGTTTTTGTTGAACGACAAAAAAGGTCTAGTTATTAGGGCTTTTCGCTTTCAGGCGAAAAGCCCTATTGTTTTCGTCTTTTTTATTATTATTATTATTATTATACTGAACACTTTTTTCGTTCAGCATTTGAGGAGTACCTTTAAAAATAGGATTTTTCACTTATTACCATTAAATAGGAAATGTAAATATCTCGCGTATGTAAGGTATTGAACTTCCGGTTTCGTCACGTCCGGTTTCTACTAAAGAAAAACTAAAATACATAAAAAAGCTAAAATCTTTGTCATTTTGAACGTCCAGACTCTGAAATTCAAGATATAAATTCTAAAGACCAATTCCTACAAAAAAGTTAGCGACTGTGATTTTCGACCACTGATACTTTCTGAGATATAAGACTTCATACATTGAAAAAGGGGGGATGAAATTTTTAAAAGTCACAATTAAGGTTTGAAAATTATTTTGAGCATTGAAATACGTTAAAACTAATAAGTTGAACATATACTGTAAGTTTCATATCGATCCGAACCGAACTTCCGGTTTTAGGGGTCTTTGAAAATTGTCTATGGGAGTTTCTATGTTAAATTGAAATCAGTCGTGGCACGTTTTCTCTTAAAATAATCAAGATATTCTTGTGAGATTTTAAAGGTAAAATGATCTTGATGTGGTACCGACCTCATTAGGTCATGAAAAGGAAATTCGGGAAAATAAGGGATTTCTAGGGGCCAACATTGAAAACATACTTTTTCCTGTAACTTTTTTATTTCTCAATGAATTTCTAAACAGTTTTCTATTCTGGGTTCAGATCAAAGAGAACAATCTAAAAATTATGGTCCGTGGGGTCACTTTTTGACCCCTTATAGGAGTTACAGAAGACTGAAATAATGTAATTTTTATTTATTTAAAAAAAATGGAGTAAGAGTTATCTCCCTTTGAACATCAATTAACAGGCTTACATACTCTTTAGGTTTCAAGTTTGGTATGCATATGACAAGTACTTCCGGTTTTATGAATCTCTGAATTTGTCTATGGGAGTTCTCATGTTAAATGGAAAATTGCACATTTCACGCTATCTCTTAAAGTAATCAAGATATTCTTCTGAGAATTTAGTGCTATAATGACTGTGATATTATTTCAACCCCATTAGGGTTTGAAAATGAATTTCTGGAAAATAAGGGATTTCTAGGGGCCAAAGTTGAAAACTGACCTTTGCACATAACTTTTTTAATTCTTAATGAATTTTTGAACAGTTTTCTATTCAGGGTTTAGCTTAAAGAGTGCAATCTAAAAATTATGGTCCGTGGGGTCACTTTTTGACCCCTTATAGGAGTTACAGAGGACTAAAATAATGAAGTTTCTATTTATTTAAAAAATAATGAAGTAAGAGTTATCTCCCTTTGCACATCTGATGGCGGGCTTGCGTTCTTTTTAGGTTTCAAGTTTGGTATGCATATGACAAGTACTTCTGGTTTTATGAATCTCTGAATTTGTCTATGGGAGTTCCCATATTAAATGGAAAAATGCACATGTCACGATATCTCCTAAACTAGATAAGATATTCTTGTGAAAATTGAGTGATATAATGACTTTGATAATGTTTCAAGCCAGTAAGGGTCTAAAAATGGATTTCTGAAAAATAAGGAATTCCATGGGGTTTACATTGAAAACTGATTTTCCCATGTAACTTTTTTATTTCTAAATGAATTTTTGACCAGTTTTCGATACCGAGTTCAGGATAAAGAGTACAGTTTAAAAATTATTGTCCGTGGGGTAAGTTTTTGACCCCTTATAGGTGTTTTTGAGATCTGAAATATAGTAACTTTTAATAATTTTCAAAATGACATTGTAAGAGTTACCCCCCTTTGCAGAGCTCTAGTGAGAATTACATACTCTTAAGGTTTCCATTTTCTTAAGCCCCTGAAGACTTGATCCGGTTTGATTATTTTTATTATGTTTTTTTATTTACTTAGAGTTATTGCTCTTTAAGGTCCTTGTGATTTTAAGCGTCGAAAAGCCCTCCGTTTTTGTTGAACGACAAAAAAGGTCTAGTTATTATTATTCTTTTTCTTAACACTTTTTTCGTTCAGCGTTTAAGGAGTACCTTTGGAAATAGGTATTTTGTTTTATAACCACTGGAAAGCAAACCTAAATGTCTCGCGTATGTAATGTTTTGAACTTCCGGTTTACTCACTTCCGGTTTCTACTAAAGAAAAACTAAAATTTCTAAAGAAGCTAAAGTCTTTCTCATTTTCAAAGACTAGACTCTCAAATTCAAGATATAAATTCTAGACACCAATACCTACAAAAAAGTTAGCGACGGTGATTTTCGGCCACTGATACTTTCTGAGATATAAGACTTCAAACATTGAAAAAGGGGGGATGAAATTTTTAAAAGTCACAATTAAGGTTTCAAAATTATTTTGAGCATAGAAATATGTTAAGACTAATAAGTACAACATATAGTGTAAGTTTCATATCGATCCAAGAAGAACTTCCGGTATTAGGGGTCTTAGAAAATTGTCTATGGGAGTTTCTATGTTAAATTGAAATTAGTCGTACCTCGTTTTCTCTTAAAACAACCAAGATATTCTTGTGAGATTTTAAGTGTAGAATGACCTAGATACGGTACCGACCTCATTAGGTCATGAAAAGGTAATTCGGGAAAATAAGGGATTTCTAGGGGCCAACATTGAAAACATATTTTTTCCTGTAACTTTTTTATTTCTCAATGAATTCTTAAACAGTTTTGTATTCTGGGTTCAGATCAAAGAGATCAATCTAAAGATTATGATCCGTGGGGTCACTTTTTGACCCCTTATAGGAGTTACAGAAGACTGAAATAATGTAACTTTTATTTATTTCAAAAAGAATGGAGTAAGAGTTATCTCCCTTTGAACATCAGTTAAGAGGCTTACATACTCTTTAGGTTTGAAGTCTGGTATACATATGACAAGTACTTCCGGTTTTATGAATCTCTGAATTTGTCTATGGGAGTTCTCATGTTAAATGGAAAATTGCATATTTCACGATATCTCTTAAAGTAATCAAGATATTATTGTGAAAATTGAGTGATATAATGACTGTGATATTGTTTCTACCCCTTTAGGGTTTAAAAATGAATTTCTGGAAAATAAGGGATTTCTAGGGGCCAAAGTTGAAAACTGACTTTTGCTCATAACTTTTTTAATTCTTAATGAATTTTTAAACAGTTTTCTATTCTGAGTTTAGCTTAAAAAGTTCAATCTAAAAATTATGGTCCGTGGGGTCACTTTTTGACCCCTTATAGGAGTTACAGAAGACTGAAATAATGTAATTTTTATTTGTTTCAAAAGAAATAGAGTAAGAGTTATCTCCCTTTGAACACCAGTTAAAAGGCTTACATACTCTTTAGATTTCAAGTTTGGTATGCATATGACAAGTACTTCCGGTTTTATGAATCTCTGAATTTGTCTATGGGAGTTCTCATGTTAAATGGAAAATTGCATATTTCACGACATCTCTTAAAGTAATCAAGATATTATTGTGAAAATTTAGTGATATAATGACTGTGATATTGTTTCAACCCCATTAGGGTTTGAAAATGAATTTCTGGAAAATAAGGGATTTCTAGGGGCCAAAGTTGAAAACTGACTTTTGCTCATAACTTTTTTAATTCTTATTGAATTTTGAAACAGTTTTCTATTCTGAGTTTAGCTTAAAAAGTTCAATCTAAAAATTATGGTCCGTGGGGTCACTTTTTGACCCCTTATAGGAGTTACAGAGGACTGAAATAATGAAATTTTTATTTATTTCAAATATGATGAAGTAAGAGTTATCTACCTTTGCATATCTGTTGGCGGGCTTACATACTCTTTAGGTTTCATGTTTGGTATGCATATGACAAGTACTTCCGGTTTTATGAATCTCTGAATTTGTCTATGGGAGTTCCCATGTTAAATGGAAAAATACACATGTCACGATATCTCTTAAACTAAATAAGCTGTTCTTGTGAAAATTGAGTGATATAATGACTTTGATAATGTTTCAACCTCTTTAGGGTCTGAAAATGAAATTCTGAAAAATAAGGGATTTCAAGGGGCTGATATTGAAAACTGATTTCCCCAAGTAACTTTTTATTTCTAAATGAATTTTTGAACAGTTTTCGATTCCGAGTTCAGCATGAAGGGTACACTTTAAAAACTGTTGTCCGTGGGGTGACTTTTTGACCCCTTATAGGTGTTTTAGAGACCTGAAACATAGTAACTTTTAGTAATTTTCAAAATAACATTGTAAGAGTTACACCCCGTTGCAGAGCTCTAGTGAGAATTTCATACTCTTTAGGTTCCCATTTTTATCAGCTCCTGAAGACCTGATCCGGTTTGATCATTTTTTTTTTTTTTCGTTTTATATTTAATTAGAGTAATCGCTTTTTAAGGTCCTTGAGATTTAAAGCGTCGAAAAGCCCTCCGTTTTTGTTGAACGACAAAAAAGGTCTAGTTATTATTATTATTATTCTTTTTCTTAACACTTTTTTCGTTCAGCGTTTAAGGAGTACCTTTGAAAATAGGTATTTTGTTTTATAACCACTGGAAAGCAAACCTAAATGTCTCGCGTATGTTATGTTTTGAACTTCCGGTTTACTCACTTCCGGTTTCTACTAAAGAAAAACTGAAATTTCTAAAGAAGCTAAAGTCTTTCTCATTTTCAAAGACTAGACTCTCAAATTCAAGATATAAATTCTAGACACCAATACCTATAAAAAAGTTAGCGACGGTGATTTTCGGCCACTGATACTTTCCGAGATATAAGACTTCAAACATTCAAAAAGGGGGGATGAAATTTTTAAAAGTCACAGTTCAGGTTTGAAAATTATTTTGAGCATAGAAATATGTTAAGACTAATAAGTAGAACATATAGTGTAAGTTTCATATCGATCCAAGAATAACTTCCGGTTTTAGGGGTCTTAGAAAATTGTCTATGGGAGTTTCTATGTTAAATTGAGATCAGTCATACCACGTTTTCTCTTAAAATAATCAAGATATTCTTGTGAGATTTTAAGTGTTGAATGACCTAGATACGGTTCCGACCTCATTAGGTCATGAAAAGGTAATTCGGGAAAATAAAGGATTTCTAGGGGCCAACATTGAAAACAGACTTTTTCCTGTAACTTTTTTATTTCTCAATGAATTTTTAAACAGTTTTCTATCCTGGGTTCAAATCAAAGAGAGCAATCTAAAAATTATGGTCCGTGGGGTCATTTTTTAACCCCTTATAGGAGTTACAGAAGACTGAAATAATGTAATTTTTATTTATTTCAAAAAGAATGGAGTAAGAGTTATCTCCCTTTGAACATCAGTTAACAGGCTTACATACTCTTTAGGTTTGAAGTCTGGTATGCATATGACAAGTACTTCCGGTTTTATGAATCTCTAAATTTGTCTATGGGATTTCTCATGTTAAATGGAAAATTGTCCATTTCACGATATCTCTTAAAGTAATCAAGATATTCTTGTGAAAATTGAGTGATATAATGACTGTGATATTGTTTCAACCCCATTAGGGTTTGAAAATGAATTTCTGGAATATAAGGGATTTCTAGGGGCCAACGTTGAAAACAGACCTTTGCCCATAACTTTTTTAATTCTGAATAAATTTTTAAGCAGTTTTCTATTCTCGGTTTAGCTTAAAGAGTACAATCTAAAAATTATGGTCCGTGGGGCTACTTTTTGATCCCTTATAGGAGTTACAGAGGACTGAAATAATGAAATTTTTCTTATATTAAAAAATGATGAAGTAAGAGTTATCTCCCTTTGCACGTCTGTTGACGGGCTTACATACTCTTTAGGTTTGAAGTTTGGTATGCATATGACAAGTACTTCCGGTTTTATGAATCTCTGAATTTGTCTATGGGAGTTCCCATGTTAAATGGAAAAAATGAACATGTCACGACATCTCCTAAACTACATAAGATATTCTGTTGAAAATTGAGTGATATAATGACATTGATAATGTTTCAATGTAATAAGGGTCTGAAAATGAAATTCTGAAAAATAAGGCATTTCAAAGGGCTAATATTAAAAACTGATTTTCCCATGTAACTTTTTTATTTCTCAATGAATTTTTGAACAGTTTTCGATTCCGAGTTCAGCATAAAGGGTACAGTTTAAACATTATGGTCCGTGGGGTCACTTTTTGATCCCTTATAGGTGTTTTAGAGACCTGAAATATAGTAGCTTTTAGTAATTTTCAAAATAACTTTGTAAGAATTACCCCCTTTTGCAGAGGTCTTGTGAGAATTACATACTCTTTAGGTTTCCATTTTCAAAAGCTTCTGAAGACTTGATACGGTTTGATTATTCTTTGTATGTTTTTAATTTTGTTAGAGTTATCGCTCTTTAAGATCCTTGTGATTTAAAGCGTCGAAAAGCCCTCCGTTTTTGTTGAACGACAAAAAAGGTCTAGTTATTATTATTCTTTTTCTTAACACTTTTTTCGTTCAGCGTTTAAGGAGTACCTTTGAAAATAGGTATTTTGTTTTATAACCACTGGAAAGCAAACCTAAATGTCTCGCGTATGTTATGTTTTGAACTTCCGGTTTACTCACTTCCGGTTTCTACTAAAGAAAAACTGAAATTTCTAAAGAAGCTAAAGTCTTTCTCATTTTCAAAGACTAGACTCTCAAATTCAAGACATAAATTTTAGACACCAATACCTACAAAAAAGTTAGCGACGGTGATTTTCGGCCACTGATACTTTCTGAGATATAAGACTTCAAACATTGAAAAAGGGGGGATGAAATTTTTAAAAGTCACAATTAAGGTTTGAAAATTATTTTGAGCATTTAAATACATTAAAACTAATAAGTAGAACATATACTGTAAGTTTCATATCGATCCAAGAAGAACTTCCGGGTTTAGGGGTCTTAGAAAATTGTCTATGGGAGTTTCTATGTTAAATTGAAATCAGTCGTACCACGTTTTCTCTTAAAATAATCAAGATATTCTTGTGAGATTTTAAGTGTAGAATGACCTAGATACGGTACCGACCTCATTAGGTCATGAAAAGGTAAAACGGGAAAATAAGGGATTTCTAGGGGCCAACATTGAAAACATACTTTTTCCTGTAACTTTTTTATTTCTGAATGAATTTTTAAACAGTTTTCTATTCTGGGTTCAGATCAAAAAGAGCTATCTAAAAATTATGGTCCGTGGGGTCACTTTTTGACCCCTTATAGGAGTTACAGAAGACTGAAATAATGTAATTTTTATTTATTTAAAAAATAATAGAGTAAGAGTTATCTCCCTTTGAACATCAGCTAACAAGCTTACATACTCTTTAGATTTGAAGTCTGGTATGCATATGACAAGTACTTCCGGTTTTATGAATCTCTAAATTTGTCTATGGGATTTCTCATGTTAAATGGAAAATTGTCCATTTCACGATATCTCTTAAAGTAATCAAGATATTCTTGTGAAAATTGAGTGATATAATGACTGTGATATTGTTTCAACCCCATTAGGGTTTGAAAATGAATTTCTGGAAAATAAGGGATTTCTAGGGTCCAAACTTGAAAACTGATCTTTGCCCATAACTTTTTTAATTCTTAATGAATTTTTGAACAGTTTTCTATTCTGGGTTCATCTTAAAGAGTACAATTTAAAAATTATGGTCCGTGGGGTCACTTTTTGACCCCTTGTAGGAGTTACAGAGGACTGAAATAATGTAATTTTATTAATTTCAAATATGATGAAGTAAGAGTTATCTCCCTTTGCACATCTGTTTGCGGGCTTACATACTCTTTAGGTTTCAAGTTTGGTATGCATATGACAAGTACTTCCGCTTTTATGAATGTCTGAATTTGTCTATGGGAGTTCCCGTGTTAAATGCAAAAATGCACATGTCACGATATCTCCTAAACAAAATAAGATATTTTTGTGAAGATTGAGTGATATAATGACATTGATAATGTTTCAACCCGATAAGGGCCTGAAAATGAAATTCTGAAAAATAAGGCATTTAAAGGGACTAATATTCAAAACTGATTTTCCCATGTAACTTTTTTATTTCTCAATGAATTTTTGAACAGTTTTCGATTCCGAGTTATGCATAAAGGGTACAGTTTAAAATTATGGTCCGTGGGGTCACTTTTTGACCCCTTATAGGTGTTTTAGAGACCTGAAATATAGTAACTTTTAGTAATTTTCAAAATAACATTGTAAGAGTTACCCCCCTTTGCAGAGCTCTATTGAGAATTACATGCTCTTTAAGTTTCCATTTTTATAAGCTGCTGAGGATCCGGTTTGATTATTTTTTTTTTGATGTTTTTCATTTTGTTAGAGTTATCGTTCTTTAAGTTCCTAGAGATTTAAAGCGTCGAAAAGCCCTCCGTTTTTGTTGAACGACAAAAAAGGTCTAGTTATTAGGGCTTTTCGCTTTCAGGCGAAAAGCCCTATTGTTTTCGTCTTTTTTATTATTATTATGCTGAACACTTTTTCGTCACGGATTTAAGGAAAGCCTTTTTATATATACATTTTATTTTATAACCATCTTATAGAGCATGCAAATGTCTCCCGTATGTAAGGTCTTGGAGTTCCGTGTACGTCACTTCCGGTATCTATGACAAGAAAACTTAAATTTCTAAAGAAGCTAAAATCTTTCCCATTTTAAAAGCCAAGTTTCCCAAATTTAAGAAATAGATTCTTGAAACCAATACCTACAAAAAAGTCAACGACAGTGGTTTTTGACCACAGATACTTTTTTGAGATATATGACTTCAAACATTGAAAAAGAGGGGATGGAATTTTTAAAAGTCACAATTAACAAGAAAAAATTATTCTGACCATTGATGTATATTAAGACTGATGATTAGAAGATACACTGTAAGTTTCATGATAATCCAAGCGGAACTTCCGGTTTTACGGGTCTTTGAAAATTCTCTATGGGAGTTTCTATGTTAAATTGAAATCAGTCGTGGCACATTTTCTCTTAAAATAATCAAAATATTCTTGTGAGATTTTAAGTGTAGAATGACCCTGATACGGTTCCGAACTCATTAGGTCATCAAAAGATAATTCGTGAAAATAAGGGATTTCTAGGGGCCAACATTGAAAACATACTTTTTCCTGTAACTTTTTTTATTTCTCAATGAATTTTTAAACCGTTTTCTTATCTGGGTTAAGAATAAAGAGTACAACCTAAAAATTATGGTCCGTGGTATCACTTTTTGACCCCTTAAAGGAGTTACAGAGGACTGTATTAACGTAATTTTTATTTATTTGAAAAATAATGGAGTAAGAGTTATCTCCCTTTGAACATCAGTTAACAGGCTTACATACTCTTTAGGTTTCAAGTTTGGTATGCATATGATGAGTACTTCCGGTTTTATGAATCTCTGAATTTGTCTATGGGAGTTCCCATGTTGAATGGGAAAATGCACATGTCACGATATCTCCTAAACTAAATGAGATATTCTTTTGAAAATTGAGTGATATAATGACTTTGATAATGTTTCAACCCAATAAGGGTCTGAAGATGAAATTGTAAAAAATAAGGGATTTCAAGGGGCTAATATTGAAAACTGATTTTCCCATGTAACTTTTTTATTTCTAAATGAATTTTTGAACAGTTTTCGATTCCGAGTTCAGCATAAAGAGTACAGTTTAAAAATTTTGGTCCGTGGGGTAACTTTTTGACCCCTTATAGGTGTTTTAGAGACCTGAAATATAGTAGCTTTTAGTAATTTTCAAAATAACATAAGAGTTATCCCTCTTTGCAGAGTTCTAGTGAGAATTACATACTCTTTAGGTTTCCATTTTTATAAGCTTCTGAAGACTTGATCCGGTTTAATTATTTTTTTTTTAATGTTTTTTATTTTGTTAGAGTTATTGCTCTTTAAGGTCCTTGTGATTTTAAGCGTCGAAAAGCCCTCCGTTTTTGTTGAACGACAAAAAAGGTCTAGTTATTATTATTATTATACCTAACACTTTTACGTTTCGGATTTAAAGAAAACCTTTGGTTATATGTATATTATAATAAAACCGTTAGACAGCTTACCGGAATCTCTCCCGTATGTAAGGTTTTGTACTTCCGGAAACTTCACTTCCGGTATTTACAAGTAGAAAACTCAGATTTCTTTAGGAGCTTAAACAATTCTTATTTGATATGGAAATTCATTCAAATTTTAGCAATAGATTCTTCAAAGGAAATCCTACAAAAAAGTTAGCGACAGCGTTGTTGTACCTATGATACATTTTTGTGCTGTAAGACTCCAAAGTTAAGAAAAAGGGGGGATGGAAATTTTAAAATTTCAAAACCGTATAGGAAAAATATTTTAAAGACTACTTATTGTTAAAAGTGATTAATAGAACCTGTACTATAAGTTTCAAGTCCATCCAAGCAGAACTTTCGGTTTTATGAGTCCCCAAAAATTGTCTATGAGAGTTTCTATGTTAAATTGAAAGCACGCATGTTCCATTATTTCAGAAAGGAAGCAAGCAATTCTTGTCATATTTAAGTGGAATACTTACTTTTACACTGTCTTCAGGTGATTAGGTGATGAGAACAAAATTCCACAAAATAAGGGATTTTTAGGGGCCAGTACAACAAAACAGCTTTTCCCTGTAACTTTTTTATTTCTCAACAGATCTGTAAACAGTTTTCGGATTTGAGTTAAGCACGAAGAGTACATTTTAAAAATTATGGTCCGTGGGGTCACTTTTTGACCCCTTATAGGACTTTCAGAGGCCTGAAAAACAGTACTTTTACAGTTCTCTTGATTTCATCGCGTAATTAGAGTTATCGTTCTTTGCACGGTTGGCGAGCGTAGAAAGCGAAAGTAAGGTTTGGTCCTGTTGGCTGCGTAGCTATACTTTTTCAACAAGCACTCTGCTAGACTCGCCATGTATCCCATAATGGTTCCTTTCATTTTGCTACATCGAATATCACATCAAACATAAGAGATCTCAGTGTTTTAAGATATTTGACCGGGACTTTAGTACGAAACTAAATGCGCTGCCACCTGAAATTCGTAGAACTAAAATACGGGGGTGGATCCTGAAGTGTTTGGTAGACGGACTTTCATAAATTAAAGTCAAATCATGTAAAGTTAGAAGGTATAGGAAAAAAAAACCCACATGAATTTCGTTTCATGATCACAAAAAGCATATTTTACAAGATGAATTAATTCTAAATAAAATTCAAATAAATTTGATGTTTGAAATAGAAGATAAATATCTGAGAGGAAAATAACTAATCATAACAGAAGAAACAAATGACATCAAAGATATTTGAAGAAATTCTAGATAAAATGTATAACTTGTTTCTCCGATCATCAGTAAAGAAATTTTAGGCACTTCTGAATTTCTTGTTCTTGCCGATAAAGATTATATCTTCTGGGTAAATGAGACAATGACCTTTAAACTTTCCAGAAAGTTTTTATGGGGTGTTTTGTAAAGTATCCTGAAATTTTAGGTTAGTACGACGCCTGGTTTGGGTTTTAAATGAAAAATCTACGTTGCCATTGCGCAGGGGAAAAAAAAAGGGGGTGGGGGGAGGAAAGTAAAGAATGTTGATGTATATAAAGAATATACATTACAGAAATCTTAGCTTACTAAAGGGTTTATTGTGTTCAAAAGGTCAAGGGTCAAAGATCAAGGTCCTCTGAATAAGAAGGATGAAAGATTTTTTTTTTTTTTTTTTTTTTTTTTTTTTCCAGGTTTGAATTATATTAATGGTAAACAATAAAAGGCTAAGGGAGTAGAGTCGAAAAGCACTTCAATTTTCGTTGAACAACGAAAAAAGGTCTAGTTATAAGGGCTTTTCGACTTTTGGCGAAAAGCCCTATTGTTTTCGTCTTGTTTTATTATTATTATTATTATTATTATACCTAACACTTTTACGTTTCGGATTTAAAGAAAACCTTTGGTTATATGTATATTATAATAAAACCGTTAGACAGCTTATCGGAATCTCTCCCGTATGTAAGGTTTTGTACTTCCGGAAACTTCACTTCCGGTATTTACAAGTAGAAAACTCAGATTTCTTTAGGAGCTTAAACAATTCTTATTTGATATGGAAATTCATTCAAATTTTAGCAATAGATTCTTCAAAGGAAATCCTACAAAAAAGTTAGCGACAGCGTTGTTGTACCTATGATACATTTTTGTGCTGTAAGACTCCAAAGTTAAGAAAAAGGGGGGATGGAAATTTTAAAATTTCAAAACCGTATAGGAAAAATATTTTAAAGACTACTTATTGTTAAAAGTGATTAATAGAAGATGTACTATAAGTTTCAAGTCCATCCAAGCAGAACTTTCGGTTTTATGAGTCCCCAAAAATTGTCTATGAGAGTTTCTATGTTAACGTGAAAGCACGCATGTTCCATTATTTCAGAAAGGAAGCAAGCAATTCTTGTCATATTTAAGTGAAATACTTACTTTTACACTGTCTTCAGGTGATTAGGTGATGAAAACAAAATTCCACAAAATAAAGGGATTTTTAGGGGCCAGTACAACAAAACAGCTTTTCCCTGTAACTTTTTTATTTCGCAACAGATCTGTAAACAGTTTTCGGATTTGAGTTAAGCACGAAGAATACATTTTAAAAATTATGGTCCGTGGGGTCACTTTTTGACCCCTTATAGGAGTTTCAGAGGCCTGAAAAACAGTACTTTTACAGTTCTCTTGATTTCATCGCGTAATTAGAGTTATCGTTCTTTGCACGGTTGGCGAGCGTAGAAAGCGAAAGTAAGGTTTGGTCCTGTTGGCTGCGTAGCTATACTTTTTCAACAAGCACTCTGCTAGACTCGCCATGTATCCCATAATGGTTCCTTTCATTTTGCTACATCGAATATCACATCAAACATAAGAGATCTCAGTGTTTTAAGATATTTGACCGGGACTTTAGTACGAAACTAAATGCGCTGCCACCTGAAATTCGTAGAACTAAAATACGGGGGTGGATCCTGAAGTGTTTGGTAGACGGACTTTCATAAATTAAAGTCAAATCATGTAAAGTTAGAAGGTATAGGAAAAAAAAACCCACATGAATTTCGTTTCATGATCACAAAAAGCATATTTTACAAGATGAATTAATTCTAAATAAAATTCAAATAAATTTGATGTTTGAAATAGAAGATAAATATCTGAAAGGAAATTAACTAATCATAACAGAAGAAACAAATGACATCAAAGATATTTGAAGAAGTTCTAGATAAAATGTATATCTTGTTTCTCCGATCACCAGAAAAGAAATTTTAGGCACTTCTGAATTTCTTGTTCTTGCCGATAAAAACTATATCTTCTAGGTAAATGAGACAATGCCTTTTAAGCTTTCCAGAAAGTTTTTATGGGGTGTTTTGTAAAGTATTCTGAAATTTTAGGTTAATACGATGTCTGGTTTAGAGTTTGGAGAAAAAATCTACGTAGCCATTGCGCACTGGAAAAAGAGGGGGGGGGGGTGAAAGTAAAGTATGTTTATGTATATAAAGAATATACATTACAGAAATCTTTAGCTTACTAAAGGGTTTATTGTGTTTAAAAGGTCAAAGGTCAAAGGTCAAGGTCCTCTGACTAAAAAGGATGAAAGTAGGTTTTGTTTTTTTTTTTTTCAGGTTTGAATTATATTAATGGTAAATAATAAAAGGCTAAGGGAGTAGAGTCGGAAAGCACTTCAATTTTCGTTGAACAACGAGAAAAAGGTCTAGTTATTAGGGCTTTTCGACTTTTGGCGAAAAACCCTATTGTATTCGTCTTCTTTTATTATTATTATTAGGGCTTTTCGACTTTTGGCGAAAAGCCCTATTGTTTTCGTCTTGTTTTATTATTAGGGCTTTTCGCTTTCAGGCGAAAAGCCCTATTGTTTTCGTCTTTTTTATTATTATTATTATTAGGGCTTTTCGCTTTCAGGCGAAAAGCCCTATTGTTTTCGTCTTTTTTATTATTATTATTATTATTATTATTCTTTTTCTTAACACTTTTTTCGTTCAGCGTTTAAGGAGTACCTTTGAAAATAGGTATTTTGTTTTATAACCACTAGAAAGCAAACCTAAATGTCTCCCGTATGTAATGTTTTTAACTTCCGGTTTACTCACTTCCGGTTTCTACTAAAGAAAAACTGAAATTTCTAAAGAAGCTACAATCCTTCTCATTTTCAAAGACTAGACTCTCAAATTCAAGATATAAATTTTAGACACAAATACCTACAAAAAAGTTAGCGACGGTGATTTTCGGCCACTGATACTTTCTGAGATATAAGACTTCAAACATTGAGAAAGAGGGGATGAAATTTTTAAAAGTCACAATTAAGGTTTGAAAATTATTTTGAGCATAGAAATATGTTAAAACTAATAAGTAAAACATATAGTGTAAGTTTCATATCGATCCAAGAAGAACTTCCGGTTTTAGGGGTCTTAGAAAATTGTCTATGGGAGTTTCTATGTTAAATTGAAATCAGTCGTACCACGTTTTCTCTTAAAATAATCAAGATATTCTTGTGAGATTTTAAGTGTAGAATGACCTAGATACGGTACCGACCTCATTAGGTCATGAAAAGGTAATCAGGGAAAGTAAGGGATTTCTAGGGGCCAACATTGAAAACATACTTTTTCCTGTAACTTTTTTATTTCTCAATGAATTTTTAAACAGTTTTCTATTCTGGGTTCAGATCAAAGAGAGCAATCTAAAAATTATGGTCCGTAGGGACACTTTTTGACCCCTTATAGGAGTTAGAGAGGACTGAAATAATGTAATTTTTATTTATTTCAAAAATAATGGAGTAAGAGTTATCTCCCTTTGAACATCAGTTAACAGGCTTACATACTCTTTAGGTTTCAAGTTTGGTATGCATATGACAAGTACTTCCGGTTTTATGAATCTCTGAATTTGTCTATGGGAGTTCTCATGTTAAATGGAAAATTGCACATTTCACGATATCTCTTATAGTAATCAAGATATTCTTGTGAAAATTGAGTAATATAATGACTGTGATATTGTTTCAACCCCAGTAGGGATTGAAAATATATTTCTGGAATATAAGGGATTTCTAGGGGCCAAAGTTGAAGACTGACTTTTGCCCATTACTTTTTTAATTCTTAATGAATTTTGGAACAGTTTTCTATTCTGGGTTTAGCTTAAAGAGTACAATCTAAAAATTATGGTCCGTGGGTCACTTTTTGACCCCTTATAGGAGCTACAGAGGACTGAAATAATGAAATTTTTATCTATTTCAAATATGATGGAGTAAGAGTTATCTCCCTTTGCACATCTGTTGGCGGGCTTACATACTCTTTAGGTTTCAAGTTTGGTATGCATATGACAAGTACTTCCGGTTTGATGAATCTCTGAATTTGTCTATGGGAGTTCCCATGTTAAATGGAAAAATGCACATGTCACGATATCTCCTAAACTAAATAAGATATTCTTGTGAAAATTGAGTGATATATTGACTTTGATAATGTTTCAACCCAATAAGGGTCTGAAAATGAAATTCTGAAAAATAAGGGATTTTAAGGGGCTAATATTGAAAACTGGTTTTCCCATGTAACTCTTTTATTTCTAAATGAATTTTTAAACAGTTTTCGATTCCGAGATCAGCATAAAGGGTACAGTTTAAAAATTATGGTCCGTGGGGTCACTTTTTGATCCCTTATAGGTGTTTTAGAGCCCTGAAATATAGTAACTTTTAGTAATTTTCAGAATGACATTGTAAGAGTTACCCCCCTTTGCAGATCTCTAGTGATAATTACATACTCTTTAGATTTCCATTTTTATAAGCTCCTGAAGACTTGATCCGGTTTGATTTTTTTTTTTTTAATGTTTTTTATTTAATTAGAGTTATTGATCCTTAAGGTCCTTGCGATTTTAAGCGTCGAAAAGCCCTCCGTTTTTGTTGAACGACAAAAAAGGTCTAGTTATTATTATTATTATTATACCTAACACTTTTACGTTTCGGATTTAAAGAAAACCTTTGGTTATATGTATATTATAATAAAACCGTTAGACAGCTTATCGGAATCTCTCCCGTATGTAAGGTTTTGTACTTCCGGAAACTTCACTTCCGGTATTTACAAGTAGAAAACTCAGATTTCTTTAGGAGCTTAAACAATTCTTATTTGATATGGAAATTCATTCAAATTTTAGCAATAGATTCTTCAAAGGAAATCCTACAAAAAAGTTAGCGACAGCGTTATTGTACCTATGATACATTTTTGTGCTGTAAGACTCCAAAGTTAAGAAAAAGGGGGGATGGAAATTTTAAAATTTCAAAACCGTATAGGAAAAATATTTTAAAGACTACTTATTGTTAAAAGTGATTAATAGAAGATGTACTATAAGTTTCAAGTCCATCCAAGCAGAACTTTCGGTTTTATGAGTCCCCAAAAATTGTCTATGAGAGTTTCTATGTTAAATTGAAAGCACGCATGTTCCATTATTTCAGAAAGGAAGCAAGCAATTCTTGTCATATTTAAGTGGAATACTTACTTTTACACTGTCTTCAGGTGATTAGGTGATGAGAACAAAATTCCACAAAATAAGGGATTTGTAGGGGCCAGTACAACAAAACAGCTTTTCCCTGTAACTTTTTTATTTCTCAACAGATCTGTAAACAGTTTTCGGATTTGAGTTAAGCACGAAGAATACATTTTAAAAATTATGGTCCGTGGGGTCACTTTTTGACCCCTTATAGGACTTTCAGAGGCCTGAAAAACAGTACTTTTACAGTTCTCTTGATTTCATCGCGTAATTAGAGTTATCGTTCTTTGCACGGTTGGCGAGCGTAGAAAGCGAAAGTAAGGTTTGGTCCTGTTGGCTGCGTAGCTATACTTTTTCAACAAGCACTCTGCTAGACTCGCCATGTATCCCATAATGGTTCCTTTCATTTTGCTACATCGAATATCACATCAAACATAAGAGATCTCAGTGTTTTAAGATATTTGACCGGGACTTTAGTACGAAACTAAATGCGCTGCCACCTGAAATTCGTAGAACTAAAATACGGGGGTGGATCCTGAAGTGTTTGGTAGACGGACTTTCATAAATTAAAGTCAAATCATGTAAAGTTAGAAGGTATAGGAAAAAAAAAACACATGAATTTCGTTTCATGATCACAAAAAGCATATTTTACAAGATGAATTAATTCTAAATAAAATTCAAATAAATTTGAGGTTTGAAAAAGAAGATAAATATCTGAAAGGAAATTAACTAATCATAACAGAAGAAACAAATGACATCAAAGATATTTGAAGAAATTCTAGATAAAACGTATACAGTACCGACCAGACACAACCTAACAGAAAGCGAACCCAGAGCGAACCCCGGGTTCGCTGTCTGGGTTCGCTTCGGGTTCGCTTGGGGTCCGCTAAGGCGGACCCCAAGCGAACCCGTAGCGAACCCGAAGCGAACCCAGAGCGGACCCAGAGCGAACGCAGATAGCGAACCCCAAATTCAGTAGCGATCCCAGAGAGCGAACGCGCGTTCGGTGTTGCGTAACAGAGCTGTCAATCAGGATTAGTGATTAACCAATCAGCGCGTCGACCAATCAACATGCTAAACAGGTCTGTCAATCAGGATAAGTTATAAAATGCGTTGATCAATCAGCGCGTCGACCAGTTAACATGTCATTTGTCATCTAAACATTGTACAAGAAAAGCGTGTGAATGTACAGTGTAAAAATATTATTATTTAATGTAATTTTTAAACATAATTTTATATCCATATATTTTAAATCTCCAGACAGCATGCAAGATTTACATATTTATTTTCATTTTTTTTATCATTATTTTTAAAATCCTTTGATACAATATATATTTTTATTATCCAGGTAGCATGTTACATGTATTATTTTTTTTTTATTTAATCAGTATTTTATTATGTAAAGTCAGTTTACATAATTGGATTGGACATCAGGCATGGCCTATGTAAGTCCTCTCCATGTATAGTTACATATTTCTTTTCTTTATATTTTTAAAATCCATTTATAATATATAAAATATACGTTGGTAAAATCATCAGACTATACGTACTTTAATGCATAAAAGAAAAAAAAGAAGATAATAATGGGTATAACAAATGTTACAAAAAAAACAAACAAAATGTTACAAAAAAAAAAAAAAAAAAAAAAAAAAAAAAAAAAACTGGTCTTCGACAAATTATAGAATTTCATTATCTCAAGATACAGTATAAGAACATGTACGTGCTTTAGTTTAATTATTTTATTTTTATTAATTCAATTTATATGTACGTTTTAATTTATCCAGATCAACATCGAAATTAACAATTAACGATCTTAATAATTGATCATGAAAAAAATTAAATGTACATTGTACAAAATAATCTCAATTTTTTTTAAAACTATATACCATGATATTTTTTTTAATTAATCTTTTACCAAAATTTAATAAATAGTTTGATTTAAATACATGAAGGGAAAGATTATTTTGTTACATGTAATTCTAATTATCCGACATATAGACCTTGTAGCGTATAGTGTATGTTTTTGAATTTTTATAACTACTTGCAAGTCAGTCCAAAAAAAAACACAAAAATGCTTATCACTTTCTTTCACGTCGATATATATACTGTATATACATACAGGTGTACATGTACACGAATCTCTTACATGTGCTACACTTTATTTTTTAAATACTTTATATAAAAAAACTAGACGTTTACGTTTTGTACTTGTGCATGAAAAGTACACGTAATTTCGACATTAGTAAATTGAACTTGCAAAGATACCTTGATACGAAAACTAACATATATTTTTCATTACATAGGTACATGTACCTTTTTTGAACTTTTTTAATTGTCATAATTATTTAATTTTATCACTTATAACGAGAGATTCAAAAGGAAGCCAGGGTCATCACGTGTCGGTAATCATCCACCTGTTGAGGAGATATTGCGGGTGTAAAGAACAATTACGGTGTTTTTTTAACTGACACTTGCAAGCTGGATGTATACTGTCTCCATGGTCACGGTATACCTGAGTATTTACTCCCCCTACATTCGAACCTTCCATGAAACCTTCCAACCCTTAAAGTTACCTCGTCTGGACACGTGATCAATGAGAAATCCAATATTTTTTTTTTTGGATTTTTGAATTTGGAAACGTCATAGTTCTTTGGTACCTTGCATGAGGAGTGCATGTAATTTGCTGCCAAAACAACATCATGGCACAGAGACCAAAGAGGTCAATTTCAGGTACAGTAAAATTGTTTTACTAAGCACTGTATATTATGTGAAAAGTGAAATTGCTACATGTACATCAGGCCCATAGAAAACAATTTGAGGACGGGGCTCATAGAAATTTTACCCAAAAATCATGGGGCGTTATTATTAAAATTTCTAATCTAGTTAATTTGATTAATCTAGTTAATCATGCGGGTTTAGAGTTATTGATTTTTTGTTTGGTTTGTTTTTTTTTCTTGTGTTTATTTATGTTTAAATATTTAGAATCTACATGTATATTTCATTTTTGTATGTGAAGTGTGTGTGTGGTGGGGGGGGGGGGGGGGTCATGAACCAGTAAAGAACACAAACTCTTAAAATTTATTTGAAAATAACTTGAAAAAATATTAACATATTCTTATCAGGGAACAATTATAATTATTATTATTTTGATAAATTGGCCGTTAAACTCGCCTTATAAACAAGATAAAACAATGATTTACATGTAGCATGTTGCTAGCATGGAATTTAATTCTAAATGATGTGTAAAATGGAACCCAAGGTACACTGTGTGAGAATGTTCTTAGTGATTATCACGACATATATGTACTTGTATGTATAATGAACCGTGATGTGAAACTGCTATAAATGAAAATTTAGCATATGAGGTGTACAATATGTCTCATTTATTTTATAGAAAAGGTAATATCAGTATTTACATGTTTGCCTTTCAAACATTTAAACAACGACTTAGCAATAGCAATTATAAATTGATTTCACGCATGAATAATGTTAACAAATGCATTTGAAAGGCTTTTGTTTTAGATGCTCTCATTAATTTCACTCCATCCGATACATCGAAAATAAATTCAACACATTCTCTTCTCCTTTTTTTCGCGATAAAAGTTAAGAAAAATAAATGAAAAATAGCCCGCTGTTTCAAATAAAACTTTGAATTTCTCGGGATCGACATTCCGAGTGCGGACAGAAATGAGAAATGAACATGATGATGATTAGTCTGATCAGACCAGTAGAACAGGGTCCAGGGACCTACAGTAATAGTGATTTTAGTCATATGAAGGGTGTCTGGTATAAGTTTTAACAAAAAATGACGTTAGACCTGCATACAGTATACGTGTACAAAGTCCTGGCACTGGCTGCATACATGCCTAGCGATTGTATGGTTCCGTGCTTGAGAGGTACCATGCATGTAGTTTGTAGCTTTAGCCACCAAAGTGTTTCCTCTACATGCAGCATTGAGATATACGGAGTTAAAAAAAGTTTTCGTTTAACCCGAATTTTCTCCGTTTGTACATATTATCTAAGAATTGAGCTTTCATATTAGGCTCATATCAATATTGAAGTGAACTTATGATGGGTGCCTTTACTGCAAAGGTAATAATAACCACACTAAAATATCTGAGTCATTACAACTACTCATTGTTTCCAAAACACTTACTGTACATGCAGGGCTAGAAAAAAATTTTTTCACTGGTCACGGGGCTATCACCTTAAATTTTTACTGGTCAATTCAGTACTTTCACTGTTCCACTGGGCCAGTAGATTTTAAGATGACTGGCCCAAATGCATAATTATAATAGTAATATTTTGTTTATATTATGATACTTAAAAGTACAACATAAAAAAACAAGAAAAACAACAGAACTTATACACACAACCCTGACAAGTAAACTATCCCCACTATGAATGCATTTTGTTACATTTAAAAAACCCACACATCCAATGAACACATGTCCTCTGCAATGTACTGGCCCAGATGAAAAGTAATTCACTGGCCCGGGTCGCCCCAGACCAGCAGGACATCAATTATTTTGAGCCCTTAGATGTACCATGCTTGCAATGTCTAGGAAAAGAGGCTGGTCGGTTGATACATGCACATGAACAATGAATGTCCCATTATTTTGTTTATTTTGTGAATACACCAGGATGATATATAATTCTGAGATATTAGATTATGGTATCGATGTAATAAGAACATTTATCTTTTAGCATTCCCTCCTTTAGTCTACAATTAATTTTTTAGCTCACCTGTCAGTGAGATGATCGAAAGCTCAAATGAGCTTTCTGATCACATTTTATCTGACATCCGTCTGTCTGTCTGTCTGTCAAGCTGTCTGTAAACTTTCACATTGTCGACTTCTCAAGAACAACTGGGCAAGTTTGGATCAAACTTGCCAGAAAGCAGTGTGGGTTAAGGGGGCTTAAATTTGTTCAAATGAAGGGCAACATCCTCTATCAAGGGGGGATAAATAAGAATAAGTAAAAATTTGTTGTCATCTTTCAAAATTCCCCTTCTCAAGAACCATTGGGCCAGAAAAGTTAAAACTTATGTGAAACCTTCATTACATAGTGTAGATTCAATTCTTTTTTTCAAATCATGACACCAAGTGTTAGGGTGGGGTACATCAAAATGGGGGATTAAAGTTTTACATATTAAGAATATATAGGAAAAAATATTCAAGAACAACTAAGCCCTGTTAAGTCATATTGATATTGTACTTCATTTTAAATAATCATAACACGTACTGTATACTCAGATACCAATGACATTTGTTTCTGCATGCTCTAATTAAGTAAAATATCCCTCTGTTCCAATTTTCACAGTTTTTTTTTTTTTAAATTCCCAACATTGATTTTGATTTTCATCAACAACAATAGCCTAAGATTCAAATGGAAAATAGTTTGAAGTATGAAGCATTGCTTACTTTTTCAGAAAGATTATTATGTCTAATCATGATAAGAAGAAAATTTGATATGGTGAATAGAAAGATCAATATTATCTCAGCATGCTCAGCATAAAATTAAAAATATGAAGCATATATGAAAATAATATTTACTGTCATACCTATTTAATTCATATTAGAAAACTAATGAAGCGTTGCTTTTCAAATCAGAATATCGACACAGTTTTCTGTGCTTGTAAAATAAAAATGCTTCCATCTACAAGAGTTATCATTCCATCTACAGGAGTTATCTTTCTTCAAAAATATTTTTAAGAGAAAAAAAAATTAATAAATTGATCATGTTGATTGTAAAAATTCTGCATCTAAAATACCTGTAACAGTTAAGAGAATTACATGTTAAGAGATTGAAATATCTCAAATTTAACAGTTTAAAGGAGCTGAGTATAAATATTGTAAGTAAACTATTGTAAGTAATTAATAATTAAAACATATTGACAATAAAAAATAGAAATTAATATTTGTAACAAAATTCAGATTTGATTGAATTTACTACACAATGGTCCTCATCAGCAATCTCTGGTAGGGCAATTCATTGGATTGCTTGGAATAATTTCCTTCGAAAGTTGTCTTTCTTATCAGAAGGACATTTACACCTTAAGTCATATGTAGTCTCTAAATGTCCATGAAATGAACCTGAAGATCCCATTTGGATTTTTTTATGTAACTTAAGAAGGATCTAAGAAAATTGTTAAGTCTAGAATATAGTGTAAATATCAAATCTAAGGAGAAGCCTTTCAGTTCTACTAACTTGAGGTATTTATCCTTCAAAACAGGATCACAAAACTGCCCAGAGTGTCACATGCTGGAACAACATGATTGATTTTAATTGATTGACTTTTTAGTGCTTATAGAAGGATTAAAACAAGTATATTTAATTTGTTCTTGGATTCATAATTAATAAACTTTATAATTTTATTAAACTGAAATAAACCTTGAATCAAAGAACTTCAGTTTTGTTCTTAAAATACAATCGGGGAAACATGTTCTGCTACAGAATGTTTATGGGTAGGGGACCTGCCGACCTGGAGTAGTGATATACACTAAGTATATTAATTCAAATTGCAGTACGAAACGTTTTCAATTTTATTCATTTTCTGTTTTTATGTTCATTTTATTTATGAATTTAGTATAAGATTAAATGAATAAAAGGAATAAAGCCTTAGATTTTGTATTTCCAAGTATTTCCCAGTTTAGTGAAAATTTGTAGTATTTACCAGGATGGGAAATACTGTATTTACCACCAGTAATTCCCACCACTTGTATTTCCCGTCCAACCCTGATAATAATTTCCCTAATATCTTTGAATATAAATGGACCATTTCTAAGTTTTCTATTTTTGTACAAAGCTGTACTATATATTTTTGCAAGAGTTTTACAGTGAGGTAGGGTAAATGATGAAATTACTGAAATAAGTTAACATTTATTGTGAAATATAAAGATACATGTAGTCTCGATTACTTTTACTGCCACATGTGCCATGAACCTTTTCTTCTTTATACTTAAGATTTTCAAAAAGAATAAATCAATATAAGGTTTGAAGGGTCTGAAACTAAGGTACATCAGACCAATCCAGTCTAGTGGTTGAGTGGTCCATTCATATAAAATGTACGTGAACTAGACCATTTGGACATGCATGCTGTTAAATAAATAATAAACTCCCATTGCAGTCTTTCAACATGTTCAAATAAATAGTCATAACTTTTCAAGAAAGTTTCTTATTTCTTTAACGCCATCACTGTGTGAAGAAAAAAAAATCCCCACATGACACATTCCCTACTTTTCGCCACTGCTGTAATTGAGAAGTTGAAACTACTGTTCACTATCAACATGGTAAAAATATAGTATAATAGTTTTTAAATTAATTTTTAATACATGTATTTACAATAATTATAATGCTGTAATGTCCTGATGAACCCAACTCAATTGGCTTAAAAGGACCTATCCAAAAGTCTGTCAAAAATATTGACACATGCAAAAGACAATATCCTTATAACATATGGTTTCAAAAGTTCTCATTAAAATTCTTGATGAAGTAATTTTGCATGTTTGGTCAGGGCTAGTGAATTTTTGGCCAGGACTAGTAATAATTATAGGAATGAGCCCGATTGAAAGTCACTCATTTCCATCATATTTATATATATATGCTGTAATATACAGGTGTACTGCTGTTCGAATATTTCCAGATAAAAGATATGCATTTTAGTAGACTAAAGCAAATATAATTTCTTACAGCTAAAATTCCAACTTTGGCTGCAGTATATTATCCAGAAGAAGATGCTACTGGTGTTATTCCTACAAACAGAATACTTGACATCTCCTCCTGTGAGGTGAATGCCAAAGTCACCATTCGCTGGAGTAAAGACACGCTTCTACCTGCTCGTATCATTGCATTGTCAGGTAAATACATATGTATTTTATAGAGGTGTTTAACAATATATGACACACAGGCAGAAAGAAAAATGAAAACAAAAGCTACATATTATTTTAATCAACAGGTATTCAAAATTATTATTTAAAGTCAGAAGTATCCAATATTCTTCATTCCAGTTTCTATGGCAATGATTTCCTAAAATGTTATACTTACAGTGTTTTCCTTACTATTGTCCTTAATAACTTGAAAGACTCATGTTCAGAAATTTTTGACCACTGTTTTGTACGTTTTCACTGGATACTTGACAGATTTCTTGTTTTAAATCTAGCCTTTTAGACCCCGCAAAGTGTATATACATATATTAATTTTGTTATTTAAAGATGCATTTAAATAAAGGTTTTTTTTTGGGGGGGGGGGGGTGGCAGGATTTAACTGTTTTTCAACTTAACATTATATTTTGTTCAAACTTTTTAATTATCCTTAACGAATGAAAACTAGGCAGCGCTTTCTGGTTAGGACATTTTTCTCCATCATCCCTGTACAATTTTTATCGTGCTTATAATAAAAGTTTACAAATTCAAATATTTGTTGCTAGTTGTACTCCATTTTTGAGAACAGCCGGAATTATGACATCACTGATTACATCATCCGTGACTTCCTAGTATTATAACTTTCCCGATATTTTACATTATCATAATTTTAGATTAACATGATTAATATGATTGTCTATGGTGTTTTGGTATTTTTGGTATCATGCTTGATATTCAGATTATGTCCATTTATATGTGTGACATGTGTGATATATATCATGTATATTATGAAACACCCTGTATTACTCCTTCTAAGATGGTTTAAAAATGGTACATGTATTGCTAAACGTTGGTTAATTTGTATTCCAAGTAGTAGACTAGTAGTTATTAGTCCCCTACCGGTGAAACCGGAGGGGACTATAGGTTTCCTCGGAGTCTGTCCGTCCGTCTGTCTGTCTGTCTGTCAGTCTGTCCCACTTGGTTTTCCGCACTTTTTTCCTAAACGCTTGCAGATATTGAGCTAATTTTTGGTATGTGTGTGTATCTTGATGAGTTACAGATCAAGTTTGCATTTCGTTCCGCTTTATTGATTTTGACGGAATTACGGCCTTTTCAATTTTTACGGGTCTTCTGCAATTTTCTTCTAAACGCTTGTAGATATTGAGCTGATTTTTGGTATTTGGCTTTACCTTGATAAGTTATAGATCAAGTTTGCATTTCGTCTCACTTCATTAATCTTTAACGGAATTATGGCATTTTCAATTCTTAATGGGAACGGAACCAGATTACACTTGCCGGTAGGAGACTAGTATTGCTAATGCAATACTCTCAGAATGATTGTTCACATAGCAAAACATGGACTTTAGCATTGTACACATATGGGGAAGAGGGGTAGCATTGCTTGGGCTCATTGCTTACAGTACCTCTAGTTAATTTTTGATCATGTATTAAAAATGAATACCGGTAACTTATCAACTTGAAATTTCATTTCATTTTGAATTATTTTTTTTTTCTTCCAATATTAAAAAAATGTGCAAAAATAAGCCTTTTTGATCACGTAGATGTCTGCTTATTGTTATTTCTCTGTATTTCCTTTTTAGCTCACCTTTTACCTCAGCTCTTCTGATTAAAATTTGTCAGTTGTCATCATTGCCATAAACTTTCCAAATTTTCACTTTCATCTAATGACTCCAAATCAAAATCGTAAAACTAAAAACCAGATGCTGAGGCATCAGTCATTCTGGTGTGGTGTAAAAAATGACGCATTAGACCAGAGGCACTGCTCATCGGTCAGGTCCGATGTCTTTCACATAGACTGTACTTTCAGTGTAAACAGTAATATATGAAACATTTTATTCAGAAAAAAACATTAAATACAGAAATAATTTGAAGTCTGATGCAAGTTCATACAAAATAATATCTGATAAGTTATGTCAGAGAAAAGATAAAACATAAGTCACGTTAAATTATACTATTTCCAAATATTAAATGGTGTGGTTTGTGATAAAATTGTAAGAATATGTTAATAGGTAGAGTATTTATAATTACAAATGTTTTTGTTCCACTGCATTGCACCACAACAGATTATTTTGGTAGCCATTTTTAGCTCAACTGAGCTAAAAGCCCAATGGAGCTTTTCTGATCACTTTTTGGCATCAGTCTGTGTTCATCTGTAAAGTTTTCACATTTTTGACTTCTTCTCCAGAACCACTGGTCCAATGTCAACCAAACTTGCCACAAAGATGGGCTAGAAAAATTGCATTGCCCGATGCCCTTTGATAACCAATATTGTTTGGTGGACAAGTTATTTGATAAGTGGTACCTGCCCACTGACAAGAGCTTTTCCAGTTAACAAAAAATCATAAACGCAAATGTTACTTATTTTACCACTGTTAAAATATAATGAACTATAATGATGAACTAATGAATTATATCTATCTTCAATGCAGCTGACAATATTGAATACTCAGTTGGAACTCCTCTAGAATTAACACATTCATGTGTTGTTAAAAGAGCTAGGTTCACTTTATGCATAAAATGGCCCTGTTCTTATATCAATTACTTGATTATCACTTTCTGCCCCATGTCATATATCAAAATAAAGTAGAGACTTAGCACTCTCATCTCCTATAACAAGATTTCTTTTGGAGAATTCGGGTATTGGAAAACAGGCTTTGTGAAAATGCAATGTTCTTGAATTTTGCAGAAAACAGGCATATTTGACTACATTCAGCAAATAATTAAAATATGAGCACAGTCCTCGATCCAAAAATTAAAACATGTTTTATGATCTTAAGAAACAGACCTTTCATTATGTAATTGCATATTTTGGATCAGAGGTTGTGTTCTATATGAAATATTGAAAAAATACTCCAACTTTTGGCCATTTTTAAAGGAATTTACAGGATATGGTAAAAATGACGCATTTTATGACGTCATAATGCATTGACTAGAAAGAAAATTACGTCATGTTCAATAGATAAACGGTCACCAAGGGTCCAAGTAATAAATTCTGCATTTTCAACCAAAACTGAGCAGTTTCGATTTTTCAGAAATTCTCAGGGCCAAAAAAGGCCCTAAATGGCTCTTGCTCTTTGCACAAGACTAAATATGGCAGGTATCAATATCATGTCTAAAAATTTGAAGAGGATTTATGACCTTTTTTAAATTCAACCGTGAATACACACAATACAAACACTTGCTTTAATTATTAATTGGAGGTGTTGACTGGCAGTCATGACACACAGTCATGAAGTCGATCCTTTGATCAACAATCAGGATTTTTTTAAATAATAAAATAATATACATGTGCATATTTTTTTTCATTTAAATAATACAGAAAAATATACACATTAACATGTATTTAAAATTTTAACTTTGATAATCAATACTTACTGCAAACACTTAGAAGCCTCCCTAGAATTAGAAATTTCCCCCTAAATTTCTGGGAGAGTTAAGTGATTTGGGATCTAGGTGGGTCCTAGATGCTACTGATAATGCTTTAATGTTGTGTTATTTAAGAAAAAGGTGGGACAAGAACTACTGGGATAAAAATGTTTTGAATCTATAGGGAAAATGCATTATTTCTTTTGCCTCATCTAGTAGGCAAACAAAGTACAAGATTGTAATAAGGAAGGGTATGTTTATTTATAAGATTTTTGAAATTGTTTGGCAACATAGCTTCATCTTTAAATCAATTTTCTTTTATACTTCTATGGATTCTTACAGTGTAGTATCATACTCAGGTGACCGTTAAGGCCTTTTGGTCTCTTATTGAAATTGTGTTTCAGACTTCACAAATATTTTCAAATACATGTAGAGCACAGGTTACAAATATGTGTAACATGTAGATAACTAGTCCATTAATTTCAGATTCCAGACAGAAGCTTGAGGAGGCCATTGACAATTTTGAGCAGGACATGGATGAAAATGATTTAGATACATGCACAGCCTTAAAACAGGACAAAAAGGTGAGTAAATTCATTATGTCTGAGTTTACTGGAAAAGAAATGGTGCATTTTTAGCTCTACTGGTCAGAGACCAGAAGAGCTTATGCAATACTGTATACAGGGATATTTTCGCCCCATGTTTTTTTTTTTTTTTGCCCTTTTACACTTGTAAATAAATTTGTCCCATTTTAATTTCGCCCAATCACAGTTCTGTTTAAGAAATTATATTGTGTTTACTTAATTCACCCTGTTTTAAATTCACCCACCTGTGAGTAGGGCGAAAGGTGCAAAAATAAAACAGGGGCGAAAATTTCCCTGTATACAGTAGTAAAGTCTCAGTCTGTCTGTCTGGCTGTCCGTCCATCTGTAAACAATTTTTCAAAATGCTACTCCTCCTACAGTTTTGGTCTCATTTCAGTATATAATTACTTGGCACACAAATAGACTACACTAAGATACAAATTCTTTATATCGTTTTTTTATTTTGATGAATGGTGTTGCCAACGTTAATAATAATAGAAGCTTCTGTGAAAAACTTTCAAAATGCTACTCCTCCTACATTTTAGTATAACTTGGCACACATGTAGATTACATTAAGATAGATATTTCTCTAGTATATCGCTTTTTTGATTTCAATGAATAGTGTTGCCTTGGTTACTAAAATTAGATATCTCTGTCAGTCATCAACAACAGTTTCTGTTCATTTTCATTGCAGAAGTTGCACATTTTTGGTATTTTGATTTATCATGAAAATATCTAGGTCAAGTTCTGTTTTGGGTATGATAGAGCAATTTTTGACAGAGTTATGCCCCTTGGACTTTGAAAAATTCCAATTATATGCAGTTTCCGTTTATTTTCTTCACAGAGGTTGCAAAAACTGACATAGAATTTGGTATATGGATTTATCATAAAAATATCTGGGTCAAGTTCTGTTTTGGGTATGACCGAGCAATTTTTGACAGAGTTATACCCCTTGGACTTTGAAAAATTCCAATTATTGGGGGGGGGGGCATAAGTGTTTCACAAACATCTCTTTTTCTGTATAGTTCTTTTAATAGGCTACTCCTCGTAAAACTTTTAGTCTGATTGCAATCTTGCCACAAAAAGAGACTTAATCAAGGATCATTATTCTATTTATTGCTGTTGCAAAGATTCAAGTACAACCTCTATTTTTCTCTTCCTTTGTTTTTAGTACAAACAAGTAGAGTTACAATCTCGACAGAAACTTCTCGTTTCTGAATAATTGGACTACATTAAATGTAAATGATGGTTTCTGGTGAACCATTGAATTGATTGATAAACTCATTAAAAAATTGGTTTGCATGCAGGTGAGAATTTTTTTCCCCTGAAATTTTTAACATTAAAATTAATGCTAAATTTTTGAAATCTTTTAAAATTGAAGATATTTATAAAATTAAAACATATGTAGATTGGATAAGATTCTGAAACAAGTTGTCATTCATGATTAGTTACAAACTGATGTGTTTGGTTTCATTTGATTTGTCAAGATTTGACAAATATATATATATATATATATATATATATATATATATATATATATATATATATATATATATATATATATATATATATATATATATATATATATATATGTGTGTGTGTGTGTGTGTGTGTGCGTGTGTGTATATGTATATATATATATATATATATATATATATATATATATATATATATATATATATATATATATATATATATATATATATATAATTGGACATTGAGTCTTCTTTAGATTGAATTCTTCAGCACCTATAAGCCCAGCTTTCATATTTCACATGAGCATTTCCTGTGACAAGACCTTTATGAATGTGCATTTTGAACCCATGACCTTAAAGTTTGACCTATTTGTCAATTTTAAAGTATATGATAAAGAATGGCAACCCATCCACTAAGACCCCTAGAGTGGGGGACCACAGTTCTCTGAATTTGCTTGTTATTCCACATATATATATAGAAGAATAACACATATTGTATATCATTTTGTTATTGATTTATTTACAAGTTTGATAAATTGTATAAAAGACTACTAATTTAAATAGGATTCTCTTGAAAACTCCCTAGTAATGCCTCAATCTCTTTCAGGGAATAAAGAAGAAGCGAACTGTAAAAAGCTTAAAAATGGATTCAATGGAAGTCAAAGACAAGAAAAAGGCAAAAGTATTACGGACCGTGCAGCACCCAAACATTGCCATTCCATGTACTTCAAGATCAGAGGACCATCCAAGATACCAACTGACAACAGATCTCCAGGCTAAAATCAACTCCTTACTCAACAACACCTCTTCTAGTGTTATCAGTTCAGTGAATTTTTACTCAAAGAGTGCTGTTAATCCTGTCTTCAAAAATTCTTCACTAAAAACTGTTGCCCAACCTCTAGAGGGAATAACAGATCCAACAGTCACTCGTGAAAAAACCTGCCTTGAGAAATCACCAATAATACCCAGTGAGCCATCTGTCGAACACCATACATCCTCAGATTGCGCAACAAATGTGGCCATCTCGGAAGGAGCTTACACAGACAGTGTCATTTTGTCAACCACCATAGAGGACATTCCGACTACTGTTTTGCAGGCTACACAAGAGGAAACTTGCCTCGGAAATACTACATCACAAGATTTTATGAACGGTACAAAAGCAGACCAGGAGACATGTGCAGAAATAGCCACACAGACTGCCTCTACAGAAATTTCCACACACACAGCAATGTTCGACAGAGCCACCATAGACAATTCCACACAGATGGACTCTCCTGCAACAGCCTCTGCTGAGATTGCCATACAGACCGCCTGCATAGATACAGACTCTACAGAAGTTTCCACACAAACAGCGGTGTTCGACAGAGCCACCATAGACAATTTCACACAGATGGACTCTCCTGCAACAGCCTCTGCTGAGATTGCCATACAGACAGCCTGCCTAGATACAGCCTCAAAAGAAGTTTCCACACAAACAGCGGTGTTCGACAGAGCCACCATAGACAATTTCACACAGATGGACTCTCCTACAACAGCCTCTGCTGAGAATGCCATACAGACAGCCTGCCTAGATACAGCCTCAGCAGAAGTTTCCACACAAACAGCAGTGTTCAACAGAGCCACCATAGACAATTCCACACAGATGGACTCTCCTACAACAGCCTCTGCTGAGAATGCCATACAGACAGCCTGCCTAGATACAGCCTCAGCAGAAGTTTCCACACAAACGACATGTATGCAGATACTTACCACAGCAGTTACTACTCAGACAGCCCTTCCAGACACAGCTTCTGCAGAAACTAGCACACAGGATTTATACTCTCAGATGGATGTCACAAATAATGCTACACAGACATCTAGTCAAGAGACAATCTCTGTAGAAATTGCTTCACAGACATCACCACAAACAGCCAATGAAGACATTGACAGAGAGACAACTCTACAGCAGACAACATCTCTAGGAATTTCCATGCAAGGTGCCACTGAAGAAGAAACTTTTGCTACAAGCAGGTGTCAACTTTCAGCTCTTCAGAAAACTTTCTTGGGAAATGTGATTCAGTCACCCTCTCCTACATTGACACTATTAGAGGATGTTACACAGCCAGAATCATCAACACCAGATCCAGATGTACAGAACACCAGTCTCCCTGTCCTGAACTTGTCAGATTGCTTTCCAGAGTTGGATGACCCATATGTGGAGAGACAGCATCGCATGATGAGAAATGTTGAAGACAATCATTCAGCTCTAAAACAACTTCAAAAAAGCATGGATGAAATTAAAAAACTGCTGGAGAAAATAGTATCCCATCCAGTGGAAGCAAATCCCTCTCCAAGCCAACTCATGCAACAGTCCATATCAACAGCTGCTTGGACCACCATTTCGGGCAGAGAAAACATCCCTGCTTGTAAATCACCACCAAAGAAACCAGAGACAGCAGCAAAGGCAGTGCCAAGTTCCATCTTTACTAATATGGACACATTAATCGCTAAGTCACCACAATCATCGGAACAAGCAGCAACACAGGCATTGCCCACGTCTATTTTCACAAGTATAGAAACTCTTGCCACTTCATCAGATCCAAATCAGAAATCCATATCAGAGGCAACAATTCATGTAGCGAAATCCATCTTTAGAAGTGTCGATTTCCTTGCTGCCAGTTCGTGTCAAACTTTGTCTGGTCTAGTACCAAGCGACAACTCAACTACCGAAAGTCAACCAGAAGTCCAACATCAACCAGAAACTGTCGACACCTTGGATTTTTTAGAGGTGCGTGGAGATGAAATTGTGGAAAGGATGAGTCGTGATGTTGATGGCCCGGTGGATGAAGTGGATGAAGCAGACAAACAGCCTGAGAATACCATCAATGACAGGTCTTTGGATGTTGATGACAGCCAGCAGGAGCATGCCAGTACCTCACTTGATGGTTCAAAAATTATTATCTCAAAACCAGATTTTTGGAAAATGACTATCAAGTCTGTGATTTCATGTGGAGCAAAACATGTACAGGATCAAGGCCACATATTGCCAGAGTATGAGAAGAACAATCCTGTGTTTTTGGAGTTGGTGGAGGACATAAGGGGCCAAAAACAGGAACACCGACAGAAATTCGCAACATCACTTTTTCGTGCCATGTGTACAGTGGAGGATGTCTACAAGAAGAATGTAAATGGCCGAGTGTTCTGTGGAGGCAATGTGGAAAAAGCAAAAGTGAATCCTGTCAAAGTTAAGGATATCAAGGAAATCTGTTTCAGATGTTTTCCCTGTACACCTGCAGAGGAGGAGAAAGCCACCAGGGTGATTGAGCGGACACTCAACAAGGTCATATGGAAATTCAATAAATACCTAGCTGACCATTTCGATTTGACACCAATTCTTTCATGAACATTTGGGAAACCTATCTGACCATTTTGATTTGGCACCAAATCTTACTTGAAAATCTGAGACATTAACAATTGGATTTTTCTAAACACTGTATACACTGCTCTTGAGTAATAATAGATAAGAAATGTACCAAGTTTTCATTAGAAAATGACAGAAGATAGAAATATAATTTCTCTTTATCATAGAATGTTATCAGCATAATCATGAAGCGAGATAAAAAAAATTAATGTCTACCAAAGAAAAAAATTGTTCAAATACTTTTTGGTAGGTTGATAAAAAGCTCTAGAAGTTGTTGTTTGATATCAATAAAAACCAAAATTATATATTATGAGAATTTAAGTATTGATATCTGAAATGTTTTTTCATCAGCTTAAAGAACTGTCAATTATAGTGTATTGAATATTAGTACACATGTACTTGATAATCAGTATTCATGAAGGAAGGGGTTCTTAATAAGAATTATGTTAGTTTTTTGTCAGACATTGAATCTTTGATCTTTATTGCCCCTCATAGTACCTAATTGATATTATGACAAGTGACTTGTTTAAAAACATGTCTGAATTTTTTAATAACTCTGACACCTTCCTGTACTGAATAGCAGTTACATGTATAATGTGAAATTTTATCAATGAATTTTTCTGATTTTTGTAGATAGTAGTGTTTTCTACATTGAATTGAGCCATAAATCATAATTTATCTGACTTGTTATTCACTTTTAATAAAATGTTTTTATTCAGAGTTTATGAATTGGTATTAACCATTATTGTTGCTATTATTCAGTGATGAAATCATGGAAGCCATCATTGTTTGTCATATTGTATTTTAATTTTTAATTGTTCAAGTACCATGTTCTCCTAATCAATTAACCCCAAAAAGTCATAAGGTGACAAACATGCAAGCTATTATTAACAACCAGTCTGATTTTATTTTTATTTTTTTATATTGACAAAATATGAGAGCAATCATACTGGGCCTCTATTTTTAAGACTAATGAAAATAGCAAAGGGAGAATGTGGTACCAGACACTTCTGTACTTCCTTAGCACAGTGTTATTTTCAATAATCTTGTTGTGTTATTCTAGCATTGAATAAATTACTGAAAATCATTAGTTTAATTGTGTTAATTTTGTCCAGTTATATTTGAATAAGGCCAAAAAAAATGATTTGTTTAATGTACTCTGACCAACTTCTCAAAATACTGTTACTCAATCATTTTTATCCTTCAAAATGGTACTTTAAATTCTTTTTTTTCAGTTAAGAAAGATTATTTATACTATTTTTAAAGTTAAGGTCTATAATTTTACAAAGATTCTTTTTCCATTAAAAGATTTATCTGAAAAAAAAAATATTAAACCTGTTTAGCTGTCAGGTGTACAAAATGAAAATTTCTTGATTTGTGCTTTTTATAACAACTATAAAAGTCTTAGCCAATTTCTTATAAAACCTACATATCTTGAAAAATGTGGAACAGAGTACATCAAACAAATAATTTTTTTTAAATAATGGCCTTAATCATACAGGCATAGTGCATTCAAAGAAACCGTACAAGGTTCAGAATCCCTCAACCTTCGTAAATCAATATGTTCTGATGCAAATAGATGACTTCCACATTTATAAGAATTATTTCCCTTTGTTGACACAACAACCATTTTTTTTTCACTATATTCTTTAATTCACATGTACCTGTACAAATTTTAGATATTCATAAACATAAAGCATAATATAGATCAAAGGAAATATTCATCTTATATTGCCTTATAGGGTTGGTGATGTAATATACCTTTGTCAGTTGACCCAAGAATGATAATGCAAAGGGATAAAATTTTTGTAAATGTGAATACCATCTATTCATACTCACACCTTAGGGAAATGAGATAATCAAACAAGAAAAATGTGTTCTTGAATTTAATGGAATACATTGCAAGGTATCAATAATATTATTTTGCTATAACACATGTATAAAATTTCATGCAAACTTTTCTTTTCAAGCAATCCTTACTTTTTCATTCTCTGCTTAAACCATACCTTCAAATGTAATACATGTCAAACAGCAAAAAAATTTCCTTCAAGATTTTTTGAATATCATTTTTGGTATATATATAAAATTGATTTTCATGGTTACATGATCACATAATCTTGATGACAGGAAATTGAGAGTATATTCCAAGAAAAAGAAAGATACTTGAAGTGTTCTGTTTTTAAAGGAAAATATTTCACAAATTTCATTAATTATTTTTGAATTTTAGTACAATGAATCTAAAGATTTATCATATTGATGAATAAATAGAGTGTAAAAGAAAAAGGGTATGATTTGTTACTTGCTATAAAAATTATTACAAGTTATGAAAACAGGTTAAGTATGTACTAAATAAAGAACATCTATACCTCCCTTTTACTAAGTTATATGCACACCCTCATCATGCTCGTGTAATGAACTGTCTCTCAACACATAAAAACAGTGAGTATATTATACAGTTACATGTATATACATGTATAAATTTTTGCAATGTCTATAGGCAATAATAGTAACAATTAATAATAAATTGCATGAAGTTTCAAATTCAACTATCAAGTATTTGTGAAAGAAGAAAGTGATTGTAAAAAATAACAGAATTCAAACAATAATGTCCACCATATTTAGACACTAAAGGAAGGTCTCAATCACAATTCTCACGATTATTCAATTTGATGAAATGCATTGTTCTTCTGTCGTAACAACACAGTTAAATCAATCCCTGGTCATCAGCAAAAACACAGTCACAGTTTCTTAAAATCCAGAAGCATTGCCATCCTTTTCAATAACTTTTGGAACAACTTTGTACAAGTGGTCTATGTATTTATTGCACTGTTCCACAGTTAGCCCATTCCAGAAATCCACAATTCCATTGATGAGTTCATCTTGGTTTCGTGGTTTCACTCTACGTCTGATGTGGTACTTCAGAGCTGCCCATATGTTCTCAATCGGATTCATATCCGGAGACTCTGGTGGTGTTACCCAGTGGTTGATATTGTGGTCTTCCATCCACTGTTTGGTTGATCGACTGACGTGTTTGGGATCGTTGTCCTGCATAAGTCTGTGTCCATCCGGGTAATGTTGCTGCAGGAATGGGAGTAAAGTTGTTTCCAGGATCTGTTGGTAGTAGATGCTGTCCATGATCCCAGTAAATATATGGATTCCTGTTGGCCCCCGCCTGGAAATACCAGCCCATACATGCACCTGCAATATTTGGAAAAAAAATGATTATTAAAACATTTTTAGAACATGTACTAAGAAACAAAATTTTTAATAATACATGTTTACTTATTATTTTTTAGGCTACAGGTTGTTTTAAGATGTTTTTACATGTAAAAGGGTGGAAATTTGTATACAGCACTCATTCTTTTACACACCAGCAGGGTTATTCGATCTCTATTGAGAAGTTGATGGCTGGTTTTAATACCCCCCCCCCCCCCAAGCGGGAGTATTAAACGAGCCATCAACTTCTCAACAGAGAATGCAGAAGTGCTAGTACAATTTAATCTAGGTCCCGGAACTAAACTCAAAGAATCATGACAATACTGCATTTGAGTAATTTTTTTTAGATGCTTGCCTACAGCAAAACGAAAGTAGATTCGCTCCGGTACGATTTTGGGGAATACATTTAACATTACATACATGTACGAAAAAGTTGAATAAAAATTAACCACGTTTACTAAAAAATTACCTTTTTTTAGTTTGTGCAGTATATGTACCTTCCACTTAAATAATAAACTGATAAAACCACAAATAGGAGTTTTTAGGTAGGCCCCTGAAATGGCTGAATCAATCTTGACATTCGGAACTCTCTGAATTGTTCATTCTGATCATACTTGTACGAACTTTTTGACCCCCATGCAATTTATAAACTTTTGATTCATCTAACACATGGGGGTGGGGAGAGGTTTAGAATTTTAGCAAAAATCAAGAATAAACAAAGTGTTCATTGTTTCTTTGTAAAAATAATGTGAATACATTTATTTTTAATTTAACACACCCGGGGGGGGGGGGTAGATTAGAGTAAGCAAGGTTTTCATTTTGTCTTTGTAAAAATAAAGTGACTACATTTATTGTTTTATTTATTTATTTTTGCTTCGGTCGATTGCAGTAATTTACATGTATTATTTTTTTTTCCTCGTCGGAACCCACGGGTTTTTCGGCTCTCCGTTCATTCATTGAATGTTGCCAGTGTAGCGGAGTCGGGGAGAAAAACTCGTGTGTTCAGACGATGTATTATGTTTTTTATATCAAAAATTACCAAAAAGGAAATAAATAAAGATTAAAAATGGTATTTATAGTGTACATGGATTGTCTATGTATGTCTGTATTTTGTTTTACTTATGTGCGATTCTATCATTTACGGTGTGGATTAAAAAAGATAGATATTCAAAACTTGTTATTTACGTGTGACATACATATACATTTTAATAATTACGTCTCTGTTTTTTTACAAAATAAATAAATATGATATGAAAAACAGACCTGATATGGATGTTTTGGCTTTGGGCGTTGGGTTATCTCTTCCCCGTCTTTCCAAAAGGAATAGTTTGTAGAATTCTGAATTTTAACTGTTGTTTCATCGGTAAACACGACGTCTTGAAATTGTTCATTACTTGTCACGCACCGTAAAGCAAAGTCCAATCTTTTTGGTTTGTTGGCGACTCTAACTTGCTGGCAATATTTCACGGCACGTCTTTTCCATCCCATTTTTTGTCTCGCTCTTTTAATTGTACTGTCACTTACTGTAATTCCAAATCTTTGCCGAACTACACGGGACACTTCTGAGGCAGATCTTTCACGGTCATCCGACATGGTATTGTCTATGAATTGTAAATGTTCCTGTGTAAGTTTTTTCCTTGGATCTTCACCATTACGTCTATTTTGATCGTCAATTGCACCAGTTGTTCTATATCTCTTCAAAAATAATGAAATACCGGGTCGTGAAACACAAACATTGTCCTCTCTAATGATTGAGTCCCTGATTTTTGAATTGTTTAATCCACTCTCGCTCAAAGTGATAATTCTACGTCGGATGTACGGTGGAATTCTCGAAAATTTATCAACGTTCTCCATATTCACTGTAAACATGTACATGCAAAAACAACAATGATCGATTTCACTACTGTATCTGGAATATACAATGGGCGGGGCTTACTGGCGGCAAGATTAAAGCGGGGTCCGCTTCACGCATGAGTGCGTAAAGCGAACCCAGAAAGCGAACGCCGGGTTCGCTCTAGCGGACCCAGAACTGACCCCGAGCGAACGCAGAGCGAACCCGAAGCGAACCCAGAGCGGTCCCAAAATTTCTGAAAGCGAACCCGCAGCGGACCCCGAGCGAACCCAGGAAGCGAACCCGGGGTGCGCTTTGGGTTCGCTCTGGTGTTAGGTTGTGTCCGGTCGGTACTGTAACTTGTTTCTCCGATCATCAGTAAAGAAATTTTAGGCACTTCTGAATTTCTTGTTCTTGCCGATAAAGATTATATCTTCTGGGTAAATGAGACAATGACCTTTAAACTTTCCAGAAAGTTTTTATGGGGTGTTTTGTAAAGTATCCTGAAATTTTAGGTTAGTACGACGCCTGGTTTGGATTTTAAATGAAAAATCTACGTTGCCATTGCGCAGGGGGAAAAAAGGGGGGGTGGGGGGAGGAAAGTAAAGAATGTTGATGTATATAAAGAATATACATTACAGAAATCTTAGCTTACTAAAGGGTTTATTGTGTTCAAAAGGTCAAGGGTCAAAGATCAAGGTCCTCTGAATAAGAAGGATGAAAGATTTTTTTTTTTTTTTTTTTTTTTTTTTTTCCAGGTTTGAATTATATTAATGGTAAACAATAAAAGGCTAAGGGAGTAGAGTCGAAAAGCACTTCAATTTTCGTTGAACAACGAAAAAAGGTCTAGTTATTAGGGCTTTTCGACTTTTGGCGAAAAGCCCTATTGTTTTCGTCTTGTTTTATTATTATTAGGGCTTTTCGCTTTCAGGCGAAAAGCCCTTTTGTTTTCGTCTTGTTTTATTATTATTATTATTATTATACCTAACACTTTTTTTGTCACGGATTTAAGGAGAACCCTTAGATATATGTATTTTATATTAGCACCGTTAGATTGCATTCCTAAATGTCTCGCGTATGTAAGGTTTTGTACTTCCGGAAACGTCACTTCCGGTATTTACAAGTAGAAAACTAAGATTTCTTTAGGAGCTTAAAAAATTCTTATTTTATATGGAAATCCATTCAAATTTTAGAAATAGATTCTTCAAAGTAAATCCTACAAAAAAGTTAGCGACAGCGTTATTGTACCTATGATACATTTTTGTGCTACAAGACTTCAAAGTTTGGAAAAGGGGGGATGGAAATTTTAAAATTGAAATACTATGTCGGAAAAATATTTTGAAGACTACAAATTGTTTAGAATGATGAATAGAACATGTACTGTTAGTTTCAACTCAATCCAAGCGGTACTTCCGGTTTTATGAGTCCCCTAAAGTTGTCTATGGAAGTTTCTATGTTAAATTGAAATCACGCATGTTCCATTATCTCAGATAGGAAGCAAGCAATTCTTGTAATATTTTAGTGCATTACTTGCTTTCACATTGTCTTCAGGTGATTAGATGTTGAAAGTAAAATTTTGAAAAATTAGGGGTTTTTAGGGGCCAGTACAAAAAACAGTTTCTTCCCTGTAACTTTTTTATTTATTAACCAATTTTCAAACTGATTTCGGTTTTGAATTTAGCATGAAGAGATCAATTTAAAATTTATGGTCCGTAGGGTCACTTTTTGCCCCCTAATAGGAGTTTTAGAGAACTGAAAAATAGTAAAATTTAGCAATTTCAAAAATGATCATGTAAGAGTTATCTCCCTTTGCACAACTGTTAAGAGCCTTACATATTCTTTAAGTTTCCATTCTGGTAAGCATCTGAAAAGTACTTCCGGTTTTATTAGTCTCTGAAATTGTCTATGGGAGTTTCTATGTTAAATTGAAAATCACGCATGTTCCATTATCTCAAAATCGAAGCATGCAATTTTTGTAATATTTAAGTAGAGTGCTTCTTTTAACATTATCTTCAGGTGATTAGGTGATGAAAAGAAAATTTCAAAAAATTAGGGATTTTAAGGGCCAGTACAAAAAAACACTTCTTCCCCTGTAACTCTTTTATTTATTAACCAATCTTCAAACTGATTTCGGTTTTGAATTAGGCATGAAGAGTACAATTTAAAAATTATGGTCCGTGGGGTCACTTTTTGTCCCCTTATAGGAGTTACAGAGGACTGAAAAATTGTAATTTTTATTTATTTCAAAAGTAGTGGAGTAAGAGTTATCTCCCTTTGCACATCTGTTGGCAGGCTTACATACTCTCTAGTTTTCAATTTTGGTATGCATATGAGAAGTACTTCAGGTTTTATGAATCTCTGTAATTGTCTATGGGAGTTCCCATGTTAAATGGAAAATTGCATATGTCACGATATTTCCTAAACTGAATAAGATATTCTTGTGAAAATTAAGTGATACAATGACTTTAATATTGTTTCAACCCCATTAGGGCCTGAAAATGAAATTCTGAAAAATAAGGGATTTCAAGGGGCTAATTTTGAAAAATGATTTTCCCATGTAACTTTTTTATTTCTAAATGAATATTTGAACCCTTTTCGATCCTGAGTTCAGCATAAAAGACACAATTTAAAAATTATGGTCCGTGGGTCACTTTTTTACCCCGTATAGGTGGTTTAGAGAGTTGAAATAAAGTAACTTTTAGTAATTTCAAAAATAAGAATATAAGAGTTATCCCCCTTTGCAGAGCTCTCGTGAGAATAACATACTCTTAAGGTTTCAATTTTTATAAGCTTCTGAAAACTTGATTCGGTCTGATTATTTTTTTTTTTTATGTTTTTCATTTTGTGAGAGTTATCGCTCTTTAAGGTCCTTGAGATTTAAAGCGTCGAAAAGCCCTCCGTTTTTGTTGAACGACAAAAAAGGTCTAGTTATTATTATTATTATACCTAACACTTTTACGTTTCGGATTTAAAGAAAACCTTTGGTTATATGTATATTATAATAAAACCGTTAGACAGCTTATCGGAATCTCTCCCGTATGTAAGGTTTTGTACTTCCGGAAACTTCACTTCCGGTATTTACAAGTAGAAAACTCAGATTTCTTTAGGAGCTTAAACAATTCTTATTTGATATGGAAATTCATTCAAATTTTAGCAATAGATTCTTCAAAGGAAATCCTACAAAAAAGTTAGCGACAGCGTTGTTGTACCTATGATACATTTTTGTGCTGTAAGACTCCAAAGTTAAGAAAAAGGGGGGATGGAAATTTTAAAATTTCAAAACCGTATAGGAAAAATATTTTAAAGACTACTTATTGTTAAAAGTGATTAATAGAACCTGTACTATAAGTTTCAAGTCCATCCAAGCAGAACTTTCGGTTTTATGAGTCCCCAAAAATTGTCTATGAGAGTTTCTATGTTAAATTGAAAGCACGCATGTTCCATTATTTCAGAAAGGAAGCAAGCAATTCTTGTCATATTTAAGTGGAATACTTACTTTTACACTGTCTTCAGGTGATTAGGTGATGAGAACAAAATTCCACAAAATAAGGGATTTGTAGGGGCCAGTACAACAAAACAGCTTTTCCCTGTAACTTTTTTATTTCTCAACAGATCTGTAAACAGTTTTCGGATTTGAGTTAAGCACGAAGAGTACATTTTAAAAATTATGGTCCGTGGGGTCACTTTTTGACCCCTTATAGGACTTTCAGAGGCCTGAAAAACAGTACTTTTACAGTTCTCTTGATTTCATCGCGTAATTAGAGTTATCGTTCTTTGCACGGTTGGCGAGCGTAGAAAGCGAAAGTAAGGTTTGGTCCTGTTGGCTGCGTAGCTATACTTTTTCAACAAGCACTCTGCTAGACTCGCCATGTATCCCATAATGGTTCCTTTCATTTTGCTACATCGAATATCACATCAAACATAAGAGATCTCAGTGTTTTAAGATATTTGACCGGGACTTTAGTACGAAACTAAATGCGCTGCCACCTGAAATTCGTAGAACTAAAATACGGGGGTGGATCCTGAAGTGTTTGGTAGACGGACTTTCATAAATTAAAGTCAAATCATGTAAAGTTAGAAGGTATAGGAAAAAAAAAACACATGAATTTCGTTTCATGATCACAAAAAGCATATTTTACAAGATGAATTAATTCTAAATAAAATTCAAATAAATTTGAGGTTTGAAAAAGAAGATAAATATCTGAAAGGAAATTAACTAATCATAACAGAAGAAACAAATGACATCAAAGATATTTGAAGAAATTCTAGATAAAATGTATAACTTGTTTCTCCGATCATCAGTAAAGAAATTTTAGGCACTTCTGAATTTCTTGTTCTTGCCGATAAAGATTATATCTTCTGGGTAAATGAGACAATGACCTTTAAACTTTCCAGAAAGTTTTTATGGGGTGTTTTGTAAAGTATCCTGAAATTTTAGGTTAGTACGACGCCTGGTTTGGATTTTAAATGAAAAATCTACGTTGCCATTGCGCAGGGGGAAAAAAGGGGGGGTGGGGGGAGGAAAGTAAAGAATGTTGATGTATATAAAGAATATACATTACAGAAATCTTAGCTTACTAAAGGGTTTATTGTGTTCAAAAGGTCAAGGGTCAAAGATCAAGGTCCTCTGAATAAGAAGGATGAAAGATTTTTTTTTTTTTTTTTTTTTTTTTTTTTTTCAGGTTTGAATTATATTAATGGTAAACAATAAAAGGCTAAGGGAGTAGAGTCGAAAAGCACTTCAATTTTCGTTGAACAACGAAAAAAGGTCTAGTTATTAGGGCTTTTCGACTTTTGGCGAAAAGCCCTATTGTTTTCGTCTTGTTTTATTAGGGCTTTTCGCTTTCAGGCGAAAAGCCCTATTGTTTTCGTCTTGTTTATTATTATTATTATTATACTGAACACTTTTTTCGTTCAGCATTTGAGGAGTACCTTTAAAAATAGGATTTTTCTCTTATAACCACTAAATAGCAAACGTTAATATCTCACGTATGTAACATTTTGAACTTCCGGTTTACTCACTTCCGGTTTCTACCAAAGAAAAACTGAAATTTTTAAAGAAGCTAAAATCTTTCTCATTTGGAATGTCTAGACTCTCAAATTCAAGATATAAATTCTACACACCGATACCTACAAAAAAGTTACCGACGGTGATTTTTGACCACTGATATTTTCCGAGATATAAGACTTCAGACATGAAGAAGGGGGGATGAAATTTTTAAAAGTCACAATTAAGGTTTGAAAATTATTTTGAGCATTGAAATATGTTAATACTAATATGTTGAACATATACTGTAAGTTTCATATCGATCCTAGCCGAACTTCCGGTTTTAGGGGTCTTTGAAAATTGTCTATGGGAGTTTCTATGTTAAATTGAAATCAGTCGTGGCACGTTTTCTCTTAAAATAATCAAGATATTCTTGTGAGATTTTAAGTGTAGAATGATCTTGATATGGTACCGACCTCATTAGGTCATAAAAAGATAATTCGGGAAAATAAGGGATTTCTAGGGGCCAACATCGAAAACATACTTTTTCCTGTAACTTTTTTATTTCCCAATGAATTTTTAAACAGTTTCCTATTCTGGGTTCAGAACAAAAAGAACAATCTAAAAATTATGGTCCGTGGGGTCACTTTCTGAACCCTTATAGGAGTTACAGAAGACTGAAATAACGTAATTTTCATCTATTACAAAAATAATAGAGTAAGAGTTATCTCCCTTTGAACATCAGTTAACAGGCTTACATACTCTTTAGGTTTCAAGTTTGGTATGCATATGACAAGTACTTCCGGTTTTATGAATCTCTAATTTTGTCTACGGGAGTTCTCATGTTAAATTGAAAATTACACATTTCACGATATCTCTTAAAGTAATCAAGATATTCTTGTGAAAATTGAGTGATATAATGACTGTGATACTTCTGCAACCCCACTAGGGTTTGAAAATGAATTTCTGGAAAATAAGGGATTTCTAGGGGCCAAAGTTGAAAACTGACCTTTGCCCATAACTTTTTTAATTCTTAATGAATTTTTGAACAGTTTTCTATTCTGGGTTAAGCTTAAAGAGTGTAATCTAAAAATTATGGTCCGTGGGGTCACTTTTTGACCCCTTATAGGAGTTACAGATGACTGAAATAATGTAATTTTTATTTATTTCAAATATGATGAAGTAAGAGTTATCTCCCTTTGCACATCTGTTGGCGAGCTTACATACTCTTTAGGTTTCAAGTTTGGTATGCATATGACAAGTACTTCCGGTTTCATGAATCTTTGAATTTGTCTATGGGAGTTCCCATGTTAAATGGAAAAATGCACATGTCACGATATCTCCTAAACTAAATAAGATATTCTTGTGAAAATTGAGTGATTTAATGCCTTTGATAATGTTTCAACCCAATAAGGGTCTGAAAATGAATATCTGAAAAATAAGGGATTTCAAGGGGCTAATATTGAAAACTGATTTTCCACTGTAACTGTTTTATTTCTAAATGAATTTTTGAACAGTTTTCGATTCCGAGTTCAGCATGAAGGGTTCAGTTTAAAAATGATGGTCCGTGGGGTCACTTTTTGACCCCTTATAGGTGTTTTAGAGACCTGAAATATAGTAACTTTTAGTAATTTTCAAATTTCATTGTAAGAGTTATCCCCCTTTGCAGAGCTCTAGTGAGAATTGCATACTCTTTAGGTTTCTATTTTTATAAGCTCCTGAAGACTTGATACCCTTTGATTTTTTTTTTTATGTTTTTCATTTTGTTAGAGTTATCGCTCCTTAAGGTCCTTGTGATTTTAAGCGCCGAAAAGCCCTCCGTTTTTGTTGAACGACAAAAAAGGTCTAGTTATTATTATTATTATTATTATTATTATACCTAACACTTTTACGTTTCGGATTTAAAGAAAACCTTTGGTTATATGTATATTATAATAAAACCGTTAGACAGCTTATCGGAATCTCTCCCGTATGTAAGGTTTTGTACTTCCGGAAACTTCACTTCCGGTATTTACAAGTAGAAAACTCAGATTTCTTTAGGAGCTTAAACAATTCTTATTTGATATGGAAATTCATTCAAATTTTAGCAATAGATTCTTCAAAGGAAATCCTACAAAAAAGTTAGCGACAGCGTTGTTGTACCTATGATACATTTTTGTGCTGTAAGACTCCAAAGTTAAGAAAAAGGGGGGATGGAAATTTTAAAATTTCAAAACCGTATAGGAAAAATATTTTAAAGACTACTTATTGTTAAAAGTGATTAATAGAACCTGTACTATAAGTTTCAAGTCCATCCAAGCAGAACTTTCGGTTTTATGAGTCCCCAAAAATTGTCTATGAGAGTTTCTATGTTAAATTGAAAGCACGCATGTTCCATTATTTCAGAAAGGAAGCAAGCAATTCTTGTCATATTTAAGTGGAATACTTACTTTTACACTGTCTTCAGGTGATTAGGTGATGAGAACAAAATTCCACAAAATAAGGGATTTTTAGGGGCCAGTACAACAAAACAGCTTTTCCCTGTAACTTTTTTATTTCTCAACAGATCTGTAAACAGTTTTCGGATTTGAGTTAAGCACGAAGAGTACATTTTAAAAATTATGGTCCGTGGGGTCACTTTTTGACCCCTTATAGGACTTTCAGAGGCCTGAAAAACAGTACTTTTACAGTTCTCTTGATTTCATCGCGAAATTAGAGTTATCGTTCTTTGCACGGTTGGCGAGCGTAGAAAGCGAAAGTAAGGTTTTGTCCTGTTGGCTGCGTAGCTATACTTTTTCAACAAGCACTCTGCTAGACTCGCCATGTATCCCATAATGGTTCCTTTCATTTTGCTACATCGAATATCACATCAAACATAAGAGATCTCAGTGTTTTAAGATATTTGACCGGGACTTTAGTACGGAACTAAATGCGCTGCCACCTGAAATTCGTAGAACTAAAATACGGGGGTGGATCCTGAAGTGTTTGGTAGACGGACTTTCATAAATTAAAGTCAAATCATGTAAAGTTAGAAGGTATAGGAAAAAAAAAAACACATGAATTTCGTTTCATGATCACAAAAAGCATATTTTACAAGATGAATTAATTCTAAATAAAATTCAAATAAATTTGAGGTTTGAAATAGAAGATAAATATCTGAGAGGAAAATAACTAATCATAACAGAAGAAACAAATGACATCAAAGATATTTGAAGAAATTCTAGATAAAATGTATAACTTGTTTCTCCGATCATCAGTAAAGAAATTTTAGGCACTTCTGAATTTCTTGTTCTTGCCGATAAAGATTATATCTTCTGGGTAAATGAGACAATGACCTTTAAACTTTCCAGAAAGTTTTTATGGGGTGTTTTGTAAAGTATTCTGAAATTTTAAGTTAGTACGACGCCTGGTTTGGATTTTAAATGAAAAATCTACGTTGCCATTGCGCAGGGGGAAAAAAAAGGGGGTGGGGGGAGGAAAGTAAAGAATGTTGATGTATATAAAGAATATACATTACAGAAATCTTAGCTTACTAAAGGGTTTATTGTGTTCAAAAGGTCAAGGGTCAAAGATCAAGGTCCTCTGAATAAGAAGGATGAAAGATTTTTTTTTTTTTTTTTTTTTTTTTTTTTCCAGGTTTGAATTATATTAATGGTAAACAATAAAAGGCTAAGGGAGTAGAGTCGAAAAGCACTTCAATTTTCGTTGAACAACGAAAAAAGGTCTAGTTATTAGGGCTTTTCGACTTTTGGCGAAAAGCCCTATTGTTTTCGTCTTGTTTTATTATTATTATTATTATTATTATTATACCTAACACTTTTACGTTTCGGATTTAAAGAAAACCTTTGGTTATATGTATATTATAATAAAACCGTTAGACAGCTTATCGGAATCTCTCCCGTATGTAAGGTTTTGTACTTCCGGAAACTTCACTTCCGGTATTTACAAGTAGAAAACTCAGATTTCTTTAGGAGCTTAAACAATTCTTATTTGATATGGAAATTCATTCAAATTTTAGCAATAGATTCTTCAAAGGAAATCCTACAAAAAAGTTAGCGACAGCGTTGTTGTACCTATGATACATTTTTGTGCTGTAAGACTCCAAAGTTAAGAAAAAGGGGGGATGGAAATTTTAAAATTTCAAAACCATATAGGAAAAATATTTTGAAGACTACATATTGTTAAAAGTGATTAATAGAACCTGTACTATAAGTTTCAAGTCCATCCAAGCAGAACTTTCGGTTTTATGAGTCCCCAAAAATTGTCTATGAGAGTTTCTATGTTAACGTGAAAGCACGCATGTTCCATTATTTCAGAAAGGAAGCAAGCAATTCTTGTCATATTTAAGTGGAATACTTACTTTTACACTGTCTTCAGGTGATTAGGTGATGAGAACAAAATTCCACAAAATAAGGGATTTTTAGGGGCCAGTACAACAAAACAGCTTTTCCCTGTAACTTTTTTATTTCTCAACAGATCTGTAAACAGTTTTCGGATTTGAGTTAAGCACGAAGAGTACATTTTAAAAATTATGGTCCGTGGGGTCACTTTTTGACCCCTTATAGGACTTTCAGAGGCCTGAAAAACAGTACTTTTACAGTTCTCTTGATTTCATCGCGTAATTACAGTTATCGTTCTTTGCACGGTTGGCGAGCGTAGAAAGCGAAAGTAAGGTTTGGTCCTGTTGGCTGCGTAGCTATACTTTTTCAACAAGCACTCTGCTAGACTCGCCATGTATCCCATAATGGTTCCTTTCATTTTGCTACATCGAATATCACATCAAACATAAGAGATCTCAGTGTTTTAAGATATTTGACCGGGACTTTAGTACGAAACTAAATTCGCTGCCACCTAAAATGCGTAGAACAAAAATACGGGGGTGGATCCTCAAGTGTTTCGTAGACGGACTTTCATAAATTAAAGTCAAATCATGTAAAGCTAGAAGGTACAGGGGGGAAAAAACATGAATCTCATTTCATGATCACCAAAAAAAAAAAAAAAGCATATTTTACAAGATGAATTAATTCTAAATAAAATTCAAATAAATTTGAGGTTTGAAATAGAAGATAAATATCTGAGAGGAAAATAACTAATCATAACAGAAGAAACAAATGACATCAAAGATATTTGAAGAAATTCTAGATAAAATGTATAACTTGTTTCTCCGATCATCAGTAAAGAAATTTTAGGCACTTCTGAATTTCTTGTTCTTGCCGATAAAGATTATATCTTCTGGGTAAATGAGACAATGACCTTTAAACTTTCCAGAAAGTTTTTATGGGGTGTTTTGTAAAGTATTCTGAAATTTTAGGTTAGTACGACGCCTGGTTTGGATTTTAAATGAAAAATCTACGTTGCCATTGCGCAGGGGGAAAAAAAAGGGGGTGGGGGGAGGAAAGTAAAGAATGTTGATGTATATAAAGAATATACATTACAGAAATCTTAGCTTACTAAAGGGTTTATTGTGTTCAAAAGGTCAAGAGTCAAAGATCAAGGTCCTCTGAATAAGAAGGATGAAAGATTTTTTTTTTTTTTTTTTTTTTTTTTCCAGGTTTGAATTATATTAATGGTAAACAATAAAAGGCTAAGGGAGTAGAGTCGAAAAGCACTTCAATTTTCGTTGAACAACGAAAAAAGGTCTAGTTATTAGGGCTTTTCGACTTTTGGCGAAAAGCCCTATTGTTTTCGTCTTGTTTTATTATTAGGGCTTTTCGACTTTTGGCGAAAAGCCCTATTGTTTTCGTCTTGTTTTATTATTATTATTATTATTATTATACCTAACACTTTTACGTTTCGGATTTAAAGAAAACCTTTGGTTATATGTATATTATAATAAAACCGTTAGACAGCTTATCGGAATCTCTCCCGTATGTAAGGTTTTGTACTTCCGGAAACTTCACTTCCGGTATTTACAAGTAGAAAACTCAGATTTCTTTAGGAGCTTAAACAATTCTTATTTGATATGGAAATTCATTCAAATTTTAGCAATAGATTCTTCAAAGGAAATCCTACAAAAAAGTTAGCGACAGCGTTGTTGTACCTATGATACATTTTTGTGCTGTAAGACTCCAAAGTTAAGAAAAAGGGGGGATGGAAATTTTAAAATTTCAAAACCGTATAGGAAAAATATTTTAAAGACTACTTATTGTTAAAAGTGATTAATAGAACCTGTACTATAAGTTTCAAGTCCATCCAAGCAGAACTTTCGGTTTTATGAGTCCCCAAAAATTGTCTATGAGAGTTTCTATGTTAAATTGAAAGCACGCATGTTCCATTATTTCAGAAAGGAAGCAAGCAATTCTTGTCATATTTAAGTGGAATACTTACTTTTACACTGTCTTCAGGTGATTAGGTGATGAGAACAAAATTCCACAAAATAAGGGATTTTTAGGGGCCAGTACAACAAAACAGCTTTTCCCTGTAACTTTTTTATTTCTCAACAGATCTGTAAACAGTTTTCGGATTTGAGTTAAGCACGAAGAGTACATTTTAAAAATTATGGTCCGTGGGGTCACTTTTTGACCCCTTATAGGACTTTCAGAGGCCTGAAAAACAGTACTTTTACAGTTCTCTTGATTTCATCGCGTAATTAGAGTTATCGTTCTTTGCACGGTTGGCGAGCGTAGAAAGCGAAAGTAAGGTTTTGTCCTGTTGGCTGCGTAGCTATACTTTTTCAACAAGCACTCTGCTAGACTCGCCATGTATCCCATAATGGTTCCTTTCATTTTGCTACATCGAATATCACATCAAACATAAGAGATCTCAGTGTTTTAAGATATTTGACCGGGACTTTAGTACGGAACTAAATGCGCTGCCACCTGAAATTCGTAGAACTAAAATACGGGGGTGGATCCTGAAGTGTTTGGTAGACGGACTTTCATAAATTAAAGTCAAATCATGTAAAGTTAGAAGGTATAGGAAAAAAAAAACACATGAATTTCGTTTCATGATCACAAAAAGCATATTTTACAAGATGAATTAATTCTAAATAAAATTCAAATAAATTTGAGGTTTGAAATAGAAGATAAATATCTGAGAGGAAAATAACTAATCATAACAGAAGAAACAAATGACATCAAAGATATTTGAAGAAATTCTAGATAAAATGTATAACTTGTTTCTCCGATCATCAGTAAAGAAATTTTAGGCACTTCTGAATTTCTTGTTCTTGCCGATAAAGATTATATCTTCTGGGTAAATGAGACAATGACCTTTAAACTTTCCAGAAAGTTTTTATGGGGTGTTTTGTAAAGTATTCTGAAATTTTAAGTTAGTACGACGCCTGGTTTGGATTTTAAATGAAAAATCTACGTTGCCATTGCGCAGGGGGAAAAAAAAGGGGGTGGGGGGAGGAAAGTAAAGAATGTTGATGTATATAAAGAATATACATTACAGAAATCTTAGCTTACTAAAGGGTTTATTGTGTTCAAAAGGTCAAGGGTCAAAGATCAAGGTCCTCTGAATAAGAAGGATGAAAGATTTTTTTTTTTTTTTTTTTTTTTTTTTTTTTTCCAGGTTTGAATTATATTAATGGTAAACAATAAAAGGCTAAGGAAGTAGAGTCGAAAAGCACTTCAATTTTCGTTGAACAACGAAAAAAGGTCTAGTTATTAGGGCTTTTCGACTTTTGGCGAAAAGCCCTATTGTTTTCGTCTTGTTTTATTATTATTATTATTATTATTATTATACCTAACACTTTTACGTTTCGGATTTAAAGAAAACCTTTGGTTATATGTATATTATAATAAAACCGTTAGACAGCTTATCGGAATCTCTCCCGTATGTAAGGTTTTGTACTTCCGGAAACTTCACTTCCGGTATTTACAAGTAGAAAACTCAGATTTCTTTAGGAGCTTAAACAATTCTTATTTGATATGGAAATTCATTCAAATTTTAGCAATAGATTCTTCAAAGGAAATCCTACAAAAAAGTTAGCGACAGCGTTGTTGTACCTATGATACATTTTTGTGCTGTAAGACTCCAAAGTTAAGAAAAAGGGGGGATGGAAATTTTAAAATTTCAAAACCATATAGGAAAAATATTTTGAAGACTACATATTGTTAAAAGTGATTAATAGAACCTGTACTATAAGTTTCAAGTCCATCCAAGCAGAACTTTCGGTTTTATGAGTCCCCAAAAATTGTCTATGAGAGTTTCTATGTTAACGTGAAAGCACGCATGTTCCATTATTTCAGAAAGGAAGCAAGCAATTCTTGTCATATTTAAGTGGAATACTTACTTTTACACTGTCTTCAGGTGATTAGGTGATGAGAACAAAATTCCACAAAATAAGGGATTTTTAGGGGCCAGTACAACAAAACAGCTTTTCCCTGTAACTTTTTTATTTCTCAACAGATCTGTAAACAGTTTTCGGATTTGAGTTAAGCACGAAGAGTACATTTTAAAAATTATGGTCCGTGGGGTCACTTTTTGACCCCTTATAGGACTTTCAGAGGCCTGAAAAACAGTACTTTTACAGTTCTCTTGATTTCATCGCGTAATTACAGTTATCGTTCTTTGCACGGTTGGCGAGCGTAGAAAGCGAAAGTAAGGTTTGGTCCTGTTGGCTGCGTAGCTATACTTTTTCAACAAGCACTCTGCTAGACTCGCCATGTATCCCATAATGGTTCCTTTCATTTTGCTACATCGAATATCACATCAAACATAAGAGATCTCAGTGTTTTAAGATATTTGACCGGGACTTTAGTACGAAACTAAATTCGCTGCCACCTAAAATGCGTAGAACAAAAATACGGGGGTGGATCCTCAAGTGTTTCGTAGACGGACTTTCATAAATTAAAGTCAAATCATGTAAAGCTAGAAGGTACAGGGGGGAAAAAACATGAATCTCATTTCATGATCACCAAAAAAAAAAAAAAAGCATATTTTACAAGATGAATTAATTCTAAATAAAATTCAAATAAATTTGAGGTTTGAAATAGAAGATAAATATCTGAGAGGAAAATAACTAATCATAACAGAAGAAACAAATGACATCAAAGATATTTGAAGAAATTCTAGATAAAATGTATAACTTGTTTCTCCGATCATCAGTAAAGAAATTTTAGGCACTTCTGAATTTCTTGTTCTTGCCGATAAAGATTATATCTTCTGGGTAAATGAGACAATGACCTTTAAACTTTCCAGAAAGTTTTTATGGGGTGTTTTGTAAAGTATTCTGAAATTTTAGGTTAGTACGACGCCTGGTTTGGATTTTAAATGAAAAATCTACGTTGCCATTGCGCAGGGGGAAAAAAAGGGGGTGGGGGGAGGAAAGTAAAGAATGTTGATGTATATAAAGAATATACATTACAGAAATCTTAGCTTACTAAAGGGTTTATTGTGTTCAAAAGGTCAAGAGTCAAAGATCAAGGTCCTCTGAATAAGAAGGATGAAAGATTTTTTTTTTTTTTTTTTTTTTTTTTCCAGGTTTGAATTATATTAATGGTAAACAATAAAAGGCTAAGGGAGTAGAGTCGAAAAGCACTTCAATTTTCGTTGAACAACGAAAAAAGGTCTAGTTATTAGGGCTTTTCGACTTTTGGCGAAAAGCCCTATTGTTTTCGTCTTGTTTTATTATTAGGGCTTTTCGACTTTTGGCGAAAAGCCCTATTGTTTTCGTCTTGTTTTATTATTATTATTATTATTATTATACCTAACACTTTTACGTTTCGGATTTAAAGAAAATCTTTGGTTATATGTATTTTATAATAAAACCGTTAGACAGCTTATCTGAATCTCTCCCGTATGTAAGGTTTTGTACTTCCGGAAACTTCACTTCCGGTATTTACAAGTAGAAAACTCAGATTTCTTTAGGAGCTTAAACAATTCTTATTTGATATGGAAATTCATTTAAATTTTAGGAATAGATTCTTCAAAGGAAATCCTACAAAAAAGTTAGCGACAGCGTTGTTGTACCTATGATACATTTTTGTGTTGTAAGACTCCAAAGTTAAGAAAAAGGGGGGATGGAAATTTTAAAATTTCAAAACCATATAGGAAAAATATTTTGAAGACTACATATTGTTAAAAGTGATTAATAGAACATGTACTATAAGTTTCAAGTCAATCCAAGCAGAACTTTCGGTTTTATAAGTCCCCAAAAATTGTCTATGAGAGTTTCTATGTTAAATTGAAAGCACGCATGTTCCATTATTTCAGAAAGGAAGCAAGCAATTCTTGTCATATTTAAGTGGAATACTTACTTTTACACTGTCTTCAGGTGATTAGGTGATGAAAACAAAATTCCACAAAATAAGGGATTTTTAGGGGCCAGTACAACAAAACAGCTTTTCCCTGTAACTTTTTTATTTCTCAACAGATCTGTAAACAGTTTTCGGATTTGAGTTAAGCACGAAGAATACATTTTAAAAATTATGGTCCGTGGGGTCACTTTTTGACCCCTTATAGGACTTTCAGAGGCCTGAAAAACAGTACTTTTACAGTTCTCTTGATTTCATCGCGTAATTACAGTTATCGTTCTTTGCACGGTTGGCAAGCGTAGAAAGCGAAAGTAAGGTTTGGTCCTGTTGGCTGCCTAGCTATACTTTTTCAACAAGCGCTCTGCTAGACTCGCCATGTATCCCAGAATGGTTCCTTTCATTTTGCTACATCGAATATCACATCAAACATAAGAGATCTCAGTGTTTTAAGATATTTGACCGGGACTTTAGTACGAAACTAAATTCGCTGCCACCTAAAATGCGTAGAACAAAAATACGGGGGTGGATCCTCAAGTGTTTCGTAGACGGACTTTCATAAATTAAAGTCAAATCATGTAAAGCTAGAAGGTACAGGGGGGAAAAAAACATGAATTTCATTTCATGATCACCAAAAAAAAAAAAAAAGCATATTTTACAAGATGAATTAATTCTAAATAAAATTCAAATAAATTTGAGGTTTGAAAAAGAAGATAAATATCTGAAAGGAAATTAACTAATCATAACAGAAGAAACAAATGACATCAAAGATATTTGAAGAAGTTCTAGATAAAATGTATATCTTGTTTCTCCGATCACCAGAAAAGAAATTTTAGGCACTTCTGAATTTCTTGTTCTTGCCGATAAAAACTATATCTTCTAGGTAAATGAGACAATGCCTTTTAAACTTTCCAGAAAGTTTTTATGGGGTGTTTTGTAAAGTATTCTGAAATTTTAGGTTAATACGATGTCTGGTTTAGAGTTTGGAGAAAAAATCTACGTAGCCATTGCGCAGGGGAAAAAGAGGGGGGGGGGGTGAAAGTAAAGTATGTTTATGTATATAAAGAATATACATTACAGAAATCTTTAGCTTACTAAAGGGTTTATTGTGTTTAAAAGGTCAAGGGTCAAAGGTCAAGGTCCTCTGACTAAAAAGGATGAAAGTAGGTTTTGTTTTTTTTTTTTTTCAGGTTTGAATTATATTAATGGTAAATAATAAAAGGCTAAGGGAGTAGAGTCGAAAAGCACTTCAATTTTCGTTGAACAACGAGAAAAAGGTCTAGTTATTAGGGCTTTTCGACTTTTGGCGAAAAGCCCTATTGTTTTCGTCTTGTTTTATTATTAGGGCTTTTCGCTTTCAGGCGAAAAGCCCTATTGTTTTCGTCTTTTTTATTAGGGCTTTTCGCTTTCAGGCGAAAAGCCCTATTGTTTTCGTCTTTTTTATTATTATTATTATTATACTGAACACTTTTTCCGCTTCGATTTTAAGGAGTACCTTTAAAAACTGGTATTTTGTTTTATAACTATTAGATGGCAAATGTAAATGTCTCGCGTATGTAAGGTTTTGGACTTCCGGTTCCCTTACTTCCGGTTTCTACAGGAGAATATCTTAAATCCCTAAAGAAGTGAAAATCGATTTCATTTTCAATGTCTAACCTCCCAAATTAATGATATAAATTCTTGACACCAATACCTACAAAAAAGTTAGCGACAGTGATTTTTGACCACAGATACTTTTTGAGATATAAGACTTGAAACATTGAAAAAGGGGGGATGACACTTTTAAAAGTCATAATTAACGGAAGCAAAATTATTCTGACAATTGAAGTATGTTAAGACAAATAAGGAGAAGATACCCTGCAAGTTTCATGTCCATCCGAGTGGAACTTCCGGTTTTATGAGTCTTTGAAAATTGCCTATGGGAGTTTCTATGTTAAATTGAAATCACGCATGACACGTTTTCACTCAAAAAAATCAAGGTATTATTTTGAAATTTTAATTGTAGGATGACTTTAATACTGTTCCCAAGTGATTAGGTTATGAAAATGAAATTCAGGGAAATTAGGGGTTTTTAGGGGCCAACATTGAAAACGGACTTTTGTCTGTAACATTTTTTCATTTCTCAATGAATTTTTAAACGGCTTTCAGATTTGAATTTAGTATAAAGAGGGCAATTGAAAAATTATGGTCCGTGGGGTCACTTTTTGACCCCTTATAGGAGTTACAGAGGACTGAAATAACGTAATTTTTATTTATTTCAAAAATGATGAAGTAAGAGTTATCTCCCTTTGCACATCTGTTGGCAGGCTTACATACCCATTAGGTTTCAAGTTTGGTATGCATATGACAAGTACTTCCGGTTTTATGAATCTCTGAATTTGTCTATGGGAGTTCCCATGTTAAATGGAAAATTGCACATGTCATGATATCTCCTAAACTAAATAAGATATTCTTGTGAAAATTGAGTGATATAATGACGTTCATATTTTTTCAATCTCTTTAGGGTCTGAAAATGAAATTCTGAAAAATAAGGGATTTAAAGGGGCTAATATTAAAAACAGATTTTCTCATGTAACTTTTTTATTTCTAAATAAATTTTTGAACAGTTTTCGGTTCTGAGTTCAGCATAACGGGTACAAATTGAAAATTAAGGTCCGTGGGGTCACTTTTTGACCCCTTATAGGTGTTTTAGGGACCTGAAATATAGTAACTTTTAGTAATTTCAAAAATAACAATGTAAGAGTTATCTCCCTTTGCAGGGCTCTATTTAGAATAACATACTCTTTAAGTTTCAATTTTCATAAGCTTCTGAAAACTAGATCCGGTCTGATAATTTTTTTATGTTTTTCGTTTTGTTAGAGTTATCGCTCTTTAAGGTCGTTTAAATTTCAAGCGTCGAAAAGCCCTCCGTTTTTGTTGAACGACAAAAAAGGTCTAGTTATTATTATTATTATTATTATTATTATTATTATTATACTGAACACTTTTTTCGTTCAGCATTTGAGGAGTACCTTTAGAAATAGGACTTTTCTCTTATAACCACTAAATAGCAAATGTAAATATCTCGCGTATATAAGGTATTGAACTTCTGATTTAGTCACTTCCGGTTTCTACTAAAGAAAAACTGAAATACCTAAAGAAGCTAAAATCTTTCTCATTTTGAATGTCTAGACTCTCAAATTCAGGATATAAATTCTAGACACCAATACCTACAAAAAAGTCAGCGACGGTGATTTTCGACCACTGATACTTTCTGAGATATAAGACTTCAGACATTCAAAAAGGGGGATGAAATTTTTAAATGTCAAAATTAAGGTTTGAAAATTATTTTGAGCATTGAAATACGTTAAGATTAAAAAGTTCAACATATCCTGTAAGTTTCATATCGATCCGAGCCGAACTTCCGGTTTTACGGGTCTTTGAAAATTGTCTATGGGAGTTTCTATGTTAAATTGAAATCAGTCGTGGCACGTTTTCTCTTAAAATAATCAAGATATTCTTGTGAGATTTTAAGTGTAGAATGACCTTGATACGGTACCGACCTCATTAGGTCATGAAAAGTAAATTCGGGAAAATAAGGGATTTCTAGGGGCCAACATTGAAAACATACTTTTTCCTGTAACTTCTTTATTTCTCAATGAATTTTTAAACAGTTTTCTATTCTGGGTTCAGATCAAAGAGGACAATCTAAAAATTATGGTCCGTGGGGTCACTTTTTGACCCCTTATAGGAGTTACAGAAGACTGAAATAATGTAATTTTTATTTATTTCAAAAAGAATGGAGTAAGAGTTATCTCCCTTTGAACATCAATTAACAGCCTTACATACTCTTTAGGTTTCAAGTTTGGTATACATATGACAAGCACTTCCGGTTTTATGAATCTCTAAATTTGTCTATGGGAGTTCTCATGTTAAATGGAAAATTGCACATTTCACGATATCTCTTAAAGTAATCAAGATATACTTGTGAAAATTTAGTGATATAATGACTGTGATATTGTTTCAACCCCATAAGGGTTTGAAAATGAATTTCTGGAAAATAAGGGATTTCTAGGGGCCAAAGTTGAAAACTGACCTTTGTCCATAACTTTCTTAATTCTCAATGAATTTTTAAACAGTTTTCTATTCTGGGTTTATCTTAAAGATTACAATCTAAAAATTATGGTCCGTGGGGTCACTTTTTGACCCCTTATAGGAGTTACAGAGGACTGAAATAATGAAATTTTTATTTATTTCAAATATGATGAAGTAAGAGTTATCTCCCTTTGGACATCTGTTGGCGGGCTTACATACTCTTTAGGTTTTAAGTTTGGTATGCATATGACAAGTACTTCGGGTTTTATGAATCTCTGAATTTGTCTATGGGAGTTCCTATGTTAAATTGAAAGCACGCATGTTCCATTATTTCAGAAAGGAAGCAAGCAATTCTTGTCATATTTAAGTGGAATACTTACTTTTACACTGTCTTCAGGTGATTAGGTGATGAAAACAAAATTCCACAAAATAAGGGATTTTTAGGGGCCAGTACAACAAAACAGCTTTTCCCTGTAACTTTTTTATTTCTCAACAGATCTGTAAACAGTTTTCGGATTTGAGTTAAGCACGAAGAATACATTTTAAAAATTATGGTCCGTGGGGTCACTTTTTGACCCCTTATAGGACTTTCAGAGGCCTGAAAAACAGTACTTTTACAGTTCTCTTGATTTCATCGCGTAATTACAGTTATCGTTCTTTGCACGGTTGGCAAGCGTAGAAAGCGAAAGTAAGGTTTGGTCCTGTTGGCTGCCTAGCTATACTTTTTCAACAAGCGCTCTGCTAGACTCGCCATGTATCCCAGAATGGTTCCTTTCATTTTGCTACATCGAATATCACATCAAACATAAGAGATCTCAGTGTTTTAAGATATTTGACCGGGACTTTAGTACGAAACTAAATTCGCTGCCACCTAAAATGCGTAGAACAAAAATACGGGGGTGGATCCTCAAGTGTTTCGTAGACGGACTTTCATAAATTAAAGTCAAATCATGTAAAGCTAGAAGGTACAGGGGGGAAAAAAACATGAATTTCATTTCATGATCACCAAAAAAAAAAAAAAAAGCATATTTTACAAGATGAATTAATTCTAAATAAAATTCAAATAAATTTGAGGTTTGAAAAAGAAGATAAATATCTGAAAGGAAATTAACTAATCATAACAGAAGAAACAAATGACATCAAAGATATTTGAAGAAGTTCTAGATAAAATGTATATCTTGTTTCTCCGATCACCAGAAAAGAAATTTTAGGCACTTCTGAATTTCTTGTTCTTGCCGATAAAAACTATATCTTCTAGGTAAATGAGACAATGCCTTTTAAACTTTCCAGAAAGTTTTTATGGGGTGTTTTGTAAAGTATTCTGAAATTTTAGGTTAATACGATGTCTGGTTTAGAGTTTGGAGAAAAAATCTACGTAGCCATTGCGCAGGGGAAAAAGAGGGGGGGGGGGTGAAAGTAAAGTATGTTTATGTATATAAAGAATATACATTACAGAAATCTTTAGCTTACTAAAGGGTTTATTGTGTTTAAAAGGTCAAAGGTCAAAGGTCAAGGTCCTCTGACTAAAAAGGATGAAAGTAGGTTTTGTTTTTTTTTTTTTTTCAGGTTTGAATTATATTAATGGTAAATAATAAAAGGCTAAGGGAGTAGAGTCGAAAAGCACTTCAATTTTCGTTGAACAACGAGAAAAAGGTCTAGTTATTAGGGCTTTTCGACTTTTGGCGAAAAGCCCTATTGTTTTCGTCTTGTTTTATTATTAGGGCTTTTCGCTTTCAGGCGAAAAGCCCTATTGTTTTCGTCTTTTTTATTAGGGCTTTTCGCTTTCAGGCGAAAAGCCCTATTGTTTTCGTCTTTTTTATTATTATTATTATTATACTGAACACTTTTTCCGCTTCGATTTTAAGGAGTACCTTTAAAAACTGGTATTTTGTTTTATAACTATTAGATGGCAAATGTAAATGTCTCGCGTATGTAAGGTTTTGGACTTCCGGTTCCCTTACTTCCGGTTTCTACAGGAGAATATCTTAAATCCCTAAAGAAGTGAAAATCGATTTCATTTTCAATGTCTAACCTCCCAAATTAATGATATAAATTCTTGACACCAATACCTACAAAAAAGTTAGCGACAGTGATTTTTGACCACAGATACTTTTTGAGATATAAGACTTGAAACATTGAAAAAGGGGGGATGACACTTTTAAAAGTCATAATTAACGGAAGCAAAATTATTCTGACAATTGAAGTATGTTAAGACAAATAAGGAGAAGATACCCTGCAAGTTTCATGTCCATCCGAGTGGAACTTCCGGTTTTATGAGTCTTTGAAAATTGCCTATGGGAGTTTCTATGTTAAATTGAAATCACGCATGACACGTTTTCACTCAAAAAAATCAAGGTATTATTTTGAAATTTTAATTGTAGGATGACTTTAATACTGTTCCCAAGTGATTAGGTTATGAAAATGAAATTCAGGGAAATTAGGGGTTTTTAGGGGCCAACATTGAAAACGGACTTTTGTCTGTAACATTTTTTCATTTCTCAATGAATTTTTAAACGGCTTTCAGATTTGAATTTAGTATAAAGAGGGCAATTGAAAAATTATGGTCCGTGGGGTCACTTTTTGACCCCTTATAGGAGTTACAGAGGACTGAAATAACGTAATTTTTATTTATTTCAAAAATGATGAAGTAAGAGTTATCTCCCTTTGCACATCTGTTGGCAGGCTTACATACCCATTAGGTTTCAAGTTTGGTATGCATATGACAAGTACTTCCGGTTTTATGAATCTCTGAATTTGTCTATGGGAGTTCCCATGTTAAATGGAAAATTGCACATGTCATGATATCTCCTAAACTAAATAAGATATTCTTGTGAAAATTGAGTGATATAATGACGTTCATATTTTTTCAATCTCTTTAGGGTCTGAAAATGAAATTCTGAAAAATAAGGGATTTAAAGGGGCTAATATTAAAAACAGATTTTCTCATGTAACTTTTTTATTTCTAAATAAATTTTTGAACAGTTTTCGGTTCTGAGTTCAGCATAACGGGTACAAATTGAAAATTAAGGTCCGTGGGGTCACTTTTTGACCCCTTATAGGTGTTTTAGGGACCTGAAATATAGTAACTTTTAGTAATTTCAAAAATAACAATGTAAGAGTTATCTCCCTTTGCAGGGCTCTATTTAGAATAACATACTCTTTAAGTTTCAATTTTCATAAGCTTCTGAAAACTAGATCCGGTCTGATAATTTTTTTATGTTTTTCGTTTTGTTAGAGTTATCGCTCTTTAAGGTCGTTTAAATTTCAAGCGTCGAAAAGCCCTCCGTTTTTGTTGAACGACAAAAAAGGTCTAGTTATTATTATTATTATTATTATTATTATTATTATTATACTGAACACTTTTTTCGTTCAGCATTTGAGGAGTACCTTTAGAAATAGGACTTTTCTCTTATAACCACTAAATAGCAAATGTAAATATCTCGCGTATGTAAGGTATTGAACTTCTGATTTAGTCACTTCCGGTTTCTACTAAAGAAAAACTGAAATACCTAAAGAAGCTAAAATCTTTCTCATTTTGAATGTCTAGACTCTCAAATTCAGGATATAAATTCTAGACACCAATACCTACAAAAAAGTCAGCGACGGTGATTTTCGACCACTGATACTTTCTGAGATATAAGACTTCAGACATTCAAAAAGGGGGATGAAATTTTTAAATGTCAAAATTAAGGTTTGAAAATTATTTTGAGCATTGAAATACGTTAAGATTAAAAAGTTCAACATATCCTGTAAGTTTCATATCGATCCGAGCCGAACTTCCGGTTTTACGGGTCTTTGAAAATTGTCTATGGGAGTTTCTATGTTAAATTGAAATCAGTCGTGGCACGTTTTCTCTTAAAATAATCAAGATATTCTTGTGAGATTTTAAGTGTAGAATGACCTTGATACGGTACCGACCTCATTAGGTCATGAAAAGTAAATTCGGGAAAATAAGGGATTTCTAGGGGCCAACATTGAAAACATACTTTTTCCTGTAACTTCTTTATTTCTCAATGAATTTTTAAACAGTTTTCTATTCTGGGTTCAGATCAAAGAGGACAATCTAAAAATTATGGTCCGTGGGGTCACTTTTTGACCCCTTATAGGAGTTACAGAAGACTGAAATAATGTAATTTTTATTTATTTCAAAAAGAATGGAGTAAGAGTTATCTCCCTTTGAACATCAATTAACAGCCTTACATACTCTTTAGGTTTCAAGTTTGGTATACATATGACAAGCACTTCCGGTTTTATGAATCTCTAAATTTGTCTATGGGAGTTCTCATGTTAAATGGAAAATTGCACATTTCACGATATCTCTTAAAGTAATCAAGATATACTTGTGAAAATTTAGTGATATAATGACTGTGATATTGTTTCAACCCCATAAGGGTTTGAAAATGAATTTCTGGAAAATAAGGGATTTCTAGGGGCCAAAGTTGAAAACTGACCTTTGTCCATAACTTTCTTAATTCTCAATGAATTTTTAAACAGTTTTCTATTCTGGGTTTATCTTAAAGATTACAATCTAAAAATTATGGTCCGTGGGGTCACTTTTTGACCCTTTATAGGAGTTACAGAGGACTGAAATAATGAAATTTTTATTTATTTCAAATATGATGAAGTAAGAGTTATCTCCCTTTGGACATCTGTTGGCGGGCTTACATACTCTTTAGGTTTTAAGTTTGGTATGCATATGACAAGTACTTCGGGTTTTATGAATCTCTGAATTTGTCTATGGGAGTTCCTATGTTAAATTGAAAGCACGCATGTTCCATTATTTCAGAAAGGAAGCAAGCAATTCTTGTCATATTTAAGTGGAATACTTACTTTTACACTGTCTTCAGGTGATTAGGTGATGAAAACAAAATTCCACAAAATAAGGGATTTTTAGGGGCCAGTACAACAAAACAGCTTTTCCCTGTAACTTTTTTATTTCTCAACAGATCTGTAAACAGTTTTCGGATTTGAGTTAAGCACGAAGAATACATTTTAAAAATTATGGTCCGTGGGGTCACTTTTTGACCCCTTATAGGACTTTCAGAGGCCTGAAAAACAGTACTTTTACAGTTCTCTTGATTTCATCGCGTAATTACAGTTATCGTTCTTTGCACGGTTGGCAAGCGTAGAAAGCGAAAGTAAGGTTTGGTCCTGTTGGCTGCCTAGCTATACTTTTTCAACAAGCGCTCTGCTAGACTCGCCATGTATCCCAGAATGGTTCCTTTCATTTTGCTACATCGAATATCACATCAAACATAAGAGATCTCAGTGTTTTAAGATATTTGACCGGGACTTTAGTACGAAACTAAATTCGCTGCCACCTAAAATGCGTAGAACAAAAATACGGGGGTGGATCCTCAAGTGTTTCGTAGACGGACTTTCATAAATTAAAGTCAAATCATGTAAAGCTAGAAGGTACAGGGGGGAAAAAAACATGAATTTCATTTCATGATCACCAAAAAAAAAAAAAAAAGCATATTTTACAAGATGAATTAATTCTAAATAAAATTCAAATAAATTTGAGGTTTGAAAAAGAAGATAAATATCTGAAAGGAAATTAACTAATCATAACAGAAGAAACAAATGACATCAAAGATATTTGAAGAAGTTCTAGATAAAATGTATATCTTGTTTCTCCGATCACCAGAAAAGAAATTTTAGGCACTTCTGAATTTCTTGTTCTTGCCGATAAAAACTATATCTTCTAGGTAAATGAGACAATGCCTTTTAAACTTTCCAGAAAGTTTTTATGGGGTGTTTTGTAAAGTATTCTGAAATTTTAGGTTAATACGATGTCTGGTTTAGAGTTTGGAGAAAAAATCTACGTAGCCATTGCGCAGGGGAAAAAGAGGGGGGGGGGGGGGGTGAAAGTAAAGTATGTTTATGTATATAAAGAATATACATTACAGAAATCTTTAGCTTACTAAAGGGTTTATTGTGTTTAAAAGGTCAAAGGTCAAAGGTCAAGGTCCTCTGACTAAAAAGGATGAAAGTAGGTTTTGTTTTTTTTTTTTTTCAGGTTTGAATTATATTAATGGTAAATAATAAAAGGCTAAGGGAGTAGAGTCGAAAAGCACTTCAATTTTCGTTGAACAACGAGAAAAAGGTCTAGTTATTAGGGCTTTTCGACTTTTGGCGAAAAGCCCTATTGTTTTCGTCTTGTTTTATTATTAGGGCTTTTCGCTTTCAGGCGAAAAGCCCTATTGTTTTCGTCTTTTTTATTAGGGCTTTTCGCTTTCAGGCGAAAAGCCCTATTGTTTTCGTCTTTTTTATTATTATTATTATTATACTGAACACTTTTTCCGCTTCGATTTTAAGGAGTACCTTTAAAAACTGGTATTTTGTTTTATAACTATTAGATGGCAAATGTAAATGTCTCGCGTATGTAAGGTTTTGGACTTCCGGTTCCCTTACTTCCGGTTTCTACAGGAGAATATCTTAAATCCCTAAAGAAGTGAAAATCGATTTCATTTTCAATGTCTAACCTCCCAAATTAATGATATAAATTCTTGACACCAATACCTACAAAAAAGTTAGCGACAGTGATTTTTGACCACAGATACTTTTTGAGATATAAGACTTGAAACATTGAAAAAGGGGGGATGACACTTTTAAAAGTCATAATTAACGGAAGCAAAATTATTCTGACAATTGAAGTATGTTAAGACAAATAAGGAGAAGATACCCTGCAAGTTTCATGTCCATCCGAGTGGAACTTCCGGTTTTATGAGTCTTTGAAAATTGCCTATGGGAGTTTCTATGTTAAATTGAAATCACGCATGACACGTTTTCACTCAAAAAAATCAAGGTATTATTTTGAAATTTTAATTGTAGGATGACTTTAATACTGTTCCCAAGTGATTAGGTTATGAAAATGAAATTCAGGGAAATTAGGGGTTTTTAGGGGCCAACATTGAAAACGGACTTTTGTCTGTAACATTTTTTCATTTCTCAATGAATTTTTAAACGGCTTTCAGATTTGAATTTAGTATAAAGAGGGCAATTGAAAAATTATGGTCCGTGGGGTCACTTTTTGACCCCTTATAGGAGTTACAGAGGACTGAAATAACGTAATTTTTATTTATTTCAAAAATGATGAAGTAAGAGTTATCTCCCTTTGCACATCTGTTGGCAGGCTTACATACCCATTAGGTTTCAAGTTTGGTATGCATATGACAAGTACTTCCGGTTTTATGAATCTCTGAATTTGTCTATGGGAGTTCCCATGTTAAATGGAAAATTGCACATGTCATGATATCTCCTAAACTAAATAAGATATTCTTGTGAAAATTGAGTGATATAATGACGTTCATATTTTTTCAATCTCTTTAGGGTCTGAAAATGAAATTCTGAAAAATAAGGGATTTAAAGGGGCTAATATTAAAAACAGATTTTCTCATGTAACTTTTTTATTTCTAAATAAATTTTTGAACAGTTTTCGGTTCTGAGTTCAGCATAACGGGTACAAATTGAAAATTAAGGTCCGTGGGGTCACTTTTTGACCCCTTATAGGTGTTTTAGGGACCTGAAATATAGTAACTTTTAGTAATTTCAAAAATAACAATGTAAGAGTTATCTCCCTTTGCAGGGCTCTATTTAGAATAACATACTCTTTAAGTTTCAATTTTCATAAGCTTCTGAAAACTAGATCCGGTCTGATAATTTTTTTATGTTTTTCGTTTTGTTAGAGTTATCGCTCTTTAAGGTCGTTTAAATTTCAAGCGTCGAAAAGCCCTCCGTTTTTGTTGAACGACAAAAAAGGTCTAGTTATTATTATTATTATTATTATTATTATTATTATTATTATACTGAACACTTTTTTCGTTCAGCATTTGAGGAGTACCTTTAGAAATAGGACTTTTCTCTTATAACCACTAAATAGCAAATGTAAATATCTCGCGTATGTAAGGTATTGAACTTCTGATTTAGTCACTTCCGGTTTCTACTAAAGAAAAACTGAAATACCTAAAGAAGCTAAAATCTTTCTCATTTTGAATGTCTAGACTCTCAAATTCAGGATATAAATTCTAGACACCAATACCTACAAAAAAGTCAGCGACGGTGATTTTCGACCACTGATACTTTCTGAGATATAAGACTTCAGACATTCAAAAAGGGGGATGAAATTTTTAAATGTCAAAATTAAGGTTTGAAAATTATTTTGAGCATTGAAATACGTTAAGATTAAAAAGTTCAACATATCCTGTAAGTTTCATATCGATCCGAGCCGAACTTCCGGTTTTACGGGTCTTTGAAAATTGTCTATGGGAGTTTCTATGTTAAATTGAAATCAGTCGTGGCACGTTTTCTCTTAAAATAATCAAGATATTCTTGTGAGATTTTAAGTGTAGAATGACCTTGATACGGTACCGACCTCATTAGGTCATGAAAAGTAAATTCGGGAAAATAAGGGATTTCTAGGGGCCAACATTGAAAACATACTTTTTCCTGTAACTTCTTTATTTCTCAATGAATTTTTAAACAGTTTTCTATTCTGGGTTCAGATCAAAGAGGACAATCTAAAAATTATGGTCCGTGGGGTCACTTTTTGACCCCTTATAGGAGTTACAGAAGACTGAAATAATGTAATTTTTATTTATTTCAAAAAGAATGGAGTAAGAGTTATCTCCCTTTGAACATCAATTAACAGCCTTACATACTCTTTAGGTTTCAAGTTTGGTATACATATGACAAGCACTTCCGGTTTTATGAATCTCTAAATTTGTCTATGGGAGTTCTCATGTTAAATGGAAAATTGCACATTTCACGATATCTCTTAAAGTAATCAAGATATACTTGTGAAAATTTAGTGATATAATGACTGTGATATTGTTTCAACCCCATAAGGGTTTGAAAATGAATTTCTGGAAAATAAGGGATTTCTAGGGGCCAAAGTTGAAAACTGACCTTTGTCCATAACTTTCTTAATTCTCAATGAATTTTTAAACAGTTTTCTATTCTGGGTTTATCTTAAAGATTACAATCTAAAAATTATGGTCCGTGGGGTCACTTTTTGACCCCTTATAGGAGTTACAGAGGACTGAAATAATGAAATTTTTATTTATTTCAAATATGATGAAGTAAGAGTTATCTCCCTTTGGACATCTGTTGGCGGGCTTACACACTCTTTAGGTTTTAAGTTTGGTATGCATATGACAAGTACTTCGGGTTTTATGAATCTCTGAATTTGTCTATGGGAGTTCCTATGTTAAATGGAAAAATGCACATATCACGATATCTCCTAAACTAAATAAGATATTCTTGTGAAAATTGAGTGATATAATGACTTTGATAATGTTTCAACCCAATAAGGGTCTGAAAATGAAATTTTGAAAAATAAGGGATTTCAAGGGGCTAATATTGAAAACTGATTTTCCCATGTAACTTTTTTATTTCTCAATGAATTTTTGAACAGTTTTCGATTCCGAGTCCAGCATAAAGGGTACAATTTAAAAATTATGGTCCGTGGGGTCACTTTTTAACCCCTTATGGGAGTTTTAGAGACCTGAAATATAGTAACTTTTAGTAATTTTCAAGATAACATTGTAAGAGTTACACCCCCTTTGCAGAGCGTTCGTGAGAATTACATGCTCTTCAGGTTTCCATTTTTAAGAGCTCCTGAAGACTTAATCCGTTTGATTATTCTTTTTATGTTTTTCATTTTGTTAGAGTTATCGCTCTTTAAGGTCCCTGTGATTTTAAGCGTTGAAAAGCCCTCCGTTTTTGTTGAACGACAAAAAAGGTCTAGTTATTAGGGCTTTTCGCTTTCAGGCGAAAAGCCCTATTGTTTTCGTCTTTTTTATTAGGGCTTTTCGCTTTCAGGCGAAAAGCCCTATTGTTTTCGTCTTGTTTTATTATTATTATTATTATTATACCTAACACTTTTTTTGTCACGGATTTAAGGAGAACCCTTAGATATATGTATTTTATTTCAGGACCGTTAGATTGCATTCCTAAATGTCTCGCGTATGTAAGGTTTTGTACTTCCGGAAACTTCACTTCCGGTATTTACAAGTAGAAAACTAAGATTTCTTTAGGAGCTTACAAAATTCTTATTTTATATGGAAATCCATTCAAATTTTAGGAATAAATTCTTCAAAGTAAATCCTACAAAAAAGTTAGCGACAGCGTTATTGTACCTATGATACATTTTTGTGCTACAAGACTCCAAAGTTAGGAAAAGGGGGGATGGAAATTTTTAAATTGAAATACTATGTCGGAAAAATATTTTGAAGACTACAAATTGTTAAGAATGATGAATAGAACATGTTCTGTTAGTTTCAACTCAATCCATGCGGTACTTCCGGTTTTATGAGTCCCCTAAAGTTGTCTATGGAAATTTTTATGTTAAACTGAAATGACGCATGTTCCATTATCTCAGATAGGAAGCAAGCAATTCTTGTAATATTTTAATGCATTACTTGCTTTTACATTGTCTTCAGGTGATTAGATGCTGAAAATAAAATTTTGAAAAATTAGGGATTTTTAGGGGCCAGTACAAAAAACAGTTTTTTCCCTGTAACTTTTTTATTTATTAACCAATTTCCAAACTGATTTCGGTTTTGAATTTAGCATGAAGAGATCAATTTAAAATTTTTTGTCCGTGGGGTCACTTTTTGACCCCTTATAGGAGTTTTAGAGAATTGAAATATAGTAAAATTTAGCAATTTCAAAAACGATCATGTAAGAGCTATCTCCCTTTGCACAACTGTTAATTGCCTTACATATTCTTTAATTTTCCAATTTGGTAAGAATCTGAAAAGTACTTCCGGTTTTATTAGTCTCCTAAAATTGTCTATGGGAGTTTCTATGTTAAATTGAAAATCACGCATGTTCCATTATCTCAAAATGGACGCATGCAGTTTTTGTAATATTTAAGTAGAATACTTCTTTTAACATTATCTTCAGGTGATTAGGTGATGAAAAGAATATTTTAAAAAATTAGGGATTTCAAGGGGCCAGTACAAAAAACACTTTTTCCAATGTAACTATTTTATTTATTAACCAATCTTCAAACTGATTTCGGTTTTGAATTAGGCATGAAGAGTACAAATTAAAAATTGTGGTCCGTGGGGTCACTTTTTGTCCCCTTATAGGAGTTACAAATATTGAAATATTAACTGTTTCCATTAAGAAAGAGGATTTTCTATTCCTGTCCTCTTTTTTTAAATTTAAAACGAAAAATGAAGACAGTGCAATTTCAGAAATCGACGATTTTTTTTATTCATTTTCCTGATTGAATAGATTAAGAATTGGTGAGAACACCAATTTTTATGTTAAAACAGATCAATAATGTATCGGTATTCTATTTAAACAGTCAAAGGATTGGTGAATACACCAATTGAATCATCAAATATCTTCAAATAAAGATTGATCTTGGTGGCTCCACCAAGAAAACAAGAGTGAATTTGACCATTCTACAATCCAATCAAAGAATATATGAACTTGACAACAAAACAATTAAATATCTTCATGAGAACTTGGTGATTCCACCAAAATTACAAATAGACAATTTGGCTTAAATTTATAAAAGCGATCTGGTGAAATTCTCAATATTACTTTTAATAATGATGATACTTTTTAAAACGACTTTGGTGAATCCACCAGTTTTAAGACACTGAAACAACCCATTGAAAGAAAATGACTGGTGAAGCCACCAAAAAAAAAAAAAATAAATAAAAAAAAATAAAAAAATAAAAAAAATTAAAAAAATCAACTAAAATTGTCCTTAATACAGAGTCGGTGGACTCACCAAAATGCAAAAATTCAACTAACAAGACATTCATACTTTCTCTTATAAATACTTGGTGGATCCATCAAAAATACAAACAGGAATACACAAGAATACTTGAATGATATACTGTAAACATTACGCGTGTATTTATCAGTAGTGGGAAGTTTGGTGGATCCACCAAAAGCATTAAAATCAAAAGGCATTCATAAGTTTCCTTTACAATGACTTAGTGACACTTCCTTAATATGTTTATATGCACAAGGGCAAAAGCTGGTGGATCCACCAGAAAAGTCAAAAATCTACAAGTAACCCAAAGTTCGACTAAATTGACCTTAAATACAGAGAGGAGTTTGGTGGACTCACCAAACTGTAAAAAAAAAAATCGAAAAAGAAAGCATTCTCAATTTCACTTACAAATACTTGGTGGATCCACCAAAATACAAACAGGAATACACAAGGATACCTGAATGATATACTGTCAAAATTGCCTTTGTATTTATTAAAATTGGGGGGTGGGGTGGTTGGGGGATCCACCAAAAGCATTAAAATCAAAAAGCATTCGTAGTTTTCCTTTACAAATGACTAAGTTCCTTTCTATGCATTAGGACAAAAAACTGGTGGATTCACCAGAAAAGTCGAAAATCTACATCTTTACTTTATGTTGATACATTCGGAATTCAACAATAAGTGGACCTATCAACACATGATCAAAATAAATACGAAATACAATGTCAAAGTTCAAAAACAAATGTGCATTCTCCAATTAAGGCACAATATTATATAAACAATACATAAAAATAACCCTCCATGTGCCTCCATATATACTGTTTTATCTGCACGCTAATAAATAGCTGAATGAAACACTTCTTTAACTGATGTTTTATAAACGAAAAAATACTTTGTTTCTTAAACTCCCCTTGCTATTTGAAAATTTTCCGTGCCTGCACCTACTGCACGTCCTGTAGTGGGGTGCGAACCCACGACGTATGGATTAACACTTAGTGCGTGATACTCGAGCAAACACTCTTACCATTTCGTTATAGGAGCCTCAAAAATTATCTTGAGCTAAACATTTCAATTCATACACTCCTCTGATGAAATCTGTGGGTGAAGCAATCAAAATACAATAACTTAGTATTCTCATATAAATATATTGAAAACGTAAGAAATTAATACTGCACATGTAAAAGGGGCAATGAGCTGTGAGGATCATCACCAATTTAAATAATGAACACCGCACACACTTTACGAATAAAAAAAAATAGACCATGTTTTAGTCTCCTATAGATTATGAAGTCATTCCAAATAGAAGTAAAATTATACATGCAAGCTCAACACAATCACAATATGCAAGAGTAGAAATTATGAATTTTTGTCTTTGTTATCCCTAAGATTGATGGAAATATATTTGTATCCCTTTTCACAACTTTGACATGCTTTGCGAGAGTCAAGGTCCAAATTACTGACTGTTCCAAATTCTGTTTGCGAAGTGGTTTTCCTTGTTCCAGTTCGTAGATAACATTGTGATAAAATCCTAGTGGTTGGGCCTTGATCTGTATCATTTGACATCTGATATGAATTTTCATTTACACGTTTTTAGCAATCCTTCCACTATGAACTGTTGAGTACTTCCCCTGATGTTTCTTGAATAAAAGGACCACTGTTGTTAACCATTTTACGTTAAACCCGTCATCAGATTGTTATTATACCGATGATTTCCTGTTTAATACTGTTCTCTTGTTCTTTATAAATGTATCTTTTAGACATCTATGTGTTTTCTGTTTTTACTCCTTAGACATTTTGGTGGCTGCGGTCCTGCTGGGTTGTTTACCTCCATCTTATGCCCTATGATAGAAGTACATGAACAAAGTCTGTGAATGGTGCACAAAATTCAAATGATTCTTATTTTCTGTTTTTTTTATATTCTATAGAATTTCAAATTTTGAACAAGTAATTAAATTCATTTCCAGTAAACAGAATTTAAAAAAGAGTCCCATAGGCCACATCGCTGAAATCAATTAAGTATTGAAAAGTTTAAATACAAAAGTTGTCCCGACATTTGATCTCCAGTGCATTGCCCTACACCAGGCAGATGATTTGAACACATTTGTATCTACACCACCTGAGGATGCTTCTCAATAAAGTTTACTTATTATACATTACGTATACATAAATTAACGCATTCAAATCGTACATGTGTGTTTGTTGTGGGAGAGAGGGCTACAAAATTATCTTGACAAAATGACTCTGCTTGAGAACACAGTTTTCACAATTTTGTTATTTGATTTATTTTGTTCTTTTTAATGTGAGAACATTAACATGACTACGAAAAATTCTTATAGGCCTGACTGCACCAGGTTTGTTCTCTGCTTTCAAAAATTGAGTTCTGGATTTTAATGTTCTGAAATTTGGTTTATTTGATTTTCACTTTCGAGGAACAAATTGATTTACAATAAATCATCAATTATTTCAATAGAATCTAAGCCAAATTTTATAGTTGGATGAGAATCACTAGCTAGATCTAGAATTTTATCTTTAATTCTAGCAATTTTAGATTTAACAACAGTAGGCTTTGACTCTCAGTACTCATGATCTAAAGTGAACGTACTTTGTTTGTTTGTTTGTTTTTTTTTTCACAATGCATGAAAATGAAAAAAATTCCAATCCCATTCCCTATAGCCCCAATTAAACAAATAAATACTAGTATATCCTGAATTCTTTGTTTTCTTTGAAAACGTTTTTTTTTTCACATTTGAACCCGGAAATCTTTGTGCTTGATATAAAATATACAGACATTTCTCTGGACAATGTTGTTTGTTTTAATCATTTTATGAGTGTGTTTGTCACATGTATCGATGTGTTAATTCAAAAAATTATACAGAAAGTTTTTCTATGATTCAAAAGTATTCGAATATAATTTTTAAAAATCAAATGGGCAAAGTAAAGGACGCGCGTATTAACATGACAATTGTGTGTACCAACACTATAGTAGATTGAACACACAAATAAAAAAAGGAAAATATATGTAGACCTTCATCAAATTATAAACCCATTTTGTTTACAAAAATTTCACTTGTCCCATTTTTTTAAAAATGTTCTTTACTTCTTTATCAACAAAATATCCAACAAGATAGACACACATTCTTCATATTACATTTCTGAGTTTCAAAAAAATGCGACTTACCATTATAACTCCAACAAATTCCATTAAAAAAACAATCAAATTTAAAGACATTTTTAAAATTCAACAGTATATCAAGTCTCAAAGTATCGCTCATCTTATTCCATTTAACTGAATTGTCTATAAATGGGTGGATTTAGACAGACTGTGTCTGATAGCCCTTAGCAACCTACATGTACCCAAATATGTCAAGCTTAAGGACGGATGATACAAACTTTTATCAAAAATTTAATTCATGATACGATTAAGATGAAATATTAACCGCGTTGAATTTTTTTTTTTTTTCAAAGTTTCAAAATAATTTAATTTAAAATGACAGAAATTTGTATAGAAAAATAAGGATGGTTGCAGAAAATGGAATTTTGGACATCGTAGAAATTTTACAATTTCTTAATTATAGCATTTTTTTTTTCAAATCATTAACAGCAAAAATATGTCGACGTCATAAATATATACCAATTTTTTGTATAATTTCTGTCTTTACGACAAGCAAATATTGAAAAATGAAGATTATGAAGAAATAGACAGATACGGTGTTCAAAACATTTTTTCTAGGACAGTTTAACATTCAAATTAAAATTCGCTATAAAATGTCACTAAAAATAAGACCAATTAATTTAATGAAATAATTTTATCTATGTTTCCTCCTGTGCACATTTTTCCTCTGGGTTCTTAATTAACAATGACGAGTACCACGATATTTAAAAAGAAGAAAAAAAACCTAATACTTTTAGTTAAAAAAAATACAGCAATAACTCTTTACTCTGTGCTAGAAAGAGGAGAGATACCTACCAACAGGTAAAACTTCTGACTGGAACTTTGGTGAAGATAAATGCTGTTTTTGTTCGTCAACGTCTCATTTATCTCCGTACTGCTGACGTTCCGCTTCAGTTGCACATGTAGATATGGTCAAATTTGAACTTTTCAAAATACTTTTCCACTATCTTCTCTGTCAGAAGCAGCTTTTGATACTCTAAAAGACTACAGTTTTTAGAGTGCTTTAGCATGTTTAGTAAATAGTAAAATATAACGGAGAAGTTGTTTCATCTTCGAAGAATAAGCAATGTTATAGAAATCCTCAAATAAGATTGCGATGATTCAACACAGAAAACGCGGATAAATTCTAGCCAAACCACTTAAATGCTGCACCACTTGAAATGTAAATCCAAGAATATAATTACATGTTCACTAAAGGATGTACGTGCTCCTTGAAATTCACCATCCTAAGTTCTTGCGTTTTCTTCTGCATTCCCATCTTTGATTTAAATTCACTCCCTGAAAATAGCGCATTAAACAGAAGTACAGTAAAGTTTTACTTCTAGAAGTTTCTGTTTCAACAAATAAATTGAGTCTGGCATCTTTTAAAAGAATTACCTTTAAATTAGAATTATTTCCATTCTCCTTCTGCATGGTCCAGTGGGCACATAAAACGTTATTTGTTGCTCTTGGATTTAATAATTAGTAGAAAGTGAAGACAAAGCTGAACATTTGTAAGATCCGTCCTGTGTACATTTCGTACGCCTAGCCCAGTCGAGACTATCACCAGTCACAGCATGTGGCCATTGCATACACAAATTTCCTGTATTGAGTTGTGTTGAACTTATTCCCACATTACCTAAGTGACTATTTCAGCTCTCGAATTCTCAATATTTACTCAATCTATATTTTATTTTCAGGGAACAGAATATTTTCAGTTTAATGCAGCGTCATTGATGTAAATTCATTTTAATGGGCTGATCTAAAGGGGGGTCTCCCCTGAAATCTGCAGAGTTACTAAATGTATATTATAAAGCAACTAAAAGTGATCTTGGACACCCCACTCCCTTAGAAACGCAGATCCCTGTTAAGTTTGTTAGAAAACTTATACATATGAAGCATAAGATTTGATCCCCCCCCCATGAAATATGTTTTTCACGTATGGAAAGGAGTTCACGTTTTTTGACTTGTCAAGGAATTGTGGTGTTTTTTTTTGGGGGGGGGGGGGTGGTGACCTCCTTGGAAAAAAATTCCTAGATCCGCACCTGTTTTCCTATTTTTTTATGTATGGAAATATTCATATACTTTTGCAACAAAATTGAAACAATAAATACAATTTGATGCAATTTGAGCAAAGAACGGATTGAATAACTAGATTACAAAAAACCAAAGTCTAAACAATTCCATAAATGAATGAATGGATCTTTACCTTGGAAGTTTTTTTAATGAGATTTACTTGTTATCTAATGTCTTGGCGTCAGATATTATAGACTTAATAGGTTTTGTTGGTCAGTTAGTTCTATAGAATTATTGCGATAATCAGTAGCATGAAGATCATAAGGATTAATGACCTAAAGGAAACAGAGCATAAGACCTGATGTCAATATATTTAGACTTTTGAAAGTCTTCACATAGTAGTAGTCATATCTTTCAGACCTTTGATTTCGCAGTACAGTTAAGGCTACACATGAAGATAATATGGTAATGAGGTCATAATGAGGTTTGACGTCATGACAGTTGCTCCGCCTTGATAGATCCATATAAGGAAATAGAGCTCAAAAAAGTCATTTAACGATGATTGCGAGAATTTGTAATGAATGACTGTATTTTCATGTTTAAATAAATAAACATTAGTGATTTTCTTTTATATAAAAACAAAACGTCTTCGAAATAATTCTCTTTTTTTGGTGTCGTTTGGCTGCATTCGGCTTCAGCCAAGCGCTTGCACTCGGTGACACGGAATGTTGTTTACATCTAAAAACGTGGCGACAGCAGCTGAGATATGCAATGGAGAAAAGCAACAAGCAGACAATCTTTAAAGAGAATATGGATAAAATGAGACCTAAGCCTTGTTTATCTCTTTGATAAGAAGATGATGGCGTTATTTCGGGAAATCATGGAAAACTGGGACGATCTGCACCAGCTCCATAAGTCCCTTTCTGTTCATTTATGTAGGTGTGTATGCGCATATGTATCAACATGTAGATATACTAGACCCCTATTGTTTACATCAATGTAAAATAACCGTGTATATGTACAATAAAATGTATTATTACAGTCCGTCACAAACTGTAATGCAGTGCCTTGTGTGTATGACACCCCCCCCCCCCCTTCCACACACACACATTAGGCCCTATAAAAGTAGCATATTTTTAACAATATAATTTGCGAATATACAGAATTCTTGTCATTCAGCTTATTTTTGAAACAATATGTGTAGCCATGGAAACCTGTAATGATACAAAAGTTATTTAATGCCTTAACAATTTAATTCATTTATATTATATAAGTATATTACTGTGGATTACCGTAATAATTTACTTCTTACATGTACAGTTTCAATCATTGATTCATTTAACATACAATGATGTTGTCTTTCGGCATAAAAACCTGTTACATAATATAAAATGCACAGCATGATATGATATCAAATAATAATTTAGATGCAGTCACACTTGTAGTGTATATGTACATGTGAAGTCAAACTGCTGCACAGTGCACAATGTATTTCACTGTACAAATACAAGAGTACAAGAGCCTATTAATTTTAATTTATACCTCTGGCAATCAAAAATACCAATCAAAATATTTATGAAATTTAAGATTTCAGGTTTTTACCAGTGCTTCATATTTTAAATTTATTTTTACAACTTTTATCTATCTGTATCATTAGGCTGTAAATTTGTAGTATTTCTATATCAATGAAGATAAAATATTTGAATTTTCATTTGTCTGACAGCACGTAATTATGTATATACATGTATTTATAAACTGTTTATATGTACAATTTTTTTTATCATTGTAGCTGCCAGGTGTTGTAGACTGAAAGAATAAATAAAACTGACATTTACAACACCCAGAATTATCAAAATAGACGCATCAATTTCTCCACTGGGTATGGACATTACTAATTATAAAAAGCATTTCACATTAATTTTATAATATTTTACATATATATTGTGTTGTAACTACTCCCAAACAATTTAAACAATTCATTCATTCAGGCAGCACATGTATTCACCAATCAAGTAAAAAGATATGCTCCTCATGGCCGTAAGAACCTGGGGGGGGGGGGGGGTTGCCTCCCAATACCGACATATAGAATACTATAAAAAGCATAGCTACAATATGCTTGTGCACCCTCAATAATAAACCACTGATGACCTTTTTTCTAGTTTTTTAAATTTATTTATTTATTTTTTGCTTGTCAAGGAATTTTTGGTAGTTGATAGTGCCCCCTAACTAAAAATGTATGGTCCCCCCCCTGTAATTGCTTCCTACAGGCCTGCTCCATATTAGCAACATGTATAAACATATTATACATATTCCAGGCAAGATTATTGAAATATTTTGATAATAAAAACAGTAGAATTAAAATATATACATGTAATATGCTTTCTATGTTACTCAACACCAATAGACTTTCCATAATGGTATTTCATTTCGTTTTTAGAATTGATTTCATCCAAAGGAACATGAACGAAAATATTTTGCACCTGCTCAGAATTCCCTTCACAACCTGCCTTTGAATTTGAAGAACTGTATTTATTAAAAATATTTTCTAGAAAAATAATGCTTTAACTTTTAAACTGTACAGTGGTGTGAAAGTTTGAAGGCTGTTAAAATGTGCATTTATTTTGTTGTTTGCATTGTTTGGTTTACCAAAAAGATTTATATTTCAGCAGGTATATTGTGTTCACTTGTTTTTTAACAGAGTATCTGTTTCTTGATTAGCCTACAAAATTTTTCCTTTGATTATCTTGTATGTGCATGGATTGATAGAAACTCAAAAAAAGGAGACCCCCCCCCCGTGATTTGTGCAAAAGTACCCAAAGAAGTAAAAACTGATGTTAGCATGGTATAATAATTTATTTTTAACATACAAGTACGGTATATGGTATCAAAGGAGCCAGAAGCAAACTGGTGGTGGTCGGGGGGGGGGGGGGGGGCTTAGATCTATAGAAAGGAAAACAGGTTATCAGGTTATTAATTACAGGTGTAAGCACTCCAATCCCTCCCTCCTGGTTCAACAAAACTTTTAACCTAGTCTAGAATCCCTGTTGGAATTTTTTTTTATTTGTCTGTGGGTGTAGAGCGGGGGGGGGGGGGGGGCTTAAATATTTTAATAATTGATAGCGGTTGTCCATTATTTATTATTAATGATTGAATCTTTCAATATTTTTAACCATGTGCATACATGATGGATGTTGCGTCAAATTTTAGGCCTATTGTGAACCAGGCCTCTGAATTTCTATCAATAAGCCGTTATATGATTGATCAGAGTGATATATATATCCCCTCTATACATGTATATAAATACATATATATGTATTTCTATATAATAGAGGGGATATATATATATTACTTCGATCAATCATATAACATCTTATTGAGAGAAATTCAGAGGCCCGTGCACATTAGTGCATGGAGGAAATGCGGAAGGTGTCAAAAACGTCTTGTGTACAGCGTATAAAAGAATGAAGTGATACAAAACAAAGTAAAGTCAAGGATTTTTTATGCATACCATTTTGATTTAGTGAAAATAGCCCAGCACAGTCCGTAGGTATTATTTGTTTAAACTTTGCGAGGTACACAAACTCTATGAAGTACTAGAGAGTTATCTCCCATGCTGGGTCAATGATGCGTTTGAAAACTATATTTAGAATGAATGTGTCAAGATTTCAATTTTTAATCAAAAAGTGCAAGGGCAAGGCGATAACCCAAGAAGTAGGTTTTTATTTTAAATTCTTTATTTTACTGTATAGTTTTTGAAAAGTGATGCTCATTTCTTTGTAATTCATTAGGTAATTTATAATTTCCGATGAAATTATGAAAATACCCTATTTTTTGAACACTTGTGTTTGTTTTCAATAAATAACTTAAATATATCAGAAATCTAACTGAATGAGCATCAGTTTTGAGATAGGATAGATTTCAAGGGACACACTGAAACATTGTGCCGTTTATTTTTTGTTTTCCTTGCCCTTGCACTTTTTGATTAAATTTGACAATTCATATTTTGACCCCAAATCGGATCCCACGTGACTATATAGGGTCACATGATGACAAAAAATACCGATATGAAAAGCGATGGACATACTCTTCAAAATGCCATTAAGATATTTCAAATAGAGTTTCATGCTAAAAAAATAAGACGGTTGAACTTAAAGTGTCTCATTTTTGGTGCCTTTTGATAGAAAATGTTGCCTTAACTGTACTGCGTTATTCATGATCAAAACTATAATATTCATGTGAAAGATATGGATGTTGATTTTTTTTGTGCTAAAATTCAAACTGAAAGTTGTTAATCTACGTACTAGTTACAAGTTTATTTAAAAAAATATTGCATGTCAACCAAAATCAAAAAAAGTTATAATTCACAAGATTTAGAAGACATATCAATATAAATAAGCTGTTTTCTGTAGTATACTAGACTAAGTATCATATCATGATTATTGGGGGGGGGGGGGCACGGTGATCCCCCTCCCGCTCTGACGCCCGATTTCTACGGCAAATAGAAAAGAAATTACAAGTAACTCTGTATTTAGAATAAATTAATATCTGAGTTTTATTCAATGTTGATGACAATGGAGTTAAACGTTTTCTAGACTCTCTACATTTAATTTGATTACGCTGGATTCAAGTTTGATTCTTCGCAAAATAAAGAATTTGCATTGTTTCATAGCGTTATGTGATACTTTCACATCTGCAGTATCGCTAAGACAGGATTAATGTGAACATTTACAATCGCATCAACCTTTCCAAATTGCATAACATTGATCCATTCTATCTCGAGTGAATTATTTTCCATGGTAATGTATTTCATGCCGAGCAAAACAGCAGGAATGAAGCTGGTCAGGTCAACACGTCCTAATTATCCAAAAAAGATAAATTTATGACTCCCTGCCTTGAAAATTTCACTTTAACTTGCGTAGAAGTATTAATAGTCCTGTGCTTTCTGTCGGGAGCGATTACTCCCATGTTTCTTTTAGAAAAAAAATTCCGTCGAAAAAAAATATTTTAAATAAATCAAAATTATCCTTGTTACCTGGTTTGCCAGTTTTATATCAAGGTGTTTTCCCCTGAATGATATCAGTTTCTACCCTGTTTTAAATTAATTTCATTCAACCCCCTCATTTTCTTCTGTTTTTTACCCATTTCCTTCACATTTGCTTTTAAAATGACAAATATTGACCATATATGAATATTTCTATTCAGAAAGTAAGTAGATGTAAATGAAATTAATCACACAATTTACAACACTCTATCTTCTTCACCTTTCAATAAAATTCATATTTTGAATGTTGATGACAGTGTTATCGTAATTAACATGATTAAGGCCTATGATACAGCTCTACAAAAAATACCAAATACTGCTCAAAATATTAGTCATTTATTTTTTTTACTATAGTTGTATATACACTGAATAAAAAATAAAGATTTACACCGTATTGCTGAAAAAGAAAAGTACGGCATAAAAATAAGTGGAAATTCAAAAAAAAAAAAAAAAAAAAAAAAAAAAGATACAGTCATTACAGTACAAGCCAATCAGAATTCAGCATATATCTAGCGATAAAGTGAGTAAAAATATAGTTAAAATAAGTATAAGAACAACTATGTATTCTAAATCCATGTTTCATAAACGGAGCCCCTCTCCCAAAATATATCTCTTTTACAGGTCATTCACTAGCCTAATAAAATTTATAATAAAACCCATGACAACAATTAATATGCGCCAAACGTTCCTATCCGATAAGTTTTCACCCGCAAATTCCCTAGTGAACGTTTCTCTTGTACATGTGTCAATAAACATAGACGGCCATTTACGATGATAAATATTCGTGTATATGTAGACTCCAAATATCCGGTATAAAATAGAAAAAAAGCACCAAACAACACATTAAAACGGACTTGCATATATAACACCTCACATTATGATGGTACTAGTACATTCTCGCAACAAATATGACATGACATGATTGAAAGACCAAACTCAATAAAAGACGGAAATCAAAACTGAAAAGAAAAAATGTGTCGTGTTAACTTTGTGAAGGGCGGGGAGGGGGTGTATCCTCTGCAAGCGCCAGCGGACAAATTTAATTGTAAAACTAGCACATGTCTGGTATTAATGCAAGCATTTAATCTAGATTATTTGAACCAGTATCTTTCTGTTAAAACAGGTAGATGGAATTGCACTCAAGAAATGAATAATTTGAAATATTCGAAAGTAAACAGATATGAAATGAATTTCATAATAGAGTGTTCAGAGAGTAACGATTTGAGTAATATGTAAATAGATTGTTTGAGAACTTTGTTCTGATCTAAAGCCTATGAATTTTTGAAGTTATGTACTCAAAAATACCGAAAATGTTATTTAAAACCGTGCACATTAATTTTATTCCTAAATTAAGAATAATTGTGCTTTCGAAAAAGTGTTGATCCGTATAATAATCACATAGATATGGCCGACCTTTACCTTCTCTCAAAGTCTCAGGTCGTCACGCCGGCTGGCGACGCTGACCCCCCCCCCCCTTTTCCACTTTTTTTTTACAGCTGAAAATGATATTCTTCTCTTGAAAATTTTACATGTATGTGGTATTTATTCGAGTTTTAGTTTTTCTTTTAAATTAATAGACACACTGTTCTAGTAATTATAAAGCATGCATATCCAAGAATGTCAGCAAGTCTAATTTACATTAAATTGTACAAAACAAAGCTGTTATTTTATTTAAAAATGGGGTAGTTAAAAGAAATTCCATGTCAATAAATCCTGTCTGATTTAAATTTCGGATGAACTCAATAAAAGTTTGGTTTATGTTTATAACAGATGTTTCCTTAAACATTTCCTTACTGGCAATATTGGTGCCATTTTACAATTTTAGTACCTGCAGCTGACCAAAACCCATTGGTGATTTCAAAAAAAAAAAAAAAAATACTCGCAATATAGGTGTTTTGGGTATTTATAAATGGATAGGTGTTGAATAGACAATTCCAGTCAAAAAGATTGGTGTTGATATATTGCGGAACGGAAAACGGCACGGAAGGGAAAACGGAAAATATGACTTTAGAATAAATCAATTAAAATACACAAATTATATCAGAAACGATATACATGTATATCTTATACAAGGATTTTCACATTTAATCCTTCATTGTTAAATACAAGTTTATTTAGTCAAGTTCAGTCTCTTATTCACGACAATCCCTGACAAAGGCAAAGAATAGGGATTAGAAAAGATATACAGAAAATGTATACCTTACATTTAAATGTACATGAAACATGTCGTTGTTACAGTAGTAAAATATGGAATAGTGCAATAACTTGGGTGTGACCGGTCAACAGGTGACGCTTACTCCTCCTAGGCGCACCTGATCCCACCTCTGGAATTCCCAGGGGTCCGTTTAACGGCTCTTCACAGTTTTGTATTGTTGATAGATTTTTTAAAGATCGGTCACTGTAGCAGTTCAATATCTCCGCCCTTCTCATTCTTAATTAAAGACCACCAATATATCAACATGGATGGCAAGTATTCGATATCTAGATGAACCATGGTAAAAAAAAAATGTAAACTAGATGCTGTCATAAGACAGTAATACCCGCACTAATGTGTTTGCCTCTAAATGCAGGCACGTAGCATCGGGGGGGGGGGGGAGGGGGGCAGAGGTGGCCTGCCCCCCCCCACTTTTTTCGAAACATAACTTTTTACTATTGAAAATGTTCATGAAAGGGTGGTTCCCCCCCCCCCCTACACTTTTTGTTGCATTATAGTCAAATAAAAGAAATGTAGTAGCGTACATATAAAATTGGCGTACTGAAAGAAGTTGGAACCCACCCCAACCCCACCCCACCCCACGAAATAGGATTTTTGAGTTTTGAAAAAAAAATTGGTTTGTCAAGTTTTTACAGGTAAGTTGATTTTTTTTTCTCTGGCTGCCCCCTCCCCCTTTCAAAAACGTTGCAACGTCCCTGAAATGTGCTCTGACTGCTCTCCTTCAAAATCTGTTAACCAGGGAGGAAGTACACATTTAAATCAAGCATAAAATGCTCAGGTGAACATGCAGCCCATATGGACCTCTTATGTAAATCAGGTGCGGATCCAGGAATTTTTTCCAGGGGGATCCAACCCAGAAATTTCTTGACATGCACTAAAAAATAAATAAAAATAAGTAAATAAAAAAAAAACACTTAAACTTCTCTCCCATATGTGAAAACCTATTTCATGGTGGTGGAGGGGGGGGGGGGGAGGGGGGTTTGGCTGCTCACTTTTTAAGCTTCATATGTTTAACTTTTCATACCAACTTAACAGAGGTCCGTGTTTTCTAAGAGGGAGGGGGTCCAAGGCCACTTTTAGTTGCTTTCGTAGATGGATTTCGTATATAGGTTGCGGACCCCCCTCCCCCTCTAGATCCGCGCATGTAAATATTTCATTATACCAGTCTGATATTACCTAATAATGTAAATTCTGATAAAGAGAGAATTTTTGCAAGATTTGTGTAAAAAAGGGGGGCTGGTTAATTTTCTACCCATAGTTGGAACTACTTGAATTTATTGTCAAAACAACAAATATTATTATTATTTTAGTGCATAGCTTTTTTGATGAACTTAAAAAAAATTAGATGCCAAAATGACAACTTGTGCAAGTTTTTATCAGTATTTGGGTAGGACTCTGAGAACCCCTTTCCAAATCTTGACCCAATCAACTTTGTCAAATATCAAACCTCATCCACGATTCACCCGTTTTCCTGTCATATTTAGAATAGATAGTACAAACTTATGAAAAAAAAATGTATGTAATTATAATATAAATTTTACAAATGTACACCTTTTTGGAAAATTTCTAGACTCGTGCGTGGAATTACGTCACACTGTGATCACTACTTTTACCGTTATCATTATTGTTTTGCAAATGGTGTGGGTACATCATTATTACCACTGGGATTATTGATATTTAGTGTGTGTTTTAATTGGATTTATTATTCTAGTTATTATTCAAGTTAACAGTACCTATAACAGGCGGTAAGTACATTATGAATATATTATTTTAAACGTTTAGTATAGAAGGGGGTTTGTTTGTTGTTTAACGTCCTTCTCGAGAATTTTTCACGCATATGGAGACGCCACCACTTGCCGGTGGAGGGCTGCAAATTTTAACCTATGGTCGACGTTAAGGTCATTGAGCAGTGAGGGATCTTTTTTTGTGCCAACAACTACTGCAACAAGGGATCTCGGTTTATACAGTCTCATCCGAAGAATTGGTCTCCACGTCCCGCAGAGGATTCGAACCCACGACTTTAATATTCTTATGCGATGATTATCATTTGCCAAGGAATTTAAGTGTGAGTCTTTTCAATATTAATCCTTAAGAATGAAAATCAGAACCCCATTTTTTTTTTTTTTAATTTTTTTTTTAAATAATTTTCTTGCTCTTCTTTACTCTAGATCTCGCGTGGCACTGCGTTTATTTCTGGCCTTGATTATATATATATATATATATATATATATATATATATATATATATATATATATATATATATATATATATATATATATATATATATATATATATATATATATATATCAAGCTGCTATTATTTTAATTGAACAAACGGAAGCTTAACTTCTATAAAATAAAGACTTTAAAAAAATTGCTTTAGGTACGTCTTATCTAACAGTCATAGTTAGATAATTGCAACTTGTAGTACGTAACTTTTGACGTCTAAATATTGCCTGGGTTGTACAACCATTCATCAACCGGTCAATTGTTTTTCTTCAACACTGTAACTTGTAATGATGTGCACAGCCCCCGTCCCCAAATTAATCAATATTGATTATACATGTAGCAAATTCATAACAAATGAAAAAAAAATTGTACAGTTTTAAATAATCACATTTCTGTCTTTACTTATTTCTAAAACTAGTTTATCATTCTAAATATTATATTTACTACCGCATTAATTTAACGGATATCCACCTTTCCGCAGACACAATTTAATGAAAATTCCATGTCCACGCAGAAGGGGAAGGTGGCCGAGGTGGAGGGGGGGGGGGGTTTACAAGTCAAGATGATAAATGTTTAAGCGATTTTTAAACCGCTATTTGGTATCAGTGATAACATCCTTTAAAGGGAATATTGACGACTACCCTCGCTCATCTCGAAAATCTTAAGCAGAATTTAATTCTAATGAATCAATTTCGACTTCTTTATCAAAATTTTCCCGAACTTTTTTTTTCGTAGACCTCTGACTTTTCCCTTAATTCTATAACACTCGGAACTCGTGAGTTACACGCTAGGTGTCGTTTTTGCATCACTTCCGTAATTTCTACTTTGACATTTCCAAATCTTGTAGCATTTTTCACGTTTGACGATGAATACTCGGATTATTATGGAGTGCCTGGGCAATTGAATAGCACGATTAAAGACAAAAATATCTACCGAAACAAGATATCATGACACATTTTGGTGACATGTATTAGGTAAATGATATTTCGGGCCTGATATCCAAGAGGGGTCCAGTGTAAGCAAATGGAAGTGACTTACCTTCTCTATTTTATAATACCTTTGTAATCCTGACAATGCAGTTCATTCTAGAAGGCTGTGCGAATTTTTACATGAATGTTTTGAATTGCGTTCTAAAATAGAGCACAATAATATATATTTAATGCATTAATTAGTTTATCTCTGTCCATATTATACTGTTTATACTATTTGCATAATGATTATGTATAACTTCAAGTTGTAAAAGTAGTTGACTTCACTGATTTGTACACTTGCATGTATGTATGTACTTTAGTATATGTTTTAGTAATCTGAAAACACACTGTATTTTTTTCATTTTGTTTGTAACATGGTTGTATGCCAACATGTTTGGTGAATCAATAAATTGAATTGAATTGAATTAATACCGCGGGTATGATTTTTTTTTATTAAAACGTTAATTCTACATTATTTTTTGGATTTTTCTTATGGAATTCATTGTAAATGTGTACTAGAAGAATAATTTATGAAAAAAAATACATAAAAATATTTTTGACCCGTGGGGTATATTCGGTTGGGGAGGGGAGGGGGGTCCTGTCCACAAGTACCTGTACGTGTTGCAAGTGGATAGATAGAGTTTTGAGTCTTTTCTGTGGTAAAATTAATTTATTGTAGTATGTACACCTTTAATGAACAGGCCCGTAGGAAGCAATTTCAGTTAAGGGGGGGGGGGGGGGCACAGACATACATTTTCTGTTAACAACTGCCAAAAATTTCTTGACGAGCAAAAAAAAGGTCATCAGACGTTTTTATTTAGGGGGCACAAGCATATGGTAGCTATGTTTTCTGTAGTATTCTATATATCGGCAAAATAATTGGGTGGGGGAATGGGGGCTTAAGGAAGCTCTAAACACTGCACACTAAAGAGTACTATTTGTAGGGTAGTTTTATTGAGTTAGAGTGATCTGCCCTTAGAAGAATAATAGAATAAATGGGAATCTACAGTTAATGACACAAATTGTTATGAATTAAAGTATTCTTAATGTTATGTTAGACTAAGATTAAGTAATTAAATACATCATTTCCATTAATTTTTCCGATGTAAGTAAACAACAGATAGTTCATTGTCTTTGAATATTTTTCCTGCAGAAATAGGGCAGGCACCCTATGTTGAAAATGAACTAGATACACTGAATATGTGCACCTGTATCGTGTTTATATGATATATTTTTCTCAAAGTCCAAAAAGCATTTTTATGCCCCCGGATCGAAAGATCCCGGGGGTATATTGTTTTTGTCCTGTCTGTCTGTTTGTCTGTTTGTTTGTCTGTTTGTCTGTCTGTCTGTTGTCAACTTTAACCTTGCCCATAACTTTTGATTGGTTGGAGCTATGACTCTCATATTTCACATGTGTATTCCTTGTGACAAGACCTTTCTTTGGGTACCATCATATTTGACCTTTTGACCTTGACCTTGGAGTTTGACCCACTTTTGCAAAATTTTATGAGACTTTAACCTTTGCCATAACTTCTGAACAGTTGGAGCTTGGGGTTTCAAACTTCACATGTGTATTCTTTGTGACAAGGCCTTCTTTTGGATACCAACCATTTTGACCTTTTGACCTTGACCTTGGACTTTGACCTACTTTTGAAAAACTTTAACCTTGGCCATAACTTTTGAACAGTTGGTGCTTAGGGTTTCAAACTTCACATGTGTATTCCTTGTGACAAGACCTTCCTCTGGATATCAACCACTTTGACCCTTTTGACCTTGACCTAGGAGTTTGACCTACTTTTGAAAAACTTTAACCTTGGCCATAACTTTTGAATGGTTGGAGCTAGGGCTTTCATACTTCACATATGTAATCCTTGTGACAAGACCTTCCTTTGAATACCAACGACTTTGACCTTTTGACCTTGACCTAGGAGTTTGACCTACTTTTGAAAAACTTTAACCTTGGCCATAACTTTTGAATGGTTGATGCTAGGGCTTTCATACTTCACATATGTAATCCTTGTGACAAGACCTTCCTTTGGATACCAACGACTTTGACCCTTTGACCTTGAACTAGGCGTTTGACCTACTTTTGAAAAACTTTAACCTTGGCCATAACTTTTGAATGGTTGGTGCTAGGGCTTTCATACTTCACATATGTAATCCTTGTGACGAGATCTTCCTTTGGATACCAACCACTTTGACCTTGACCTTGACGTTTGACTTTTATTTAAAAAACTTCAACCTTCACCATAACTTTTGAACAGTTGTATCTAGGTCTTTCAAATTCCACAGGTGTTTTCCTCGAGACAAGATCTTTCTTTGGGTATCAACATTTTTTATCTTTTGGCCTGGATTTTGACTTGCATTTGAGAAACTTTAACCTTCGACATAAGCTGCCATACGGGGGCATAGTGTTTCACAAACACATCTTGTTGTTTAGTGTTTAGAGCTTCCTTAAGTATTCTATATATCGGCAAAATTATTGGGGGGGGGGGGGCATGGCAACATAATGAAGCGCTGCTTTTTAAAGCAGAATATCACATTGTTTTCTGTGCTTGTAAAATAAAATTTATCCATCCACAAAAGTTATCTTTCCATTATTATTTTTAGAGAAAAAAAGATAGTTATTTGATTATAAAAATTCTGCATCTGAAATTTCTGTAACAATTACAAGACTTATATGTTCAGGATAGACAAATCTCAATTTTCATAGTATAAAATGTTTTAGGTAAACTATAATAAGTAATTAATAAAAATATTGGCAATAGAAAATATAGTTGCATTTTTTGCGGAGAGCTACAGTTCTGCAACTATAGAAAATAGAAATCATTACTGTACGATAGAACAGATTTGAATGAGTTGGTCTTCATTATTAAGTTCAGGGGATTGCTTGGAATAATTTCCAGGGTAAGTTTTCTCTCTTATCAGAGGATTTACACCTTAAAACAACTGATATCACCTCGCAACGGAGTTGGAGGGGATATAGTAACGCAAACGTGTGTGTTCGTTTGTGAGTGAGTAAGCGCTGTCCGAAACGGAAGTAAAGTTATTTGCATCGGGATCGATTTCAAATGCTGTTTTTGATTTTTTTTTTTTTAAACCTTATGATTACATTTTATTTGTAACATTTGTAACTTTATTCTCTTTCAGCGGACTACCGCTGCCCCACCCCTCCCACTGGATTTTTAGAGTTAAAAATTCCTATGCAAAATTGTGTAAAAGTATGGAGCTCCGACAACTTTAAGAATTACATGTAAATGGTCTTCCCCATAGCAGGTGTTAATAATGATCCTTAAATTCTGAGCAAGGGCAAAAAACAATTAAGAAAAATACTTTTATTTACCCTCATTTGGAGGTATCAGTCTTGTATTGCCGGTTTGCCACTTAATTTTTGAAAAAAAAAAGAATATCGCAGACCATATATAACCCCCCCCCCCGCTTAAAAAGCAGGGGGTATATAGTGATGGGGGTGTCCGTCCGTTTGTCTGTGCGTATTTTCCCGTATTCTGGGGTTATATCTGTATTGTTGGGTTAACCCCTCAATAACAGGGTTATTTATGCTTGATGTGACTGTGCGAGGTTAAAAAAAATAAATATATAGACTTAACCCCATAAGGATTTTCAGACATGTTACGGGCTTGTCTATAGTAGGTATGGACTTGAGGGACCTCATACTGAAATTCAACCCCATTCGGTAATAAATATATGAACATAAAACTGTTGCATGAAAGAATATACAGAAAAATCATTTGGACATATGCACCCTACAATAGACTTAACTACAAACCAGAGGTACTGTGACCACCGAGCTCACTAAATGATACCCCCATATGAGTTGTATAGGAGGAGTTGCAAATAAGAAATTAGTCTCCTTCAATATTATAGAAAGAATGGCAGTGTCCATGTTTTGCTATGGGAAACCCAAAATATGTGTCCTGATCAAAAAGTGAAACAGGAGGTGTACAATGGCACTATGTAACAAAGATTCTGTGAAAGTCTCATCATATCTATCTAATTTCGAAACTGACGAAATGAGTATTGATGCTAAAAATCTTATAGAACGTAGACCTTTACGGACTTCATATTTTTTTCATTTACGAAATATGATAAGAGTCTTTTGCAGACAAACATCCTGGTACGTTTGCTTAATTATGTTAATTTTGATAAATTACTCCTTTTAATAATACATGTAATTGCCAAGAATTATCATACATGTGCGTAATGCTCAACTTGTCCGAGCTATACAGTGAGTTTTGCTAATCTTTTTTACTGACAAACAATTCTATAAAAAATGTAGTGTGTAATGGCATGTCTTTATTGCCAGACCTACAGCTAATACGTAGAATTCACATTTGGCAGTTACTGTACTAGCATTCAGGTACGAAGTGTCGTTTTGGAGGGGGTGGGGTGGGGGGAGCTGTCTCAAGTTAAAAAAGGAAAAATGGTAAAATGTCAAAAATATTATTATATATTATATTATTTATCATTATAATTAGATGTAGTAATATCGTGCAGGCCCGTAGGAAGCAATTTCAGTTTGGGGGGCACAGCCAAACATTTTTCAGTTGACAGTTGAGGGGGCACTACCAAAAATTTTCTGACAAGCAAAAAGAAAAAAAAAAAAAAGAAAAAAAAAAGGTCGTCAACTACCAAATATTCCTTGACAAGCAAAAAAAAAAAAAAAAAAAAAAAAAAAAAAAAAAAAAAAAAAGGTCATCAGGCGGTTTTATTGAGGGGGCACATGCTGCTTATAGTATCTATGTTTACTATAGTAATCTATATATCGGCAAAATTATTGGGGGGCGCACGGCCTCCCCGTGCCCCCCCCCCCCCGGTTCCTACGGCCATGTCGTGTATGTATTGTGCCTTAATGTAGCTGTGTCTAATCCTTCATAATTGTAGAAAGATCTAGCCTGTTCGCGAAGTAAATGTCTCAGTCGGTACTTAAATCGGATCAGTTCGTCCTTCTATCGTATTTTGTGGAACAGAATCGTAGTATCACGCTCCAGCAAAAAATACCACACCCTATGGAACCAGAAGTCTCTGATGAGACTGTAGCTCTACTGGTCTGTTTGTATAACAAAAGAAAAGTAGCACTTGGATTTGAAACATTGCAACATGCAACAATAAATAGAATTATGTATCTTAATGTAGTCTACTTTTGTGACAAGTTATATTGAAATCAAATGAAAACTAGGAGTAGTAGCGTTTTGAAAGTATTTCACGGAAATTTCTATTTTTAGTACCGGTAACCATGACAACACCATTCACCCAAATAAAAAAAACAGAAATACATATTATGTATCGTAGTTTATTCTAACTGTGTGCCAAATTAGATTGAAATCAGACCAAAATTTTAGGAGGAGTAACGTTTTAAAGGAATTTCACAGAAATTTCTATTTTAAGTAACCATGGCAACACTGTTCATCGAATTCAAAAACCAATGCAATAAATTATGTATCTTAGTATAGTCTTCTTGTATGCCTATTTATATTAGAAGCAGACTAAAACTGTAGCAGGAGTAGTGTTTTAAAGGAATTTCACAGAAATTTCTATTTTTAGTAACCATGGCAACACCCTCCATTGAATTCAAAAACCGATGCAATAAATTATGCATCTTAGTGTAGTGTACTTGTGTGCCAAGTTATATTGAAATCGGACCAAAACTGTAGGAGGAGTAGCGTTTTAAAGGAATTTCACAGAAATTTCTATTTTTAGTAACCATGGCAACACCGTCCATCGAAATCAAAAACCGATGCACTAAATTATGTATCTTAGTGTAGTCTACTTGTGTGCCAAGTTATATTGAAATCGGACCAAAACTGTAGGAGGAGTAGCGTTTTAAAGGAATTTCACAGAAATTTCTATTTTTAGTAACCATGGCAACACCGTCCATCGAAATCAAAAACCGATGCACTAAATTATGTATCTTAGTGTAGTCTACTTGTGTGCCAAGTTATATTGAAATCGGACCAAAACTGTAGGAGGAGTAGCGTTTTAAAGGAATTTCACAGAAATTTCTATTTTTAGTAACCATGGCAACACCGTCCATCGAAATCAAAAACCGATGCACTAAATTATGTATCTTAGTGTAGTCTACTTGTGTGCCAAGTTATATTGAAATCGGACCAAAACTGTAGGAGGAGTAGCATTTTAAAGGAATTTCACAGAAATTTCTATTTTTAGTAACCATGGCAACACCGTCCATCGAAATCAAAAACCGATGCACTAAATTATGTATCTTAGTGTAGTCTACTTGTGTGCCAAGTTATATTGAAATCGGACCAAAACTGTAGGAGGAGTAGCGTTTTAAAGGAATTTCACAGAAATTTCTATTTTTAGTAACCATGGCAACGCCGTCCATCGAAATCAAAAACCGATGCACTAAATTATGTATCTTAGTGTAGTCTACTTGTGTGCCAAGTTGTATTGAAATCGGACCAAAACTGTAGGAGGAGTAGCGTTTTAAAGGAATTTCACAGAAATTTCTATTTTTAGTAACCATGGCAACACCGTCCATCGAAATCAAAAACCGATGCACTAAATTATGTATCTTAGTGTAGTCTACTTGTGTGCCAAGTTATATTGAAATCGGACCAAAACTGTAGGAGGAGTAGCATTTTAAAGGAATTTCACAGAAATTTCTATTTTTAGTAACCATGGCAACACCGTCCATCGAAATCAAAAACCGATGCACTAAATTATGTATCTTAGTGTAGTCTACTTGTGTGCCAAGTTATATTGAAATCGGACCAAAACTGTAGGAGGAGTAGCGTTTTAAATGAATTTCACAGAAATTTCTATTTTTAGTAACCATGGCAACGCCGTCCATCGAAATCAAAAACCGATGCACTAAATTATGTATCTTAGTGTAGTCTACTTGTGTGCCAAGTTGTATTGAAATCGGACCAAAACTGTAGGAGGAGTAGCATTTTGAAAAATTGTTTACAGACAGACGGACAGACAGACAGACAGACAGACAGACAGACAGACGGACGGACGACGGACACCTTACTATCGCATAAGCTCTTCTGGTCTCTGACCAGTAGAGCTAAAAATTAAAGACTGACCTGGCGAATAACGGCAATCATGGGTAATCGTAGCATAAATCGTGACAATGTAACAGGGTCTAAAGAAAATAATAACTTTTGCGGAAATTTGTAGTCCTAACGACACTGCAAGAACCCACGATATAATGCAAGTGTCCTTTAAACCAACAAAATGTTTACAATAAAAAGATACGGAAAAAGCCGTGCGATTAGATCAAGTAGGTCTATATCGATGCATACTTATACTCAAGAACGTTTCGTATTTAAGTAAATTTGGAGTGCGATCTGCAGGAATAATGCATTTTTTACAAATGCATTTTAGGTTGTTTTTTTTTTTTTTTAAGTAAAATGCAAACATATGACGTTTCAAAATCATGAAGAGATGACCCAGAGATAGCAAATTTTTAGAAAAACGTGTTTAAAAATGTAACTTTTTGTACCAAATGACTCATCTACCCAATTCAACATCGGGAAAATATTCCCCTTTCCTACTTGACAGGAACCCGATACATAAAAAATGCTAAAATTTTATTTGACAAATCAATGAAATTTTCACTTTTTAAGTGCGCTTATATTCTTACCGAATGCCAAACGAAAGCGCCCTCGTTCTTTACTTCCAATATAACTCGGTCTGGCAAAATCAAAGGTATGGAACGTTTGATTGAATAAATGATAAAAAAAATTAAACTTGAAACCTATGCCTATTGCAAGGACATTTAACAGTTTAAGTACCGTACAGTGCAGACCGTCTCTAGGTTTCTACTTTTTAGGAAAGGGAATGGTGAGAGGGGTCTTGACAGCTATCCCTTGAGCCAGGGAATTTTAAATAAATTGGTACAATTTTTATGTGTTCTTTAAGTTATCCTTTCCATTTAGAATCCATGATTAAAATCTAGAAGTGTTGATTTAATTAAACAAATGAATAATCAATTTAATTTAGTTTGTGAATGTTATTTTCGAAAACTACATAGACAGACAAATAAATTACACAAGATGACCATTATAACTTACTAAATTGATGCAGTGTTTTCCTTAACATGGGGGAGGGTGTGCAGATCGGTAGCTGCATGTTAAATAACTACGAAAAGAGAAGAAACAAAATGGAAAGAGGAATAAAAAAAAACAACAGATGTACATGTATACTTTTTCGTCCCCTATCGATTAAAACGAAGGCACTGTAGGTTTCATCCAAGTCTGTTCGTCTGTCTAGTCTGTTTAGCTGTCCCTTTGTCTGTCTGTTAGTCTGTCTCACTGAGTTTTCCGCACTGTTTCCTTACACGCTGGCAGTTATTAAGGTAATTGTCTATTTTACGAAGTTACACGTACATGTAAGACGAGGTTTAGATTTTTTCCACTTGGATGACTTTTGACGGGATTATGACCTTGTTGAGTTCTAAGATTTTATGTTACATCTTCCGGTAGAGGACTAGTATTGCTCAAGGCAATTTTCAGAAGAATATTTGTTTTATTAGAACTAAATGCATCACTATCAATTTCAAGGGCCGTTTGAAATCACTAAAAATACACTCAATCTTCGAAAGTAAAATAGAAGTGTGGTGTTTGTGTGTGAGAGATATGGAGTATTACTTCGTTGTGGCAAAGGGGCGGTGGGGAAGTGGGAGGGGGGGGGGGGGGCAAGGTCCTTATTAAATAATGTTTTGAGATAAGAGGATTTAGGAGCTGCATACCCCTCCTAGACCTCCCATCCCAATGTTGTTCCAACGTCAATGCATGTTCACAATGTTTTTGACACATTTATTGGACAATCTGATATGATTTTTTTTTTTTTTTTTTTGAAATGGCAGGCTCATATTGGTTTAACATTTACATCAATAACTAACTAAGATCTGTATTCAGTACAATCAACATTAATTAAATATTGCATATTAGAATAAATCTATTCATTAAACTAAATAGTGAAACTTGGAGTAAATATCACATCAAGATAAGTCAAAATGCATGTTCTATATAGTGAAATTCAAATGTTAATTAACATATTTTATTTGTGAAGAAGTTTATAACTCGAAATTTTTAATCGATAGGAAAAAAAATGTTTAATTACTAGTATCTGTACATGCACATGTATTACCTATAAAGTGTGATACAGAAATTGTGGTATAACATACGTGTACATGTACACGTATGTATCGAAAGTTAAAAATTTACGTATTAAATCGTTCAAAATTTTCAAACAAAAAACATTTTTTGTTACATTTTCACCACATTTCTGTGAGTTTTTTTGTGTACCCTATCAATTTAGAGCGAGGAGATTCAGGATTTAAGAAATATGTTGTTCACTATTGTTTAAAAGCGTAAAAAAGACCCACGAAGACTTTGAAAATAATTAAACAAGAAGGAAAAATATTATACGTTTCATCAGTAGCGCTTAAATTAATATCAGAGAGAGAGAGAGAGAGAGAGAGAGAGAGAGAGAGAGATTTCCTCTACTAACTGCTTGGATTCAGTTACGATGAAAGTAACACTCACTCATTCGTGCGTGGGAGAAACTCCACGACGCTGGTGATCTAATCATACAATCTTACAATTTACACAAACTATCGGTCATGTATCGTCGTCTGTGCGCATTGGGTGGTCAGTGAATTCAAAGTGACCATAACCGCGCAGAATGTAGTAAAGTGGTTTTTTTTAACGAACTAGACCATGTTGAACAAATTTACTTTTCATTGACAAAACCGAAATTCTCTGTTTCACAAGTTACCGGAACGATGCAGATTGATGCACATTGACGTGCCACGCATTAAATACGTGCACTCTCTACCTTTAGCAAAAATGAAAACTTTACTGGGTCAAAATGTCAAGCTTCATTGGCTGCTTAAAAAGTCTGCCAATTTGAACCTGCATATCGACTAATTTATGTTTTGGATGCTGCTATTTGTCGTTTTTGCAATTTATTGTCATTGCCCGATAAACTTTTTTCCCGAATATACGACTTTTGATGCACTAGATCTTTTCAACATAAATAAGCTATAAAAATCGAGGAAAGAAGTAAATTAAAAGGCATATTACATTGTATTTAATAATTTAATTCTTTGGAACATATCTTTGTAAGTTTTTTTTTTTTTTTGGAATATTTTGAAAAAGAGGAAACGAGTTAAAAATCAATATCGAAATTAAATATATTTAAGGAGTTACCCATTTTATATGGTACATGCATAAAGTGGTTTGGGACAGTTTACGCTTTAAAAACCGCGAAGTGGTTCATAAAAAAAGCGTTAACTGTTCCAACCCAGTTTATACCGTATAAGTTGGGTACCTATTGAATTCATTCCTCATAATTTAATTTTCATTCATTTAGTGTAAGAAAAATAGTTGATTGTCCTTAAAAAATGACTTCAATTTGTACAAAATTTGAATGTAACGTCAGGAGGATCGATACGTTTTTGATGCAAGTCATTGTGACGTACATGTAGGCAACCCATTTTATACGATATAAAGTAAATGTTTTATCCAATCAAATACAGCGTTACAACCATTACAACCACAATATCTATCTATCTATCTATCTCTCTCTCTCTCTCTCTCTCTCTCTCTCTCTATATATATATATATATATATATATATATATATAATATTCTATTTTGCTTTTTTCTGTTGAATGCAGTTTCACCCCAAGCTAGGGTAACGCTTGAAATTTTAAGAAAAAAAAAATAAATATTTAAGATTCACAGTTTGATTTTTAAGTTTCTAGGAGGTGTAATTAAAGAAAAGCACAATAGTGAAAAATCTCATTTATAAACACACAAATACATTACTTTTTTTAAAAATGTTATGCTCCGTCTAAGCGAGGAATGCGTTGCGCCCATCGATTAATTAACACATTGGTCATTTAGACGAAATTAACAGCTTGTATTATATAATTATGTAGTCGGAGTGGAAATAAAATGAATGTGCAGACTTTTCCAGTGCTGATGCCAGCTTCAAGCTAGGAGCATTAAACCACCTGTAAGAATAATTTCTGTGAGACCATATCCTATCGCTGTCATTAGGTCTTTTTCACCAACAGGAGAGTTCACTGGTTGCCGATGTGCGGACAAATTAGAACCAAATGCGTGTTACCTAACTCAAAGAAATTTCTTTACACACTCCAAAGTATCTGTACATTATTGTGTATTCACTAATAATATATTTTTTGGAGTGTTTTATGTTATATTTTACTTTTTATAAAGTTATTATGTTACATTTTAAAACCATTTAAAACCAACATTTCAGAATGAGAAACACAAAAGCATGTATCCTCTTCGGAATCAAGATAAGTCGATCCCTGATGCATGTACTAAAGCTTTGGCGGATTCTATAAGTATACTTTATTTTGCTTGATGAATGGAAATTTATCACAATAAGTGTGTTTTCTTTTGCTGTACGATTATAAAAACATAAAGTTAGATCACCAATATGACAAATTAAATGATTTTTTGTACGTCATTCCAGAACATCCTAAATGTGATCATTATTAGCTCTTCAAATGCAAAGACTCAAGGAGTTAATGCAATGACCTGGCGTGCTTGCGTAAGCCCCCTGCTTTGTAATAATCATTATGAAGCTTATGTTAATAAATCCTGATCAATACAACTACGGATTGTGTGTTTATGATATCATTAGACTTAGAATTGAATATCTCATTTAAAACCATTTAAGATGTGATTTGAAAGACATTAGAAATACATTTTATTCTTATTATTCTTACAGGCAGCCTAGCTTAATTAGCTATTTATCCAAGTCAACCCAGTTTACTTTACATTAATTAGCGAGAATAAGGAAATACAAGATCCACATCAGTTTATAGCAGTTCCAACTTCTTGCTCCTCGCAATACATATGACTATTTTTTGTGATAATGAATACTTGATACTTACAAGTTCATTTACTACACTCACACCAAAAATCAGTGGATGGAACATTGTTTAGAAAATAGACTGATTTTGTTTAGGGATCAGTTAATATAACGTTAAGGGTGTTGAAGCAGGGAATATCTTTTTGAATGCGAAAGCGTATTATATATTTTTGAAGATGGATTGGAAAAAAGTTAAAATTCAATATTCAAATACCACACTTAACGCAATGTATAATATAGTATAAGGTGGATAAGTTTGTTTCCCCTAAATCGGAGGGAGAGGGGGATCAAGAGGTCCTGAATTTATCCATACGACATCAATGACTTCGTGGCGCAGTGATATGATTGCTGGAATGTAAAAATGGTGATTGCAAGTTCGAGCCCCACATTTTTTTCTATTTATGTGTTTTGATTTTTTTTTTCTTCGTGCATCTTTTCTATGCTTTTCTTTATTATGTTTTATAAATGATTACAAACATGTATGTCTTGAATTGAAAAAGTACATTTATCTATAAATAGAAACAGGTGATTTCCTTTTAAATGCTTGAGTCGGCCGTGTCGTCGGTAAGGCAGCTATGGCTCTTTTAGCTATTTTGTTCAAGTTTATTTGCTTCTACCCCCTCCCCGTGTGAGACGCAAAAAGGTTTTATCTAAGCAGAAAAAAGGTTTTATCTAAGCAGTAAATCCGCCGAAACATGGCTGAAATATTGCCCACTCGGCGTTAAAAAATAAACAATCAATCTAAGCGGTAAATGTACAAACCGCCTTTATTGTTCAAATTTCTATAATAAGACCTCAAATATTGTGTTATGTGAAAAATGCACCATGAAATAAACAAGACTCGCATCTAACTTTTAGCAACTTTGATCCAATCTGATTTCCTGTTTATATTATAAGAGTGGTATGAAAATGTCTTACAGCTGCTAATTCGCTTGTTTTCTTCATGTTTATCTTTCACACTAAGTTACTGTAACAGTTGACCGGAAAGTTTGTTGAAGATTTTTTTTCTCCCAAAGTTATCTTAAATATCCAATTAATAGATAAGTAAAAAGATATACTAATATTTTTCAAATAAAAAATATCATTTGTAACATTTTTTATTCTTACATATACACCTTATAGAACATAATATAAATGTACAAAAGTTATAGAAAAAGAAATTTTTTTTGAGAGAGAGTGAGAATGAGAGAGATATTGAGTGATTGTAAGAGTTAAGTTATTTACATGTTCCAAAAAAAGTTTTTATACTGGAGAAAGGGGGATGAAACTAATAGCAATCTCTGTTGACCATCAGAGCCCGCACGTGTTACAACATCATAATTTGAATCGAATGAGAGTTGGAATTACGCATGTAACAGGAAGTAAGGCTGCGCATGGCATTGTTTATAGTAGACATGGAAGATCAAGTTTATATCTAAGCTTTTTGAATGGAATATACTAAAAACACTCAATGACAACTACCTGAATGATGGCAGAGTTACTGTATACATTGGATCATTAATGCATGCAGATGAAAAGGACTCATTTAACATGTTTAAAAAGATGAAGGCATTTGGAAGAATCAAAGAAGAATTTGTTGGTGTTATAATGGTAAGTCGCATTTATTTGGAAAGTTAGAAACGTAATATGAAGAATGTGTTTCTATCTTGTTGGATATTTTGTTGATAAAGAAGTGAAGAACATTTTAAAAAATATCAAGATAAATAAATGGAACTAGTGAAATTTTTGTAAACGAAATGGGTTTATATTTGATGAAGGTCTACATGTACTTTTCTTTTTTTACTTGTGTGCTCCCTCTACTAGTGTTGGTACACACAATTGTCATGTTAGTACGACGTGCGTCCTTTACTTTGCTCATTTGATTTTTTAAAATTATATATTTGAATACTTTTGAATCATAACAACACATTCTATATAATTTTTTGAATTAACGCATTGATACATGTGACAAAAACACTTATAAAATGATTAAAACAATCCTCATTTCCGATAGAAATGTCTGTATATGTTTTTATTATTATTGTTATTTATTATTATTTTATATTTATTATAATATCAAGCACGAATATTTTCGGGTTCTATTGTGAGAAAAACGTTTTCAAAGATTAGCCCGCTCTTTTTAAGAAAAACGCTTTTGAAATAGGATATACTAGTATTTATTTGTTTAACTGGGGCTGTAGGGAATAAGAATGGCAACCTTTCAATTTCATGTATTGTGAAAAAACAAAGTACGATCACAAATGTGTTCAATGCATCTGGGGGTAGGGCAATGCAATGGAGATTAAATGTCGGGACTTTTTTTAATTTAAACTCTTCAATAATTAACCGATTTAGCGATATGGCCTATCGGCCTCTATTTTAAATTCTGTTTACTTGTTTAGATTTAAGATTCTATAGAATATATATATATATATATATATATATATATATATATATATATATATATATATATATATATATATATATATATATATATATATATATATATATATATATATATATAAATATATATTTATATATAAAACAGAAAATAAGAGTCATTTAAATTTTGTGCACCATTCATAGACTTTGTACATGTACTTCTATCACAGGGTATAAGATGGAGGTAAACAACCCAGAAGGTCCGTAACCACCAAGATGTCTGAGGAGTAAAAACAGAAGACACATAGATGTGTAAAGGATACGTTTATATAGAGACCACAGAAAAGTATTAAACAAGAAATCATCGGTATAATATTCTGATGACGCTTTTAAAGTAAATTGGATATATAAACAATAGTGGTTCTTTTATTCAAGAAACATCAGGGAGAATTACTCAACTGTTCATAGTGGAAGGATTGCTAAAACGTGTAAGTGAAATTTCATATCAGATGTCAAATGATACAGATCAAGGCCCAACCACTAGGATTTTACCACAATGTTACCCACGAGCTGGAGCTAGGAAACCCACCTTACAAACAGAATTTGGAACAGTCAGTAATTTGGACCTTGACTCTCTCAAAGCATGTCAAAGTTGTGAAAAGGAATACAAATATATTTCCATCAATCTTAGGAGTAAAAAATGCATAATATCGACTCTTGCATATTGTGATTGTGTTAGACTTGTATCATTTTAATTCTATTTGGAATGACTACATAATCTATAGAAGACTAATACATGATCTATTTTTTTTTATTCTTAAAGTGTGTGCTGTGTTCATTATTTAAAGGGTGATGATCATCTCAGCTCCTTGTTCCCTTTTACATATACAGTATGAATTCCTAATGTTCTCTATATCTGTATATGAGAATACTAAGTTAATGTATTTTGATTGCTTCACCCAAAGATTTCATCAGGGGAGTGTATGAATTGAAATGTTTAGCTCAAGATAATTTTTGGGGCTCCTATGTCAAAGTATTAGAGCGTTTGCTCGAGAGTCACTCAGTTAAGTGTTAATCCTTACGTCGTGGTTTCCCACCCACTGCAGGACATGCAGACTAGGTGCAGGCAAGGAAAAATTCTCCGATTACAAAGGGACGTTAAAGAAACAAAGAAAAGTATTTTTTCGTTTGAAAAAATGAGTTAAAAGAAGTGTTTCATTCAGCTGTGTATTGGGGTGCAGATAAAACAGTACATGGAGGGTTATTTTTATATATTGTTTATAACTACTGTGCCTTATTGGAGGAAGCACATTTGTTTTTGAAATTGTATACACTTTTTTGACATTGTATTTAATACTTATTTTGATCACATGTTGATAGTACCAATTATTGTTGAATTGCGAACCTATCAACATAAAGAGGGGGTAAGATGTAAATTTTCGACTTTTCTGGTGAATCCACCAGCTTTCTGTCCTTGTGTATAGAAACGAACTTAGTCATTGTAAAGGAAAACTACGAATGCTTTTTGATTTTAATGCTTTTGGTGGATCCACCAAACTCCCCACTTTTAATAAATACACAGGCAATGTTGACAATATATCATTTAAGTATTCTTGAGTATTCCTATTTGCATTTTGGTGGATCCACCAAGTATTTGTAAGTGAAATCGAGAATGCCTTGCTATTTGATTTTTTTACAGTTTGGTGAGTCCGCCAAACTCCTCTCTGTATTTAAGGACAATTTAGTTGAACTTTGGGTTACATGTAGATTTTTGACTTTTCTGGTGGATTCACCAGCTTTTTGTCCTTGTGTACATAAATGTATTAAGGAAGTGTCACTAGGTAATTGTAAAGGAAAATTATGAATGCCTTTTGATTTTTAGCTTTTGGTGGATCCACCAAACTACCCACTATAGATAATTACACGCGTAATGTTGACAGTATATCATTCAAGTATTCTTGTGTATTCCTGTTTGTATTTTTGGTGGATCCACCAAGTATTTGTGAGTAAAATTGAGAATGTCTTGTTAGTTGATTTTTTGCATTTTGGTGAGTCCACCGACTCTGTATTAGGGACAATTTCACTCAGTTTCTCTCAATGGGTTGTTTCAGTGTCTTAACACTTGTGGTGATTCACCAACGTCGTTTTTAAAGTATCATCATTATCAAAAGTAATTGAGAATTTCACCAGATTGCTTTTATAAATTTGAGCTGAATTGTCTATTTTGTATTTTTGGTAGAATCACCAAGTTTTCTTGAAGATATTTCAGTTGTTTTGTTGGTAAGTTCACCAATTCTTTTAATGAATTGTAGAATTATGTATGGTCAAATTCACTCTTGTTTTCTTGGTGGAACCACCAAGATCAATCTTTATTTGAAGATATTTGATAATTCAAATTGGTGGATTCACCAATCCTTTGACTGTGAATATGGAATACCGATACATTATTGATCTGTTTTAACATAAATATTGGTGACCACACCAATTCTTAACTTATTCAATAACGAAAATGAATAAAAAAAAATTGTCGATTTCTGAAATTGCATTGTCTTCATTTTTCATTTTGAATTAAAAAAAGAGGACACGAATAGAAAATCCTCTTTCTTAATGGAAACAGTTTATTGTAATTTTTATTTATTTCAAAAATAGTGAAGTAAGAGTTATCTTCCTTTGCACATCTGTTGGCAGGCTTACATACTCTCTAGTTTTCAAGTTTGCTATGCATATGACAAGTACTTCCGGTTTTATGAATCTCTGTAATTGTCTATGGGATTTCTCATGTTAAATGGAAAATTGCATATGTCACGATATCTCCTAAACTAAATAAGATATTCTTGTGAAAATCAAGTGATACAATGACTTTAATATTGTTTCAACCCTATTAGGGTCTGAAAATGAAATTTGGAAAAATGAGGTATTTCAAGGGCTAATTTTGAAAAATGATTTTCCCATGTAACTTTTTTATTTCGCAATGAATTTTTGAACAGTTTTCGATCCTGAGTTCAGCAAAAAAGGCACAATTTCAAAATTATGGTCCGTGGGTCACTTTTTGACCCCTTATAGGTGATTTAGGGAGTTGACATATAGTAACTTTTAGTAATTTCAAAAATAACAATGTAAGAGTTACCCCCCCCCCCCCTTGCAGAGTTCTAGTGAGAATTACATACTTTTAAGGTTTCAATTTTTATAAGCCTCTGAAAACTTGATTCGGTCTGATTTCTTTTTTTATGTTTTACATTTTGTGAGAGTTATCGCTCTTTAAGGTCCTTGAGATTTAAAGCGTCGAAAAGCCCTCCGTTTTTGTTGAACGACAAAAAAGGTCTAGTTATTATTATTATTCTGAACACTTTTTCGTCTTAGATTTAAGGAGAACCTTTAGATATATACATTTTATATTATAACTGTCTTATAAAACATGAAAATATCTCCCGTATGTAAGGTTTTGGAAATCAGATTACGTCACTTCCGGTTTCCACCAAGAAAAAACAGAAATTTCTAAGAAAGGTAATAATTTGTTCATTTTGATACCCATGCCTCCCAATTTAAAGATATAAATTCTTGAAACCAATATCTACAAAAAAGTTAGCGACGGTGATTTTTGACCATTGATACTTTTTGAAATATACGACTTGAAACATTGAAAAAGGGGGGATGAATTTTATAAAGTCATAATTAACGACAGCAAAATAATTCTGACCATAGAAGTATGTTGAGACTGATGAGTAGAAGATACACTGTAAGATTCATGTCAATCCGAGCGGAACTTCCGGTTTTAGGGGTCTTTGAAAATTGTCTATGGGAGTTTCAATGTTAAATTGAAATCACGCATGTCACGTTTTCTCTTAAAATAATCAAGATATTCTGATGAAATTTTAAGTACAGAATGACTTTGATACTGTTCCGACCTGAAAATATTTTAAAAATGAAATTCGGGAAAATAAGGGATTTCAAGGGGCCAACATTGAAAACAGACCTTTGTCCGTAACTTTTTCATTTCTCAATAAATTTTTAAACAGTTTTCAGATTTGAGTTAAGCATAAAGAGTTCAATCTTAAAATAATGGTCCGTGGGGTCACTTTTTGACCCCTTATAGGAGTTATAGAGGACTGAAATAATGAAATTTTTATTTATTTAAAAAATAATGGAGTAAGAGTTATCTCCCTTTGAACATCAGTTAACAGGCTTACATACTCTTTAGGATTCAAGTTTGGTATGCATATGACAAGTACTTCCGGTTTTATGAATCTCTAAATTTGTCTATGGGAGTTCTCACGTTAAATGGAGAATTGCACATTTCATGATATCTCTTAATGTAATCAATATATTCTTGTGAAAATTAAGTGTTATAATGATTGTGATATTTTTTCAACCCCATTAGGATTTGAAAATGAATTTCTGGAAAATAAGGGATTTCTAGGGGCCAAAATTGAAAACTGACCTTTCCCCATAACTTTTTTAATTCTTAATGAATTCTGAAACAGTTTCCTACTCTGGGTTTAGCTTAAGGAGCACAATCTGAAAATAATGGTCCGTGGGGTCAATTTTTGATCCCTTATAGGAGCTACAGAGGACTGAAATAATGTAATTTTTATTTATTTCAAAAATGATGAAGTAAGAGTTATCTCCCTTTGGACATCTGTTGGCGGGCTTACATACTCTTTAGGTTTCAAGTTTGGTATGCATATGACAAGAACTTCCGGTTTTATGAATCTCTGAATTTGTCTATGAGAGTTCCCATGTTAAATGGAAAAATGCACATGTCACGATATCTCCTAAACTAAATAAGATATTCTTGTGAAAATTGAGTAATATAATGACTTTGATAGTGTTTCAACCCCTTTAGGGTCTGAAATTGAAATTCTGCAAAATACGGGATTTCAAAGGGCTAATATTGAAAACTGATTTTCCCATGTAACTTTTTTATTTGTAAATGAATTTTTGAACAATTTCCGATTCTGAGTTCAGCATAAAGGGTACAGTTTAAAAATTATGGTCCGTGGGGTCACTTTTTGACCCCTTATAGGTGTTTTAGAGACCTGAAATATAGTAACTTTTAGTAATTTTCAAAATAACATTGTAAGAGTTACCCCCCTTTGCAGAGCTCTATTGAGAATTTAATACCCTTTAGGTTTCCATTTTAATAAGCTCCTGAAGACTTGATCTGGTTTGATTATTTTTTTAAATGTTTTTTATTTCATTAGAGCTATCGCTCTTTAAGGTCCTTGTGATTTTAAGCGTCGAAAAGCCCTCCGTTTTTGTTGAACGACAAAAAAGGTCTAGTTATTATTATTATTATACCTAACACTTTTACGTTTCGGATCTAAAGAAAACCTTTGGTTATATGTATTTTATAATAAAACCGTTAGACAGCTTATCTGAATCTCTCCCGTATGTAAGGTTTTGTACTTCCGGAAACTTCACTTCCGGTATTTACAAGTAGAAAACTCAGATTTCTTTAGGAGCTTAAACAATTCTTATTTGATATGGAAATTCATTTAAATTTTAGGAATAGATTCTTCAAAGGAAATCCTACAAAAAAGTTAGCGACAGCGTTGTTGTACCTATGATACATTTTTGTGTTGTAAGACTCCAAAGTTAAGAAAAAGGGGGGATGGAAATTTTAAAATTTCAAAACCATATAGGAAAAATATTTTAAAGACTACATATTGTTAAAAGTGATTAATAGAACCTGTACTATAAGTTTCAAGTCCATCCAAGCAGAACTTTCGGTTTTATGAGTCCCCAAAAATTGTCTATGAGAGTTTCTATGTTAAATTGAAATCACGCATGTTCCATTATTTCAGAAAGGAAGCAAGCAATTCTTGTCATATTTAAGTGGAATACTTACTTTTACACTGTCTTCAGGTGATTAGGAGATGAAAACAAAATTCCACAAAATAAGGGATTTTTAGGGGCCAGTACAACAAAACAGCTTTTCCCTGTAACTTTTTTTATTTCGCAACAGATCTGTAAACAGTTTTCGGATTTGAGTTAAGCACGAAGAATACATTTTAAAAATTATGGTCCGTGGGGTCACTTTTTGACCCTTTATAGGAGTTTCAGAGGCCTGAAAAAACAGTACTTTTACAGTTCTCTTGATTTCATCGCGTAATTACAGTTATCGTTCTTTGCACGGTTGGCGAGCGTAGAAAGCGAAAGTAAGGTTTGGTCCCGTTGGCTGCGTAGCTATACTTTTTCAACAAGCACTCTGCTAGACTCGCCATGTATCCCATAATGGTTCCTTTCATTTTGCTACATCGAATATCACATCAAACATAAGAGATCTCAGTGTTTTAAGATATTTGACCGGGACTTTAGTACGAAACTAAATGCGCTGCCACCTGAAATTCGTAGAACTAAAATACGGGGGTGGATCCTGAAGTGTTTGGTAGACGGACTTTCATAAATTAAAGTCAAATCATGTAAAGTTAGAAGGTATAGGAAAAAAAAACCACATGAATTTCGTTTCATGATCACAAAAAGCATATTTTACAAGATGAATTAATTCTAAATAAAATTAAAATAAATTTGATGTTTGAAATAGAAGATAAATATCTGAGAGGAAAATAACTAATCATAACAGAAGAAACAAATGACATCAAAGATATTTGAAGAAATTCTAGATAAAATGTTTAACTTGTTTCTCCGATCATCAGTAAAGAAATTTTAGGCACTTCTGAATTTCTTGTTCTTGCCGATAAAGATTATATCTTCTGGGTAAATGAGACAATGACCTTTAAACTTTCCAGAAAGTTTTTATGGGGTGTTTTGTAAAGTATCCTGAAATTTTAGGTTAGTACGACGCCTGATTTGGATTTTAAATAAAAAATCTACGTTGCCATTGCGCAGGGGAAAAAAGGGGGGGGGGGGCGGAGGAAAGTAAAGAATGTTGATGTATATAAAGAATATACATTACAGAAATCTTAGCTTACTAAAGGGTTTATTGTGTTCAAAAGGTCAAAGGTCAAAGGTCAAGGTCCTCTGAATAAGAAGGAGGAAAGATTTTTTTTTTTTTTTTTTTTCAGGTTTGAATTATATTAATGGTAAACAATAAAAGGCTAAGGGAGCAGAGTCGAAAAGCACTTCAATTTTCGTTGAACAAGGAAAAAAGGTCTAGTTAGGGCTTTTCGCTTCAGGCGAAAAGCCCTATTGTTTTCGTCTTTTTTATTAGGGCTTTTCGCTTTCAGGCGAAAAGCCCTATTGTTTTCGTCTTTTTTATTATTATTATTATTATTATTATTATTATTATACTGAACACTTTTTTCGTTCAGCATTTGAGGAGTATCTTTAAAAATAGGATTTTTGTCTTATAACCTCTAAATAGGAAATATAAATGTCTCGCGTATGTAAGGTTTTGAACTTCCGGTTTAGTCACTTCCGGTTTCTACTAAGGAGAAACTAAAATACCTAAAGAAGCTAAAATCTTTCTCATTTTGAATGTCTAGACTTTCAAATTCTAGATATAAATTCTAGAGACCAATACCTACAAAAAAGTCAGCGATGGTGATTTTGGACCACTGATACTTTCTGAGATATAAGACTTCAAACATTCAAAAAGGGGGGATGAAATTTTTAAAAGTCACAATTAAGGTTTCAAAATTAGTTTGAGCATTGAAATACGTTAAGACTAATAAGTTGAACATATACTGAAAGTTTCATATCGATCCAAGCCGAACTTCCGGTTTTAGGGGTCTTTGAAAATTGTCTATGGGAGTTTCTATGTTAAATTGAAATCAGTCGTGGCACGTTTTCTCTTAAAATAATCAAGATATTCTTGTGAGATTTTAAGTGTAGAATGACCTTGATACGCTTCCGACCTCATTAGGTCATGAAAAGAAAATTCGGGAAAATAAGGGATTTCTAGGGGCCAAAGTTGAAAACTGACTCTTTCCTGTAACTTTTTTATTTCTGAATCAATTTTTAAACAGTTTTCTATTCTGGGTTCAAATCAAAGAGAACAATCTAAAAATTATGGTCCGTGGGGTCACTTTTTGACCCCTTATAGGAGTTACAGTAGACTGAAATAATGTAATTTTTATTTATTTCAAAAATAATGGAGTAAGAGTTATCTCCCTTTAAACATCAGTTAACAGGCTTACATACTCTTTAGGTTTCAAGTTTGGTATGCATATGACAAGTACTTCCGGTTTTATGAATCTCTAAATTTGTCTATGGGAGTTCTCATGTTAAATGGAAAATTGCATATTTCACGATATCTCTTAAAGTAAGCAAGATATTCTTGTGAAAATTTAGTGATATAATGACTGTGATATTGTGTCAAACCCATTAGAGCTTGAAAATGAATTTCTGGAAAATAAGGGAACTCTAGGGGCCAAAGTTGAAAACTGACCTTTGCCCATAACTTTTTTAATTCTTAATGAATTTTTGAACAGTTTTCTTTTCTGGGTTTAACTTAAAGAGTACAATCTGAAATTTATGGTCCGTGGGGTAACTTTTTGACCCCTTATAGGAGTTACAGAGGAGTGAAATGATGTAATTTTTATTTATTTCAAATATGATGGAGTAAGAGTTATCTCCCTTTGCACATCTGTTTGCGGGCTTACATACTCTTTAGGTTTCAAGTTTGATATGCATATGACAAGTACTTCCGGTTCTATGAATCTCTGAATTTGTCTATGAGAGTTCCCATGTTAAATGGAAAAATGCACATGTCACGATATCTCTTAAAGTAATCAAGATATTCTTGTGAAAATTGAGTGATGTAATGACTGTGATATTGTTTCAACCCCATTAGGGTTTGAAAATAAATTTCTTTGAAATAAGGGATTTCTAGGGGCCAAAGTTGAAAACTGACCTTTGCCCATAACTATTTTAATACTTAATGAATTTTTGAACAGTTTTCTATTCTGGGTTTAGCTTATAGAGTACAATCTAAAAATTATGGTCCGTGGGTTCACTTTTTGAATCCTTATAGGAGTTACCGAGGACTGAAATAATGAAAATTTTATTTATTTCAAAAATAATTGAGTAAGAGTTATCTCCCTTTGAAAATCAGTTGACAGGCTTACATACTCTTTAGGTTTCAAGTTTGGTATGCATATGACAAGTACTTCCGGTTTTATGAATCTCTGAATTTTTCTATGGGAGTTCTCATGTTAAATGGAAAAATGCACATGTCACGATATCTCTTCAACTAAATAAGATATTCTTGTGAAAATTGAGTGATATAATGACTTTGATAATGTTTCAACCCAATAAGGGTCTGAAATTGAAATTCTGAAAAATAAGGGATTTCAAGGGGCTAATATTGAAAACTGACTTTCCCATGTAACTTTTTTATTTCTAAATGAATTTTTGAACAGTTTTCGATTCTGAGTTCATCATAAAGGGTACAGTTTAAAAATTATGGTCCGTGTGGTCACTTTTTGTCCCCTTATAGGTGTTTTAGAGACCTGAAATATAGTAACTTTTTGTAATTTTCAAAATAACACTGTAAGTGTTATCCCCATTTGCAGAGCTCTAGTGAGAATTACATACTCTTTGGGTTTCCATTTTTATAAGCTCCTGAAAACTTGATCCGGTTTGATTATTTTTTTTTTGATGTTTTCCATTTTGTTAGAGTTATAGCTCTTTAAGGTCCTTGAGGTCTAAAAAGCCCTCCGTTTTTGTTGAACGACAAAAAAGGTCTAGTTATTATTATTATTATTAGGGCTTTTCGCTTTCAGGCGAAAAGCCCTATTGTTTTCGTCTTTTTTATTATTATTATTATTATTATACTGAACACTTTTTTCGTTCAGCATTTGAGGAGTACCTTTAAAAATAGGATTTTTCTCTTATAACCACTATATAGGAAATGAAAATATCTCGCGTATGTAAGGTATTGAACTTCCGGTTTAGTGACTTCCGGTTTCTACTAAAGAAAAACTAAAATACTTAAAGAAGCTAAAATCTTTCTCATTTTGAATGTCTAGACTCTCAAATTCAAGATATAAATTCTAGAAACCAATACCTACAAAAAAGTTAGCGACAGTGATTTTCGACAACTGATACTTTCTGAGATATAAGACTTCAAACATTTAAAAAAGGGGGGATGAAATTTTTAAAAGTCACAATTAAGGTTAGAAAATTATTTTGAGCATTGAAATACGTTAAAAGTAATGAGATAAACATATACTGTAAGTTTCATATCGATCCAAGCCGAATTTCCGGTTTTAGGGGTCTTTGAAAATTGTCTATGGGAGTTTCTATGTTAAATTGAAATCAGTCGTGGCACGTTTTCTCTTAAAATAATCAAGATATTCTTGTGAAATTTTAAGTGTAAAATGATCTTGATACGATACCGACGTCATTAGGTCATAAAAAGGAAATTCGGGAAAATAAGGGATTTCTAGGGGCCAACATTGAAAACAGATTTTTTCCTGTAACTTTTTTATTTCTCAATGAATTTTTAAACAGTTTTCTATTCTAGGTTCAGATCAAAGAGATCAATCTAAAAATTATGGTCCGTGGGGTCACTTTTTGACCCCTTATAGGAGTTACAAAAGACTGAAATAACGTAATTTTTATTTATTTCAAAAATAATGGAGTAAGAGTTATCTCCCTTTGAACATCAGTTAACAGGCTTACATACTCTTTAGGTTTCAAGTTTGGTATGCATATGACAAGTACTTCCGGTTTTATAAATTTCTGAAATTGTCTATGGGAGTTCCCATGTTGAATGGAAAATTGGACATGTCACGATATCTCTGAAAGCAAACAAGATATTCTTGAGAAAATTGAGTGATATAATGACTGTGATATTGTTTCAAATCCATTAGGGTTTAAAAATGACATTCTGGAAAATAAGGGATTTCTAGGGGCCAAAGTTGAAAACTGATCTTTGCCCATAACTTTTTTATTTCTTAATGAATTTTTGAACAGTTTTCTATTCTGGGTTTAGCTTAGAGAGTTCTATCTAAAAATTATGGTCCGTGGGGTCACTTTTTGATCCCTTAAAGGAGTTACAGAGGACTGAAATAACGTAATTTTTATTTATTTAAAAAATAATGCAGTAAGAGTTATCTTCCTTTGCAGATCTGATGACAGTCTAACATACTCTTTACATTTCAAGTTTAGTATGCATATGATAAGTACTTCCGGTTTCATGAGTCTCTGAAATTTTCTATGGGAGTTCCCATATTAAATGGAAATATGCACATGTCGCGATATCTCCTAAACTAAATAAGATATTCTTGTAAAAAATGCAGTAATATAATGACTTTGATATTGTTTCAACCCCATTAGGGTCTGGAAATGAAATTCTGAAAAATAAGGGATTTCATGGGGTTTACATTGAAAACAGATTTTCCCATGTAACTTTTTTATTTCTCATTGATTTCTCAAACAGTTTTCGATTCTGAGTTCAGCATAAAGGGTACAATTTAATAATTATGGTCCATTGGATCACTTTTTGACCCCTTATAGGTTTTTTAGAGACCTGAAATATAGAAACTTTTAGAAATTTCAAAAATAACAATGCAAGAGTTATCCCCCTTTGCAGAGCTCAAGTGAGAATTAAATCCTATTTAGGTTTCCATTTTTATAAGCTTCTTAAAACTTGATCCGGTCTAATTATTTTTTTTTGTTTTTCATTTCTTAGAGTTATCGCTCTTTAAGGTCCTTGAGATCTAAAGCATCGAAAAGCCCTCCGTTTTTGTTGAACGACAAAAAAGGTCTAGTTATTATTATTATTATTATTATTATACTGAACACTTTTTTCGTTCAGCATTTCGGGAGTACCTTTAAAAATAGGATTTTTCTCTTATAAACAGTAATTAGGAAATGTAAATATCTCGCGTATGTAAGGTACTGAACTTCCGGTTTAGTCACTTCCGGTTTCTACTAAAGAAAAACTAAAATACCTAAAGAAGCTAAAATCTTTCTCATTTTGAATGTCTAGACTCTCAAATTCAAGATATAAATTCTAGAGACCGATACCTACAAAAAAGTTAGCGATAGTGATTTTCGATCACTGATCCTTTCTGAGATATAATACTTCAAACTTTCAAAAAGGGGGGATGAAAATTCTAAAAGTAAAAATTAAGGTTTGAAAATTATATTTAGCATTGAAACACGTTAAGACTAATAAGTTGAACATATACTGTAAGTTTCATATCGATCCGAGCCGAACTTCCGGTTTTAAGGGTCATTGAAAATTGTCTATGGGAGTTTCTATGTTAAATTGAAATCAGTCGTGGCACGTTTTCTCCTAAAATAATCAAGATATTCTTGTGAGATTTTAAGTGTAGAATAACCTTGATACGCTTCCGACCTCATTAGGTCAGTAAAGGAAAATTCGGGAAAATAAGGGATTTCTAGGGGCCAACATTGAAAACATACTTTTTCCTGTAACTTTTTCATTTCTCAATGAATTTTTAAACAGTTTTGTATTCCGGGTTCAAATCAAAGAGTGCAATCTAAAAATTATGGTCCGTGGGGTCACTTTTTGACCCCTTATAGGAGTTCCAGAAGACTGAAATAATATAATTTTTATTTATTTCAAAAGGAATGGAGTAAGAGTTATCTCCCTTTGAACATGAGTTAATAGGCTTACATACTCTTTAGGTTTCAAGTTTGGTATCCATTTGACAAGTACTTCCGGTTTTATGAATCTCTAAATTTGTCTATGGGACTTCTCATGTTAAATGGAAAATTACACATTTCACGATATCTCTTAAAGGAATCAAGATATTCTTGTGAAAATTGAGTGATGTAATGACTGTGATATTGTTTCAACTCCATTAGTGTTTGAAAATGAATTTCTGGAAAATAAGGGATTCCTAGGGGCCAAAGTTGAAAACTGACCTTTGCCCATAACTTTTTTATTTCTCAATGAATTTTTAAACAGTTTTCTTTCCTGGGTTTAGCTCAAAGAGTACAATCTAAAAATTATCGTCCGTTGGACCACTTTTTGACCCCTTATAGGAGTTACAGAGGACTGAAATAATAAAATTTTTATCTATTTCAAATATGATGAAGTAAGAGTTATCTCTCTTTGCACATCTCTTGGTGGGCTTACATACTCTTTAGGTTACAAGTTTGGTATGCATATGACAAGTACTTCCGGTTTTATGAATCTCTGAATTTGTCTATGGGAGTTCCATGTTAAATGGAAAAATGAACATGTCACGATATCTCTTAAACTAAATAAGATATTTTAGTGAAAATTGAGTGATATAATGATATTGATAATGTTTCAACGCAATAAGGGTCTGAAAATGAAATTCTGAAAAATAAGGGATTTCAAGGGGCTTATATTGAAAAATGATTTTCCCATGTAACTTTTTTATTTCTAAATGAATTTTTGAACAGTTTTCGATTCCGAGTTCAGCATAAAGGGTACAGTTTAAAAATTATGGTCCGTGGGGTCACTTTTTAACCCCTTATAGGTGTTTTAGAGACCTGAAATTAAGTAACTTTTAGTAATTTCAAAAATAACAATGTAATTGTTATCCCCCTTTTGCAGAGCTCTAGTGAGAATTACATACTCTTTAGGTTTCCATTTTTATAAGTTTCTGAAGTCTTGTTCCGGTTTGATTATTTTTTTTTACGTTTTTCATTTTGTTAGAGTTATCGGTCTTTAAGGTCCTTGAGATTTAAAGCATCGAAAAGCCCTCCGTTTTTGTTGAACGACAAAAAGGTCTAGTTATTAGGGCTTTTCGACTTTTGGCGAAAAGCCCTATTGTTTTCGTCTTGTTTTATTATTATTATTATTCTGAACACTTTTTCGTTTCCGATTTAAGGAAAACCTTTAAAGTTATTGATCTCTTTTTATAACCCTTCGTTAGCAAATTCAAATGTCTCGCGTATGTTAGGTTTTGTACTTCCGGTTACCTTACTTCCGGTTTAAATACGCCAAAAACTGATTTTTTGAAAAGAACCTGAAACTCCCTTATCTTACATTCAAACTTATTCAAATTTTAAATATGAATTCTTCTGTTCATTTCCTACGAAAAACTTAGCGACAGCATTTTTCTATCTTTTACACTTTTTGAGATATACGACTCCAGAAATGAGAAAAGGGGGGATGAATTTCATAAAATCTGAAATCAATGAATAAAAATAAACTTTGAGATAACATGTCGTTTAAAATGATAACATTTAGATATATTTTAAGTTTCAAGTCAATCTGACCAGTACTTCCGGTTTTAGGAGTGTCTGAAAATTGTCTATGGGAATCCTATGTTAAATTTGAAATCACACGTGCAACTTTTTCTCAAAAGGAAAGCTAAGGATTTTTATGGGATTTTAAGTGGACTATCACAATACTGTTACAATGATCGGATAAGATTATAGAAGTGTAATTCTGAAAAATAAGGGACTGATAGGGGTCATTGCAGAAAACAACCCTTTTCTTATAACTTTTCTATTTTTCTTCCAATTTCAAAACCGTTTTCTGTTTTGTATTCAGCATTAAGAGTACAATTTAAAAATTATGGTCCGTGGGGTCACTTTTTGACCCCTTATAGGAGTTACAGAAGACTGAAATAATGTAATTTTTATTTATTTCAAAAATAATGGAGTAAGAGTTTTCTCTCTTTGAACATCATTTAACAGGCTTACATACTCTTTTGATTTCAAGTTTGGTATCAATATGACAAGTACTTCCGGTTTTATGAATCTCTAAATTTGTCTATGGGAGTTCTCATGTTAAATGGAAAATTGCACATTTCACGATATCTCTTAAAGTAATCAAGATATTCTTGTGAAAATTTAGTGATATAATGACAGTAATATTGTTTCCATCCTATTAAGGTTTGAAAATGAATTTCTGGAAAAGAAGGGATTTCTAGGGTCCAAAGTTGAAAACTGACCTTTGCCCATAACCTTTTTAATTCTTAACGAATTTTGGAACAGTTTTCTATTCTGGATTAAGCTTAAAGAGTACAATCTAAAAATTATGGTCCGTGGGGTCACTTTTTGACCCCTTATAGGAGTTACAGAGGACTAAAATAATAAAATTTTTATTTATTTCAAATATGATGAAGTAAGAGTTATCTCCCTTTGCACATCTATTGGCGGGCTTACATACTCTTTTGATTTCAAGTTTGGTATGCATATGACAAGTACTTCCGGTTTTATGAATCTCTGAATTTGTCTATGGGAGTTCCCATGTTAAATGGAAAAATGCACATGTCACGATATCTCCTAAACTAAATAAGATATTCTTCTGAAAAATGAGTGATATAATGACATTCATATTGTTTCAACCCCATTAGGGTCTGAAACTGATATTCTGAAAAATAAGGGATTTCAAGGGGCTAATATTGAAAACTAATTTTCCCATGTAGCTTTTTTATTTCTAAATGAATTTTTGAACAGTTTTCGATTCCGAGTTCAGCATAAAGGGTACAGTTTAAAAATTATGGTCCGTGGGGTCACTTTTTGATCCCTTATAGGTGTTTTAGAGACCTGAAACATAGTAACTTTTAGTAATTTTCAAAATAACATTGTAAGAGTTACCCCTCTTTGCAGAGCTCTAGTGAGAATTACATACTCTTTAGGTTTCCATTTTCAAAAGCTCCTGAACACTTGATCCGGTTTGATTATTCTTTGTATGTTTTTAATTTTCTTAGAGTTATCGCTCTTTAAGATCCTTGTGATTTAAAGCGTCGAAAAGCCCTCCGTTTTTGTTGAACGACAAAAAAGGTCTAGTTATTATTAGGGCTTTTCGCTTTCAGGCGAAAAGCTCTATTGTTTTCGTCTTTTTTATTATTATTATTATTATTATTATACTGAACACTTTTTTCGTTCAGCATTTGAGGAGTACCTTTAAAAATAGGATTTTTTTCTGATAAACACTAAATAGCAAATGTAAATATCTCGCGTATGTAAGGTATTGAACTTCCGGTTTAGTCACTTCCGGTTTCTTCTAAAGAAAAACTAAAATACCTAAAGAAGCTAAAATCTTTCTCATTTTGAATGTCTAGACTCTCAAATTCAGGATATAAATTCTAGACACCAATACCTACAAAAAAGTTTCCGATGGTGATTTTCGGCTAGTGATACTTTCTGAGATATAAGACTTCAAACATTCAAAAAGGGGGGATGAAATTTTTAAAAGTCACAATTAAGGTTTGAAAAATATTTTGAGCATTGAAGTACGTTAAAACTAACAAGTTGAACATATGCTATAAGTTTCATATCGATCCGAGCCGAACTTCCGGTTTTAGGGGTCTTTGAAAATTGTCTATGGGAGTTTCTATGTTAAATTGAAATCAGTCGTGGCACGTTTTCTCTTAAAATAATCAAGATATTCTTGTGATATTTTAAATGTAGAATGACCTTGATATGGTACTGACCTCATTAGGTCATTAAAAGATAATTCTTGAAAATAAGGGATTTCTAGGGGCCAACATTGAAAACATAATTTTTCCTGTAACTTTTTTATTTCTCAATGAATTTTTAAACAGTTTTCTATTCTGGCTTCAAATTAAAGAGAACAATCTAAAAATTATGGTCCGTGGGGTCACTTTTTGACCCCTTATAGGAGTTACAGAAGACTGAAATAATGTAATTTTAATCATTTCAAAAATAATAGAGTAAGAGTTATCTCCCTTTGAACATTAGTTAAGAGGCTTACGTACTCTTTAGGTTTCAAGTTTGGTATGCATATGACAAGTACTTCCGGTTTTATGAATCTCTAAATTTGTCTATGGGAGTTCTCATGTTAAATAGAAAATTGCACATTCCACGATATCTCTTAAAGTAATCAAGATATTCTTGTGAAAATTGAGTGATATAATGACTGTGATATTATGTCAAGCCCATTAGAGCTTGAAAATAAATTTCTCGAAAAGAAGGGAATTCTAGGGGCCAAAGTTGAAAACTGACCTTTGTCCATAACTTTTTTAATTCTTAATGAATTTTTGAACAGTTTTCTTTTCTGGGTTTAGCTTAAAGAGTACAGTCTAAAAATTATGGTCCGTGGGGTCACTTTTTGACCCCTTATAGGAGTTACAGAGGACTGAAATAATGAAATTTTTATCTATTTCAAATATGATGAAGTAAGAGTTATCTCCCTTTGCACATCTGTTGACATGCTTACATACTCTTTAGGTTTCAAGTTTGGTATGCATATGAAAAGTACTTCCGGTTTTATGAATCTCTGAATTTGTTTATGGAAGTTCCCATGTTAAATGGAAAAAAGCACATGTCACGATATCTCCTAAACTAAATAAGATATTCTTGTGAAAATCGAGTGATATAATGACTTTGATAATATTTCAACCCAATAAGGGTCTCAAAATGATATTCTGAAAAATAAGGGATTTCAAGGGGCTAATATTGAAAACTGATTTTCCCATGCAACTTTTTTATTTCTCAATGAATTTTTGAACAGTTTTCGATTCCGATTTCAACATAAAGGGTACACTTTAGAAATTATGGTCCGTGGGGTCACTTTTTGACCCCTTATAGGTTTTTAAGAGACCTGAAATATAGTAGCTTTTAGTAATTTTCAAAATAACATTGTAAGAGTTACCCCCCTTTGCAGAGCTCTAGTGAGAATTAAATACTCTTAGGTTTCCATTTTTATAAGCTCCTGAACACTTGATCCGGTTTGATTATTCTTTTTATGTTTTTCATTTTGTTAGAGTTATCGCTCTTTAAGGTTCTTGTGCCTTTTAAGCATCGAAAAGCCCTCCGTTTTTGTTGAACGACAAAAAAGGTCTAGTTATTATTATTATACTGAACACTTTTTTCGTTCAGCATTTGAGGAGTACCTTTAGTTATAGGATTTTTCCCTTATAACTATTAAATAGGAAATGTAAATATCTCCCGTATGTAAGGTTTTGAACTTCCGGTTTAATCACTTCCGGTTACTACTAAAGAAAAACTAAAATACTTAAAGAAGCTAAAATCTCTCTCATTTTGAATGTCTAGACTCTCAAATTCAAGATATTAATTTTAGAGAACAATATCTACAAAAAAGTCAGCGACGGTGATTTTTGACCACTGATACTTTCTGAGATACAAGACTTCAAAAATTCAAAAAGGGGGGATGAAATTTTTAAAAGTCACAATTAAGGATTTAAAATGATTTTGAGCATTGAAATACGTTAAGACTAATAAGTTGAACATATACTGTCAGTTTCATATCGATCGGAGCCCAACTTCCGGTTTTAGGGGTCTTTGAAAATTGTCTATGGGAGTTTCTATGTTAAATTGAAATCAGTCGTGGCACGTTTTCTTTTAAAATAAGCAAGATATTCTTGTGAGATTTTAAGTGTAGAATGACCTTGATACGGTTCCGACCTCATTAGGTCATGAAAAGATAATTCGGGAAAATAAGGGATTTCTAGGGGCCAACATTGAAAACATACTTTTTCCTGTAACTTTTTTATTCCTCAATGAATTTTTAAACAGTTTTCTATTCTGGGTTCACATCAAAGAGAACAATCTAAAATTTATGGTCCGTGGGGTCACTTTTTGAACCCTTATAGGAGTTACAGAAGACTGAAATAATGTAATTTTTATTTATTTCAAAAAGAATGGAGTAAGAGTTAATTCCCTTTGAACATCAGTTAACAGGCTTACATACTCTTTAGGTTTGAAGTCTGGTATGCATATGACAAGTACTTCCGGTTTTATGAATCTCTAAATTTGTCTATGGGAGTTCTCATGTTAAATGGAAAATTGCACATTTCACGATATCTCTAAAATTAATCAAGATATTCTTGTGAAAATTGAGTGATATAATGACTGTGATATTGTTTCAACCCCATTAGGGTTTGAAAATGAATTTCTTGAAAATAAGGGATTTCTAGGGACCAAAGTTGAAAACTGACCTTTGCCCATAACTTTTTTAATTCTCAATGAATTTTAAAACAGTTTTCTATTCTGGGTTTAGCTTAAAGAGTACAAACTAAAAATTATGGTCCGTGGGGTCACTTTTTGAACCCTTATAGGAGTTACAGAGGACTGAAATAATAATTTTTTTCTTTATTTCAAATATGATGAAGTAAGAGTTATCTCCCTTTGCACATCTGTTGGCGGGCTTACATACTCTTTAGGTTTCAAGTTTGGTATGCATATGACAAACACTTCCGGTTTTATAAATCTCTGAATTTTTTCTATGGGAGTTCCCATGTAAAATGGAAAAATGCACATGTCACGATATATCCTAAACTAAATAAGATATTCTTGTGATAATTGAGTGATATAATGACTTTGATAATGTTTCAACCCAATAAGGGTCTGAAAATGAAATTCGTAAAAATAAGGGATTTCAAGGGGCTAATATTGAAAACTGATTTTTCCATGTAACTTTTTTATTTCTAAATGAATTTTTGAACGGTTTTCGATTCCGATTCCAGCATAAAGGGTACAATTTAAAAATTGTGGTCCGTGGGGTCACTTTTTGACCCGTTATAGGTGTTTTGGAGACCTGAAATATAGTAACTTTTTGTAATTTCAAAAATAACATTGTAAGAGTTACCCCCCTTTGCAGAGCTCTAGTGAGAATTACATACTCTTTAGGTTTCCATTTTTATAAGCTCCTGAAAAGTTGATCCGGTCTGATTATTATTTTTTTTTTATGTTTTTCATTTTGTTAGAGTTATAGCTCTTTAAGGTCCTTGAGATTTAAAGCGTCGAAAAGCCCTCCGTTTTTGTTGAACGACAAAAAAGGTCTAGTTATTAGGGCTTTTCGACTTTTGGCGAAAAGCCCTATTGTTTTCGTCTTGTTTTATTATTATTATTATTCTGAACACTTTTTCGTTTGTGATTTAAGGAAAACCTTTAAAGTTATTGATCTTTTTTTATAACCCTTCGTTAGCAAATATAAATGTCTCGCGTATGTTAGGTTTTGTACTTCCGGTTACCTTACTTCCGGTTTAAATACGCCAAAAACTGATTTTTTGAAAAGAACATGAAACTCTCTTATCTTACAATCGAACTTTTTCAAATTTTAAATATGAATTCTTCTGTTCATTTCCTACGAAAAACTTAGCGACAGCATTTTTCTATCTTTTATACTTTTTGAGATATATGACTCCAGAAATGAGAGAAGGGGGGATGAATGTCATAAAATCTTAAATCGATGAATAAAAATAAACTTTAAGTTAACATGTCGTTTAGAATGATAACATTGAGATATATTTAAAGTTTCAAGTTAATCTGACCAGTACTTCCGGTTTTAGGAGTGTCTGAAAACTGTCTATGGGAATTCCTATGTTAAATTTGAAATCACACGTGCAACTTTTTCTCAAAAGGGAAGCTAAGGATTTTTATGGGATGTTAAGTGGACTATCACAATACTGTTACAATGATCGGATAAGGTTATAGAAGTTCAATTCTGAAAAATAAGGGACTGATAGGGATCATTGCAGAAAACAACCCTTTCCTTATAACTTTAATATTTTCCTTCCAATTTCAAAACCGTTTTCTGTTTTGTATTCAGCATTAAGAGTACAATTTAAAAATTATGGTCGGTGGGGTCACTTTTTGACCCCTTATAGGAGTTACAGAAGACTGAAATAACGTAATTTTTATTTATTTCAAAAATAATGGAGTAAGAGTTATCTCCCTTTGAACATCAGTTAACAGGCTTACATACTCTTTAGGTTTCAAGTTTGGTATGCATATGACAAGTACTTCCGGTTTTATGAATCTCTAAATTTGTCTATGGGAGTTCCCATGTTAAATGGGAAATTGCATATTTCACGATATCTCTTAAAGTAATCAAGATATTCTTGTGAAAATATAGTGATATAATGACTGTGATATAGTTTCAACCCCATTAGGGTTTGAAAATGAATTTCTGGAATATAAGGGGTTTCTAGGGGCCAACGTTGAAAACTGACCTTTGTCCATAACTTTTTTAATTCTTAATGAATTTTTGAACAGTTTTCTATTCTGGGTTAAGCTTAAAGAGTACAATCTAAAAATTATGGTCCGTGGGGTCACTTTTTGACCCCTTATAGGAGTTACAGAAGAATGAAATAATGAAATTTTTATTTATTTCAAATATGGTGAAGTAAGAGTTATCTCCCTATGCACCTCTGTTGGCGGGCTTACATACTCTTTAGGTTTCAAGTTTGGTATGCATATGACAAGTACTTCCGGTTTCAAGAATCTCTGAATTTGTCTATGGGAGTTCCCATGTTAAATGGAAAAATACACATGTCACGATATCTCCTAAACTACATAAGATATTCTTGTGACAATTGAGTGATATATTGACTTTGAAATTGTTTCAACCCAATAAGGGTCTTAAAATGAAATTCTGAAAAATAAGGGATTTCAAGGTGCTTATGTTGAAAACTGATTTTCTCATGTAACTTTTTTATTTCTAAATGAATTTTTGAAAAGTTTTCGATTCCGAGTTCAGCATAAAGTGTACAGTTTAAAAATTATGATCCGTGGGGTCACTTTTTGACCCCTTATATGTGTTTTAGAGACCTGAAATATAGTAACTTTTAGTAATTTTCAAAATAACATTGTAAGAGTTACCCCCCTTTGCAGAGCTCTAGTGAGAATAACATACTCTTTAGGTTTCTATTTTTATAAGGTGAAGACTTGATCCGATTTGATTATTTTTTTGTCATGTTTTTCATTTTGTTAGAGTTATCGCTCCTTAAGGCCTTGTGATTTTAAGCGCCGAAAAGCCCTCCGTTTTTGTTGAACGACAAAAAAAAGGTCTAGTTATTAGGGCTTTTCGCTTTCAGGCGAAAAGCCCTATTGTTTTCGTCTTTATTATTATTATTAGGGCTTTTCGACTTTTGGCGAAAAGCCCTATTGTTTTCGTCTTGTTTTATTATTATTATTATTATTATTATTATTATTATTATACCTAACACTTTTACGTTTCGGATTTAAAGAAAACCTTTGGTTATATGTATATTATAATAAAACCGTTAGACAGCTTATCTGAATCTCTCCCGTATGTAAGGTTTTGTACTTCCGGAAACTTCATTTCCGGTATTTACAAGTAGAAAACTCAGATTTCTTTAGGAGCTTAAACAATTCTTATTTTATATGGAAATTCATTCAAATTTTAGCAATAGATTCTTCAAAGGAAATCCTACAAAAAAGTTAGCGACAGCGTTGTTGTACCTATGATACATTTTTGTGTTGTAAGACTCCAAAGTTAAGAAAAAGGGGGGATGGAAATTTTAAAATTTCAAAACCATATAGGAAAAATATTTTGAAGACTACATATTGTTAAAAGTGATTAATAGAACCTGTACTATAAGTTTCAAGTCCATCCAAGCAGAACTTTCGGTTTTATGAGTCCCCAAATATTGTCTATGAGAGTTTCTATGTTAAATTGAAATCACGCATGTTCCATTATTTCAGAAAGGAAGCAAGCAATTCTTGTCATATTTAAGTGGAATACTTACTTTTACACTGTCTTCAGGTGATTAGGTGATGAAAGCAAAATTCCACAAAATAAGGGATTTTTAGGGGCCAGTACAACAAAACAGCTTTTCTCTGTAACTTTTTTATTTCTCAACAGATCTGTAAACAGTTTCCGGATTTGAGTTAAGCACGAAGAGTACATTTTAAAAATTATGGTCCGTGGGGTCACTTTTTGACCCCTTATAGGAGTTTCAGAGGCCTGAAAAAACAGTACTTTTCCAGTTCTCTTGATTTCATCGCGTAATTAGAGTTATCGTTCTTTGCACGGTTGGCGAGCGCAGAAAGCGAAAGTAAGGTTTGGTCCTGTTGGCTGCGTAGCTATACTTTTTCAACAAGCGCTCTGCTAGACTTGCCATGTATCCCATAATGGTTCCTTTCATTTTGCTACATCGAATATCACATCAAACATAAGAGATCTCAGTGTTTTAAGATATTTGACCGGGACTTTAGTACGAAACTAAATTCGCTGCCACCTAAAATGCGTAGAACAAAAATACGGGGGTGGATCCTCAAGTGTTTCGTAGACGGCCTTTCATAAATTAAAGTCAAATCATGTAAAGTTAGAAGGTACAGGGGAAAAAAAAAACATGAATCTCATTTCAGGATCACAAAAAGCATATTTTACAAGATGAATTAATTCTAAATAAAATTAAAATAAATTTGAGGTTTGAAAAAGAAGACAAATATCTGAAAGGAAATTAACTAATCATAACAGAAGAAACAAATGACATTAAAGATATTTGAAGAAGTTCTAGATAAAATGTATATCTTGTTTCTCCGATCACCAGAAAAGAAATTTTAGGCACTTCTGAATTTCTTGTTCTTGCCGATAAAGTTTATATCTTCTAGGTAAATGAGACAATGCCTTTTAAACTTTCCAGAAAGTTTTTATGGGATGTTTTGTAAAGTATTCTGAAATTTTAGGTTAATACGATGTCTGGTTTAGAGTTTGGAGAAAAAATCTACGTAGCCATTGCGCAGGGGAAAAAGAGGGGGGGGGGATGAAAGTAAAGTATGTTTATGTATATAAAGAATATACATTACAGAAATCTTAGCTTACTAAAGGGTTTATTGTGTTCAAAAGGTCAAAGGTCAAAGGTCAAGGTCCTCTGAATAAAAAGGATGAAAGTAAGTTTTTTTTTTTTTTTTTTTTTTTTTTTTTTTTCATGTTTCAATTATATTAATGGTAAATAATAAAAGGCTAAGGGAGTAGAGTCGAAAAGCACTTTAATCTTCGTTGAACAACGAAAAAAGGTCTAGTTATTAGGGCTTTTCGACTTTTGGCGAAAAGCCCTATTGTTTTCGTCTTGTTTTATTATTATTATTATTATTATTATTATTATTATACCTAACACTTTTACGTTTCGGATTTAAAGAAAACCTTTGGTTATATGTATATTATAATAAAACCGTTAGACAGCTTATCTGAATCTCTCCCGTATGTAAGGTTTTGTACTTCCGGAAACTTCATTTCCGGTATTTACAAGTAGAAAACTCAGATTTCTTTAGGAGCTTAAACAATTCTTATTTTATATGGAAATTCATTCAAATTTTAGCAATAGATTCTTCAAAGGAAATCCTACAAAAAAGTTAGCGACAGCGTTGTTGTACCTATGATACATTTTTGTGTTGTAAGACTCCAAAGTTAAGAAAAAGGGGGGGATGGAAATTTTAAAATTTCAAAACCATATAGGAAAAATATTTTGAAGACTACATATTGTTAAAAGTGATCAATAGAACATGTACTATAAGTTTCAAGTCAATTCAAGCAGAACTTCTCGGTTTTATGAGTCCCCAAATATTGTCTATGAGAGTTTCTATGTTAAATTGAAATCACGCATGTTCCATTATTTCAGAAAGGAAGCAAGCAATTCTTGTCATATTTAAGTGGAATACTTACTTTTACACTGTCTTCAGGTGATTAGGTGATGAAAGCAAAATTCCACAAAATAAGGGATTTTTAGGGGCCAGTACAACAAAACAGCTTTTCTCTGTAACTTTTTTATTTCTCAACAGATCTGTAAACAGTTTCCGGATTTGAGTTAAGCACGAAGAGTACATTTTAAAAATTATGGTCCGTGGGGTCACTTTTTGACCCCTTATAGGAGTTTCAGAGGCCTGAAAAACAGTACTTTTACAGTTCTCTTGATTTCATCGCGTAATTAGAGTTATCGTTCTTTGCACGCTTGGCGAGCGTAGAAAGCGAAAGTAAGGTTTGGTCCTGTTGGCTGCGTAGCTATACTTTTTCAACAAGCGCTCTGCTAGACTTGCCATGTATCCCATAATGGTTCCTTTCATTTTGCTACATCGAATATCACATCAAACATAAGAGATCTCAGTGTTTTAAGATATTTGACCGGGACTTTAGTACGAAACTAAATTCGCTGCCACCTAAAATGCGTAGAACAAAAATACGGGGGTGGATCCTCAAGTGTTTCGTAGACGGCCTTTCATAAATTAAAGTCAAATCATGTAAAGTTAGAAGGTACAGGGGAAAAAAAAAACATGAATCTCATTTCAGGATCACAAAAAGCATATTTTACAAGATGAATTAATTCTAAATAAAATTAAAATAAATTTGAGGTTTGAAAAAGAAGACAAATATCTGAAAGGAAATTAACTAATCATAACAGAAGAAACAAATGACATTAAAGATATTTGAAGAAGTTCTAGATAAAATGTATATCTTGTTTCTCCGATCACCAGAAAAGAAATTTTAGGCACTTCTGAATTTCTTGTTCTTGCCGATAAAGTTTATATCTTCTAGGTAAATGAGACAATGCCTTTTAAACTTTCCAGAAAGTTTTTATGGGATGTTTTGTAAAGTATTCTGAAATTTTAGGTTAATACGATGTCTGGTTTAGAGTTTGGAGAAAAAATCTACGTAGCCATTGCGCAGGGGAAAAAGAGGGGGGGGGGATGAAAGTAAAGTATGTTTATGTATATAAAGAATATACATTACAGAAATCTTAGCTTACTAAAGGGTTTATTGTGTTCAAAAGGTCAAAGGTCAAAGGTCAAGGTCCTCTGAATAAAAAGGATGAAAGTAAGTTTTTTTTTTTTTTTTTTTTTTTTTTTTTTTTTTTTTTTTCATGTTTCAATTATATTAATGGTAAATAATAAAAGGCTAAGGGAGTAGAGTCGAAAAGCACTTTAATCTTCGTTGAACAACGAAAAAAGGTCTAGTTATTATTATTATTATTATTATTATACTGAACACTTTTTTCGTTCAGCATTTGAGGAGTACCTTTAGAAATAGGAGTTTTTCCTTATAACCACTAAAAAGTAAATTTAAATATCTCGCGTATGTAAGGTATTGAACTTCCGGTCTCTTCACTTCCGGTTTCTACTAAAGAAAAACTAAAATACCTAAAGAAGCTAAAATCTTTCTCATTTTGAATGTCTAGACTCTCAAATTCAAGATATAAATTCTAGACACCAATATCTACAAAAAAGTTAACGACGGTGACTTTCCACCACTGAAACTTTCTGAGATATAAGACTTCAAACATTGAAAAAGGGGGGATGAAATTTTTAAAAGTCACAATTAAGGTTTGAAAATCATTTTGAGCATTGAAATACGTTAAGACTAATTAGTTGAACATATACTGTAAGTTTCATATCGATCCCAACCGAACTTCCGGTTTCATGGGTCTTTGAAAATTGTCTATGGGAGTTTCTATGTTAAACTGAAATTAGTCGTGGCATATTTTCTCATAAAATAATCAAGATAATTTTGTGAGAATTTAAGTGCAGAATGACCTTGATACGGTACCGACCTCATTAGGTCATGAAAAGTAAATTCGGGAAAATAAGGGATTTCTAGGGGCCAACATTGAAAACATACTTTTTCCTGTAACTTTTTTATTTCTCAATGAATTTTTAAACAGTTTTCTATTCTGGGTTCAAATCAAAGAGAACAATCTAAAAAATATGGTCCGTGGGGTCACTTTTTGACCCCTTATAGGACTTGCAGAAGACTGAAATAATGTAATTTTTATTCATTTCAAAAGTAATAGAGTAAGAGTTATCTCCCTTTGATCGTAAGTTAACAGGCTTGCATACTCTTTAGGTTTCAAGTTTGGTATACATATGACGAGTACTTCCGGTTTTATGAATCTCTAAATTTGTCTATGGGAGTTCTCATGTTAAATGGAAAATTGCACATTTCACGATATCTCTTAAAGTAATCAAGATATTCTTGTGGAAATTTAGTGATATAATGATTGTGATATTCTTTCAACCCCATTAGGGTTTGAAAATGAGTTTCTGGAAAATAAGGGATTTCTAAGGGCCAAAGTTGAAAACTGACGTTTGCCCATAACTTTTTTTAATTCTTAATGAATTTTAAAACAGTTTTCTATTCTGGGTTTAGCTTAAAGAGTACAATCTAAAAATTATGGTCCGTGGGGTCACTTTCTGACCCCTTATAGGAGTTACAGAGGACTGAAATAATGTAATTTTTATTCATTTCAAATATGATGAAGTAAGAGTTATCTCCCATTGCACATCTGTTGGCGGGCTTACATACTCTCTAGGTTTCAAGTTTGGTATGCATATGACAAGTACTTCCGCTTTTATGAATGTCTGAATTTGTCTATGGGAGTTCCCGTGTTAAATGCAAAAATGCACATGTCACGATATCTCCTAAACAAAATAAGATATTCTTGTGAAGATTGAGTGATATAATGACTTTGATAATGTTTCAACCCAATAAGGGTCTGAAAATGAATTTTTGAAAAATAAGGGATTTCAAGGGGTTTATGTTGAAAACTGATTTTCCCATGTAACTTTATTATTTCTAAATGAATTTTTGAACAGTTCTCTATTCCGAGTTCAGCATAAAGGGTACAGTTTGAAAATTATGGTCCGTGGGGTCACTTTTTGACCCCTTATAGGTGTTATAGAGGCCTGAAATATAGTAACTTTTAGTAATTTTCAAAATAACAGTGTAAGAGTTACCCCCCATTGCTGAGATCTAGTGAGAATTACATACTCTTTAGATTTCCATTTTTATAAGCTTCTGAAGACTTGATCCTGTCTGATTATTTTTTCATGTTTTTCATTTTGTTAGAGTTATCGCTCTTTAAGGTATTTGAGATTTGAAGCGTCGAAAAGCCCTCCGTTTTTGTTGAACGACAAAAAAGGTTTAGTTATTATTATTATACTTAACACTTTTTTCGTTCAGCGTTTAAGGAGTACCTTTGAAAATAGGTATTTTGTTTTATAATCTTAGAAAAGCTTACGTAAATGTCTCCCGTATGTAATGTTTTGAACTTCCGGTTTACTCACTTCCGGTTTCTACTAAAGAAAAACTGAAGTTTCTAAAGAAGCTAAAATCTTTCTCATTTTTAATGATTAGACTCTCAAATTCAAGATATAAATTCTAAAGATCAATACCTACAAAAAAGTAAGTGACGGTGATTTTTGACCATAGATACTTTTTGAGATATAAGACTTCAAACATTGAAAAAGGGGGGATTAAATTTTTAAAAGTCGCAATTAAGGTTTGAAAATTATTTTGAGCAATGAAATACGTTAAGACTAATAAGTAGAACATATACTGTAAGTTTCATATCGATTCGAGCCGAACTTCCGGTTTTAGGGGTCTTTGAAAATTGTCTATGGGAGTTTCTATGTTAAATTGAAATCAGTCGTGGCACGTTTTCTCTTAAAACAATCAAGATATTCTTGTGAGATTTTAAGTGTAGAATTACCTTGATACGGTACCGACCTCATTAGGTCATGAAAAGAAAATTCGGGAAAATAAGGGATTTCTAGGGGCCAAAGTTGAAAACAGACTTTTTCCTGTAACTTTTTTATTTCTCAATGAATTTTTAAACAGTTTTCTATTCTGGGTTCATATCAAAGAGAACAATCTAAAAATTATGGTCCGTGGGGTCACTTTTTGACCCCTTATAGGAGTTACAGAGAACTGAAATAATGTAATTTTTATTTATTTCAAAAATAATGCAGTAAGAGTTATCTCCCTTTTCACATCTTTCGACAGGCCTACATACTCTTTAGGTTTCAAGTTTCGTATGCATATGAGAAGTACTTCCGGTTTTATGAATCTCTCAATTTGTCTATTGGAGTTCTCATGTTAAATGGAAAATTGCACATTTCACGATATCTCTTAAAGTAATCAAGATATTCTTGTGAAAATTGAGTGATATAATGACTGTGATATTGTTTCAACCCCATTAGGGTTTGAAAAAGATTTTTTGGAAAATAAGGGATTTCTAGGGGCCAAAGTTGAAAACTGACCTTTCACAATAACTTTTTTAATTCTTAATGAATTTTAGAACACATTTTTATTTTGGGTTTAGCTTAAAAATTGCAATCTAAAAATTATGGTCCGTGGGGTCACTTTTTGACCCCTTATAGGAGTTACAGAGGATTGAAATAATGTAATTTTTATTCATTTCAAATATGATGAAGTAAGAGTTATTTCCCTTTGCACATCTATTGGTGGGCTTACATACTCTTTAGGTATCAAGTTTGGTATGCAAATGACAAGTACTTCCGGTTTTATGAATCTCTGAATTTCTCTATGAGAGTTCCCATGTTAAATGGAAAAATGCACATGTCACGATATCTCCTAAACTAAGTAAGATATTCTTGTGAAAATTGGGTGATATAATGACTTTGATAATGTTTCAACCCCTTTAGGGTCTGAAAATGAAATTCTGAAAAATAAGGGATTTCAAGGGGCTAACATTGAAAACTGATTTTCCCATGTAACATTTTTATTTCTCAATGAATTTTTGAACAATTTCCGCTTCTAAGTTCAGCATAAAGGGTAGAATTTAAAAATTATGGTCCGTGGGGTCACTTTTTGACCCCTTATAGGTGTTTTAGAGACCTGAAATATAGAAACTTTTAGTAATTATCAAATAACATTGTAAGAGTTATCCCCCTTTGCAGAGCTCTAGAGAGAACTACATACTCTTTAGGTTTCCATTTTTATAAGCTTCTGAAGACTTGATCCGGTTTGATTATTTTTTAAAGTTTTTCATTTTGTTAGAGTTATCGCTCTTTATGGTCCTTGAGATTTAAAGCGTCGAAAAGCCCTCCGTTTTTGTTGAACGACAAAAAAAGTCTAGTTATTAGGGCTTTTCGCTTTCAGGCGAAAAGCCCTATTGTTTTCGTCTTTTTTATTATTAGGGCTTTTCGCTTTCAGGCGAAAAGCCCTATTGTTTTCGTCTTTTTTATTATTATTATTATTATTATTCTTTTTCTTAACACTTTTTTAGTTCAGCGTTTAAGGAATACCTTTGAAAATAGGTATTTTGTTTTATAACCACTGGAAAGCAAACCTAAATGTCTCGCGTATGTAATGTTTTGAACTTCCGTTTTACTCACTTCCGGTTTCTACTAAAGAAAAACTGAAATTTCTAAAGAAGCTAAAGTCTTTCTTATTTTCAAAGACTAGACTCTCAAATTCAAGATATAAATTCTAGACACCAATACCTACAAAAAAGTTAGCGATGGTGATTTTCGGCCACTGATACTTTCTGAGATATAAGACTTCAAACATTGAAAAAGGGGGGATGAAATTTTTAAAAGTCACAATTAAGGTTTGAAAATTACTTTGAGCATAGAAATATGTTAAGACTAATAAGTAGAACATATAGTGTAAGTTTCATATCGATCCAAGAAGAACTTCCGGTTTTAGGGGTCTTAGAAAATTGTCTATGGGAGTTTCTATGTTAAGTTGAAATCAGTCGTACCACGTTTTCTCTTAAAACAATCAAGATATTCTTGTGAGATTTTAAGTGTAGAATGCACTAGATACGGTACCGACCTCATTAGGTCATGAAAAGGTAATTCGGGAAAATAAGGGATTTCTAGGGGCCAACATTGAAAACATACTTTTTCCTGTAACTTTTTTATTTCTCAATGAATTTTTAAACAGTTTTTTATTCTGGGTTCAGATCAAAGAGAACAATCTAAAAATTATGGTCCGTGGGGTCACTTTTTGACCCCTTATAGGAGTTACAGAAGACTGAAATAATGTAATTTTTATTTATTTAAAATATAATGGAGTAAGAATTATCTCCCTTTGAACATCAGTTAACGGGCTTACATGCTCTTTAGGTTTCAAGTTTGGTATGCATATGACAAGTACTTCCGGTTTTATGAATCTCTAAATTTGTCTATGGGAGTTCTCATGTTAAATGGAAAATTGCATATTTCACGATATTTCTTAAAGTAATCAAGATATTCTTGTGAAAATTGAGTGAAATAATGACTGTGATATTGTTTCAACCCCATGAGTTTTTGAAAATGAATTTCTGGAAAATAAGGGATTTGTAGGGGCCAAAGTTGAAAACTGACCTTTGCCCATAACTTTTTTAATTCTTAATGAATTTTTGAACAGTTTTCTTTTCTGAGTTTAGCTTAAAGAGTACAATCTAAAAATTATGGTCCGTTGGGTCACTTTTTGACCCCTTATAGGTGTTTTATAGACCTGAAGTATAGTAACTTTTAGTTATTTTCAAATAACATTGTACGAGTGATCCCCCTTTGCAGAACTCTAGTGAGAAATACATACTCTTTAGGTTTCCATTTTTATCAGCTTCTGAAGACTCGATCCGGTTTGATTATTTTCTTTTTTAAGATTTTCATTTTGTTAGAGTTATTGCCCTTTAAGGTCCATGAGATTTAAAGCGTCGAAAAGCCCTCCGTTTTTGTTGAACGACAAAAAAGGTCTAGTTATTAGGGCTTTTCGCTTTCATGCGAAAAGCCCTATTGTTTTCGTCTTTTTTATTAGGGCTTTTCGCTTTCAGGCGAAAAGCCCTATTGTTTTCGTCTTTTTTATTATTAGGGCTTTTCGCTTTCAGGCGAAAAGCCCTATTGTTTTCGTCTTTTTTATTATTATTATTATTATTCTTTTTCTTAACACTTTTTTCGTTCAGCGTTTAAGGAGTACCTTTGAAAATAGGTATTTTGTTTTATAACCACTAGAAAGCAAACCTAAATGTCTCGCGTATGTAATGTTTTGAACTTCCGGTTTACTCACTTCCGGTTTCTACTAAAGAAAAACTGAAATTTCTAAAGAAGCTAAAATCTTTCTCATTTTCAAAGACTAGACTCTCAAATTCAAGATATAAATTCTAGACACCAATACCTACAAAAAAGTTAACGATGGTGATTTTCGGCCACTGATACTTTCTGAGATATAAGACTTCAAACATTGAAAAAGGGGGGATGAAATTTTTAAAAGTCACAATTAAGGTTTCAAAATTATTTTGAGCATAGAAATATGTTAAGACTAATAAGTAGAACGTATAGTGTAAGTTTCATATCGATCCAAGAAGAACTTCCGGTTTTAGGGGTCTTAGAAAATTGTCTATGGGAGTTTCTATGTTAAATTGAAATCAGTCGTACCACGTTTTCTCTTAAAATAATCAAGATATTCTTGTGAGATTTTAAGTGTAGAATGACCTAGATACGGTACCGACCTCATTAGGTCATGAAAAGGTAATTCGGGAAAATAAGGGATTTCTAGGGGCCAACATTGAAAACAGACTTTTTCTTGTAACTTTTTTATTTCTCAATGAATTTTTAAACAGTTTTCTATTCTGGGTTCAAATCAAAGAGAGCAATCTAAAAATTATGGTCCGTGGGGTCACTTTTTGACCCCTTATAGTAGTTACAGAGGACTGAAATAATGTTATTTTTGTTTATTTCAAAAATAATGGAGTAAGAGTTATCTCCCTTTGAACATCAAATATCTGCCTTACATACTCTTTAGGTTTCAAGTTTGGTATACATATGACAAGTACTTCCGGTTTTATGAATCTCTAAATTTGTCTATAGGAGTTCTCATGTTAAATAGAAAATTGCCCATTTCACGATATCTCTTAAAGTAATCAAGATATTCTTGTGAAAATTTAAAGATATGATGACTGTGATATTGTTCCAACCTCATTAGGGTTTGAAAGTATATTTCAGGAAAATAAGGGATTTCTAGGGGCCAAAGTTGAAAACTGACCTTTGCCCATAACTATTTTAATTCTTAATGAATTTTTGCACAGTTTTCTATTCTGGGTTAAGCTTGAAGAGTCCAATCTAAAAATTATGGTCCGTGGGGTCACTTTTTGACCCCTTATAGGAGCTACGGAGGACTGAAATAGTGAAATTTTTATTTATTTCAAATATGATGAAGTAAGAGTTATTTCCCTTTGCACATTTGTTGGCGGGCTTACATACTTCTTAGGTTTCAAGTTTGGTATGCATATGACAAGTACTTCCGGTTTTATGAATCTCTGAATTTGTCTATGGGAGTTCCCATGTTAAATGGAAATATGCACATGTCACGATATCTCCTAAACTAAATAATATATCCTAGTGAAAATTGAGTGTTATAATGACTTTCATAATGTTTCAAACCAACAAGGGTCTGAGAATGAATTTCTGAAAAATAAGGGATTTCAAGGGGCTAATATTGAAAACTGATTTTCCCATATAACTTTTTTATTTCTTAATGAATTTTTGAACAGTTTTCGATTCCGAGTTCAGCATAAAGGGTACAGTTTAAAAAGTATTGTCCGTGGGGTCACTTTTTGATCCCTTATAGGTCTTTTAGACACCTGAAATATAGTAACTTTTAGTAATTTTCAAAATAACATTGTAAGAGTTACCCCCCTTTGCAGAGCTCTAGTGAGAATTACATACTCTTTAGGTTTTTATTTTTTAAAGCTCTTGAAGAATTGATCAGGTTTGATTTTTTTTTTTTGATGTTTTTCATTTTGTTAGAGTTATCGCTCTTTAAGGTCCATGTGATTTTAAGCGTCGAAAAGCCCTCCGTTTTTGTTGAACGACAAAAAAGGTCTAGTTATTATTATTATTATACTGAACACTTTTTTCGTTCAGCATTTGAGGAGTACCTTTAAAAATAGGATTTTTCTCTTGGAACCACTAAATAGTAAATGTAAATATCTCGCGTATGTAAGGTAATGAACTTCCGGTTTACTCACTTCCGGTTTCTACTAAAGAAAAACTAAAATACCTAAAGAAGCTAAAATCTTTCTCATTTTGAATGTCTAGACTCTCAAATTCAGGATATAAATTCTAGAGACCGATACCTACAAAAAACTTAGCGACGGTGATTTTCGACCACTGATACTTTCTGAGATATAAGACTTCAAACATTCAAAAAGGGGGGATGAAATTTTTAAAAGTCACAATTAAGGTTTGAAAATTATTTTGAGCATAGAAATACGTTGAGACTAATTAGTTTAACATATACTGTAAGTTTCATATCGATCCGAGCCGAACTTCAGGTTTTAGGGGTCTTTGAAAATTGTTTATGGGAGTTTCTATGTTAAATTGAAATCAGTCGTGGCACGTTTTCTCTTAAAATAATCAAGATATTCTTATGTGATTTTAAGTGTGGAATGACCTTGATGCGGTACCGACCTCATTAGGTCACCAAAAGATAATTCTGGAAAATAAGGGATTTCTAGGGGCCAACATTGAAAACAGACTTTTTCCTGTAACTTTTTTATTTCTCAATGAATTTTTAAACAGTTTTCTATTCTGGGTTCAGATCAAAGAGAACAATATAAAAATTATGGTCCGTGGGGTCACTTTTTGACCCCTTATAGGAGTTACAGAAGACTTAAATAATGTAATTTTTATTTATTTCAAAAATAATGGAGTTAGAGTTATCTCCCTTTGAACATCAGTCAACAGGCTTACACACTCTTTAGGTTTCAAGTTTGGTATGCATATGACAAGAACTTCCGGTTTTATGAATCTCTAAATTTGTCTATGGGAGTTCTCATGTTAAATGGAAAATTGCACATTTCACGATATCTCTTAAAGTAATCAAGATATTCTTGTGAAAATTGAGTGATATAATGACTATGATACTGTTTCAACCCCATTAGGGTTTGAAAATGAAATTGTTGAAAATAAGGGATTTCTAGGGGCCAACATTGAAAACATACTTTTTCCTGTAACTTTTTTAATTCTTAATGAATTTTTGAACAGTTTTCTATTCTGGGTTTAGCTTAAAGAGTACAATCTAAAAATTATGGTCCGTGGGGCCACTTTTTGACCCCTTATAGGAGGTACAGAGGACTGAAATAATGACATTTTTATTTATTTCAATAATGATGAAGTAAGAGTAATCTCCCTTTGTACATCTGTTGGTGGGCTTACATACTCTTCAGGTTTCGAGTTTGGTATGCATATGACAAGTACTTCCGGTTTTATGAATCTCTGAATTTGTCTATGGGAGTTCCCATGTTAAGTGGAAAAATGAACATGTCACGATATCTCCTAAACGAAATAAGATATTCTTGTGAAAATTGAGTGATATAATGACATTGATAATGTTTCAACCCCATTAGGGTTAGAAAATGAATTTCTGGAAAATAAGGGATTTCAAGGGGCTAATATTGAAAACTGATTTTCCATTGTAACTTTTTTATTTCTAAATAAATTTTTGAATAGTTTTCGATTCCGAGTTCAGCATAAAGGGTACTGTTTAAAAATTATGGTCCGTGGGGTCACTTTTTGATCCCTTATAGGTGTTTTCGAGACCTGAAATATAGTAACTTTTAGTAATTTTCAAAATAACATTGTAAGAGTTACCCCCCTTTGCAGAGCTCTAGTGAGAATTACATACTCTTTTGGTTTCCATTTTTATTATCTCCTGAAGACTTGATCCGGTTTGATTATTTTTTTTATATTTTCATTTTGTTAGAGTTATCGCTCTTTTAGGTCCAATAAGTTTTAAGCGTCGAAAAGCCCTCCGTTTTTGTTGAACGACAAAAAAGGTCTAGTTATTATTATTATTCTTTTTCTTAACACTTTTTTCGTTCAGCGTTCAAGGAGTACCTTTGAAAATAGGTATTTTGTTTTATAACCACTGGAAAGCAAACATAAATGTCTCGCGTATGTAATGTTTTGAACTTCCGGTTTACTCACTTCCGGTTTCTACTAAAGAAAAACTGAAATTTCTAAAGAAGCTAAAGTCTTTCTCATTTTCAAAGACTAGACTCTCAAATTCAAGATATAAATTTTAGACACCAATACCTACAAAAAAGTTAGCGAGGGTGATTTTCGGCCACTGATACTTTCTGAGATATAAGAGTTCAAACATTCAAAAAGGGGGGATGAAATTTTTAAAAGTCACAATTAAGGTTTCAAAATTATTTTGAGCATAGAAATATGTTAAGACTAATAAGTAGAACATATAGTGTAAGTTTCATATCGATCCAAGAAGAACTTCCGGTTTTAGGGGTCTTAGAAAATTGTCTATGGGAGTTTCTATGTTAAATTGAAATCAGTCGTACCACGTTTTCTCTTAAAACAATCAAGATATTCTTGTGAGATTTTAAGTGTAGAATGACTGTGATACGGTACCGACCTCATTAGGTCATGAAAAGGTAATTCGGGAAAATAAGGGATTTCTAGGGGCCAACAATGAAAACATACTTTTTCCTGTAACTTTTTTATTTCTCAATGAATTTTTAAACAGTTTTCTATCCTGGGTTCAAATCAAAGAGAGGAATCTAAAAATTATGGTCCGTGGGGTAACTTTTTGACCCCTTATAGGAGTTTCAGAAGACTGAAATAATGTAATTTTTAATTCTTTCAAAAATAATGGAGTAAGAGTTATCTCCCTTTGAACATCAGTTAACAGGCTTACATACTCTTTAGGTTTCAAGTTTGGTATGCATATGACAAGTACTTCCAGTTTTATGAATCTCTAAATTTGTCTATGGGAGTTCTCATGTTAAAGGGAAAATTGCAGATTTCACGATAGCTCTTAAAGTAATCAAGATATTCTTGTGAAAATTTAATGATATAATGTCTTTGATATTGTTTCAACCCCATTAGGGTTTGAAAATGAAATTATGGAAAATAAGGGTTTTCTAGGGGCCAAAGTTGAAAACTGACCTTTGCCCATAACTTTTTTAATTCTTAATGAATTTTTGAACAGTTTCCTATTCTGGGTTTAGCTTAAAGAGTACAATCTAAAAATTATGGTCCGTGGGTTCACTTTTTGACCCCTTATAGGAGTTACAGAGGAATGAAATAATGAAATTTTTATCTATTTCAAATATGATGAAGTAAGAGTTATCTCCCTTTGCACATCTGTTGGCGGGTTTCCATACTCTTTAGCTTTCAAGTTTGGTATGCATATGACAAGTACTTCCGGTTTTATGAATCTCTGAATTTGTCTATTGGAGTTCCCATGTTGAATGGAAAAATGAACATGTCACGATATCTCCTAAACTGAATAAGATATTCCAGTGAAAATTGAGTGATATAATGACATTGATAATGTTTGAACGCAATAAGGGTCTGAAAATGTAATTCTGAAAAATAAGAGATTTCAAGGGGCTAATATTGAAAACTGATTTTCCCATGTAACTTTTTTATTTCTAAATGAATTTTGAACAGTTTTCGATTCCGAGTTCAGCATAAAGGGTACAGTTTAAAAATTATGTTCCGTGGGGTCACTTTTTGACCCCTTATAGGTGTTTTAGAGGCCTGAAATATAGAAAGTTTTAGCAATTTTCAAAATGACATTGTAAGAGTTATCCCCCTTTGCAGAGGTCTAGTGAGAATTACATACTCTTTAGGTTTCCATTTTCAAAACCTGCTGAGGACTTGATCCGGTTTGATTATTCTTTTTATGTTTTTCATTTTGTTAGAGTTATCGCTCTTTAAGATCCTTGTGATATCAAGCGTCGAAAAGCCCTCCGTTTTTGTTGAACGACAAAAAAGGTCTAGTTATTATTATTATTATTCTTTTTCTTAACACTTTTTTCGTTCAGCGTTGAAGGAGTACCTTTGAAAATAGGTATTTTGTTTTATAACCTCTGGAAAGCAAACCTAAATGTCTCGCGTATGTAATGTTTTGAACTTCCGGTTTACTCACTTCCGGTTTCTACTAAAGGAAATCTGAAATTTCTAAAGAAGCTACAATCTTTCTCATTTTCAAAGACTAGACTCTCAAATTCAAGATATAAATTTTAGACACCAATACCTACAAAAAAGTTAGCGACGGTGATTTTCGGCCACTGATACTTTCTGAGATATAAGACTTCAAACATTGAAAAAGGGGGGATGAAATTTTTAAAAGTCACAATTAAGGTTTGAAAATTATTTTGAGCATAGAAATATGTTAAGACTAATAAGTAGAATATATAGTGTAAGTTTCATATCGATCCAAGAAGAACTTCCGGTTTTAGGGGTCTTAGAATTGAAATTGAAATTTAAATTGAAATCAGTCGTACCACGTTTTCTCTTAAAATAATCAAGATATTCTTGTGAGATTTTAAGTGTAGAATGACCTAGATACGGTACCGACCTCATTAGGTCATGAAAAGGTAATCGAGGAAAATAAGGGATTCCAAGGGGCCAACATTGAAAACTTACTTTTTCCTGTAACTTTTTTATTTCTCAATGAATTTTTAAACAGTTTTCTATTCTGGGTTCAGATCAAAAAGAGCAATCTAAAAATTATGGTCCGTGGGGTCACTTTTTGACCCCTTATAGGAGTTACAGAAGACTGAAATAATGTAATTTTTATTGATTTCAAAAATAATGGAGTAAGACTTATCTCCCTTTGAACATCAGTTTACAGGCGTACATACCCTTCAGGTTTCAAGTTTGGTATGCATATGACAAGTACTTTCGGTTTTATGAATCTTTAAATTTGTCTATGGGAGTTCTCATGTTAAATGGAAAATTGCACATTTCACGATATCTCTTAAAGTAATCAAGATATTCTTGTGAAAATTTAGTGTTATAATGACTGTGATATTGTTTCAACCCCATTAGGGTTTGAAAATGAAATTATGGAAAATAAGGGATTTCTAGGGACTAAAGTTGAAAACTGATCTTTGCCCATAACTTTTTTAATTCTTAATGAATTTTGGAACAGTTTGCTATTCTGGGGTAAGCTTAAAGAGTACAATCTAAAAATTATGGTCCGTGGGGTCACTTTTTGACCCCTTATAGGAGTTACAGAGGACTGAAATAATGAAATTTTTATCTATTCAAATATGATGAAGTAAGAGTTATCTCCCTTTGCACATCTGTTGGCGGGCTTACATACTCTTTAGGTTTCAAGTTTCGTATGCATATGACAAGTACTTCCGGTTTTATGAATCTCTGAATTTGTCTATGGGAGTTCTCATGTTAAATGGAAAAATGCACATGTCACGATATCTCCTAAACTAAATAAGATATTCTTATGAAAATTGAGTGATATAATGACATTGATAATGTTTCAACCCCATTAGGGTTTGAAAATGAATTTCTGGAAAATAAGGGATTTCAAGGGGCTAATATTGAAAACTGATTTTCCCATGTACCTTTTTTATTTCTAAATAAATTTTTGAACAGTTTTCGATTCTGAGTTCAGCTTAAAGGGTACTGTTAAAAAATTATGGTCCGTGGGGTCACTTTTTGACCCCTTATAGGTGTTTTAGAGACCTGAAATATAGTAACCTTTAGTAATTTTAAAAATAAGATTGTAAAAGTTATCCCCCTTTGTAGAGCTCTAGTGAGAATTACATGCTCTTTAGGTTTCCATTTTTATTATCTCCTGAAGACTTGATCCGGTTTGATTATTTTTGTTATGCTTTTCATTTTGTTAGAGTTATCGCTCTTTAAGGTCCAATTAGTTTTTAGCGTCGAAAAGCCCTCCGTTTTTGTTGAACGACAAAAAAGGTCTAGTTATTATTCTTTTTCTTAACACTTTTTTCGTTCAGTGTTTAAGGAGTACCTTTGAAAATAGGTATTCTGTTTTATAACCACTGGAAAGCAAACCTAAATGTCTCGCGTATGTAATGTTTTGAACTTCCGGTTTACTCACTTCCGGTTTCTACTAAAGAAAAACTGAAATTTCTAAAGAAGCTAAAGTCTTTCTCATTTTCAAAGACTAGACTCTCAAATTCAAGATATAAATTCTAGAGATCAATACCTACAAAAATGTTAGCGACGGTGATTTTTGACCACTGATATTTTCTGAGATATAAGACTTCAAACATTGAAAAAGGGGGGATGAAATTTTTAAAAGTCACAATTAAGGTATGAAAATTATTTTGATCATTGAAGTATGTTGACACTAACAAGTAAAACATATACTGTAAGTTTCATATCAATCCAAGCGGAACTTCCGGTTTTAGGGGCCTTTGAAAATTGTCTATGGGAGTTTCTATGTTAAAATAAAATCAGTCGTATCACGTTTTCTCTAAAAGTACCCAAGATATTCTGGTGAAATTCAAAGCTTACAATATCTCTGACATTGTTCCGACCTGATTAGATTCTGAACACAAAATTACGAAAAATAAGGGATTTCAAGGGGCCAGTGTTGAAAACAGACTTTTTCCTGTAACTTTTTTATTTCTCAATGAATTTTTGAATAGTTTTCTATTCTTGGTTCCAGTTAAAAAATACAATTTAAAAATTATGGTCCGTGAGGTCACTTTTTGACCCCTTATAGGAGTTACAGAAGACTGAAATAATGTAATTTTTATTGATTTCAAAAATAATGGAGTAAGAGTTATCTCCCTTTGAACATCAGTTGACAGGCTTACATACTCTTTAGGTTTCAAGTTTGGTATGGATATGACAAGTACTTCCGGTTTTATGAATCTCTAAATTTGTCTATGGGAGATCTCATGTTAAATGGAAAATTGCACATTTCACGATATCTCTTAAAGTGATCAAGATATTCTTGTGAAAATATAGTGATATAATGATTGTGATATAGTTTCAACCCCATTAGGGTTTGAAAATGAATTTCTGGAAGATAAGGGGTTTTTAGGAGCCAAAGTTGAAAACTGACCTTTGCCCATAACTTTTTTAATTCTTAATGAATTCTTGAACAGTTTTCTATTCTTGGTTTAGCTTCTAGAGTACAATCTAAAAATTATGGTCCGTGGGGTCACTTTTTGAACCCTTATAGGAGTTTCAGAAGAATGAATTTATGAAATTTTTATTTATTTCAAATATGATGAAGTAAGAGTTATCTTCCTATGCACATCTGTTGGCGGGCTTACATACTCTTTAGATTCGAAGTTTGGTATGCATATGACAAGTACTTCCGGTTTTATGAATCTCTGAATTTGTCTATGGGAGTTCCCTTGTTAAATGGAAAAATGCACATTTCACGATATCTCCTAAACTAAATAAGATATTGTTGTGAAAATTAAGCGATATAATGACTTTGATAATGTTTCAACCCAATAAGGGTCTTAAAATGAAATTCTGAAAAATAAGGGATTTCAAGGGGCTAATATTGAAAATTGACTTTCCCATGTAACTTTTTTATTTCTAAATGAATTTTTAAACAGTTTTCGATTCCGAGTTCAGCATAAAGGGTTAAGTTTAAAAAGTATGGTCCGTGGGGTCACTTTTTGACCCCTTATAGGTGTTTTAGAGACCTGAAATATAGTAACTTTTAGTAATTTTCAAAATAACATTGTAAGAGTTACCCCCCTTTGCAGAGATCTAGTGAGAATTACATACTCTTTAGGTTTCCATTTCTATAAGCTTCTGAAGACTTGATCCAGTTTGATTATTTGTTTTAAGTTTTTCATTTTGTTAGAGTTATCGCTCTTTAAGGTCCTTGAGATTTAAAGCGTCGAAAAGCCCTCCGTTTTTGTTGAACGACAAAAAAGGTCTAGTTATTATTATTATTATTATTATACCTAACACTTTTACGTTTCGGATTTAAAGAAAACCTTTGGTTATATGTATATTATAGTAAAACCGTTAGACAGCTTATCGGAATCTCTCCCGTATGTAAGGTTTTGTACTTCCGGAAACTTCACTTCCGGTATTTACAAGTAGAAAACTCAGATTTCTTTAGGAGCTTAAACAATTCTTATTTGATATGGAAATTCATTCAAATTTTAGGAATAGATTCTTCAAAGGAAATCCTACAAAAAAGTTAGCGACAGCGTTGTTGTACCTATGATACATTTTTGTGCTGTAAGACTCCAAAGTTAAGAAAAAGGGGGGATGGAAATTTTAAAATTTCAAAACCGTATAGGAAAAATATTTTAAAGACTACTTATTGTTAAAAGTGATTAATAGAACCTGTACTATAAGTTTCAAGTCCATCCAAGCAGAACTTTCGGTTTTATGAGTCCCCAAAAATTGTCTATGAGAGTTTCTATGTTAACGTGAAAGCACGCATGTTCCATTATTTCAGAAAGGAAGCAAGCAATTCTTGTCATATTTAAGTGGAATACTTACTTTTACACTGTCTTCAGGTGATTAGGTGATGAGAACAAAATTCCACAAAATAAGGGATTTTTAGGGGCCAGTACAACAAAACAGCTTTTCCCTGTAACTTTTTTATTTCTCAACAGATCTGTAAACAGTTTTCGGATTTGAGTTAAGCACGAAGAGTACATTTTAAAAATTATGGTCCGTGGGGTCACTTTTTGACCCCTTATAGGAGTTTCAGAGGCCTGAAAAACAGTACTTTTACAGTTCTCTTGATTTCATCGCGTAATTAGAGTTATCGTTCTTTGCACGGTTGGCGAGCGTAGAAAGCGAAAGTAAGGTTTGGTCCTGTTGGCTGCGTAGCTATACTTTTTCAACAAGCACTCTGCTAGACTCGCCATGTATCCCATAATGGTTCCTTTCATTTTGCTACATCGAATATCACATCAAACATAAGAGATCTCAGTGTTTTAAGATATTTGACCGGGACTTTAGTACGAAACTAAATGCGCTGCCACCTGAAATTCGTAGAACTAAAATACGGGGGTGGATCCTGAAGTGTTTGGTAGACGGACTTTCATAAATTAAAGTCAAATCATGTAAAGTTAGAAGGTATAGGGAAAAAAAAACACATGAATTTCGTTTCATGATCACAAAAAGCATATTTTACAAGATGAATTAATTCTAAATAAAATTAAAATAAATTTGTTGTTTGAAATAGAAGATAAATATCTGAGAGGAAAATAACTAATCATAACAGAAGAAACAAATGACATCAAAGATATTTGAAGAAATTCTAGATAAAATGTATAACTTGTTTCTCCGATCATCAGTAAAGAAATTTTAGGCACTTCTGAATTTCTTGTTCTTGCCGATAAAGATTATATCTTCTGGGTAAATGAGACAATGACCTTTAAACTTTCCAGAAAGTTTTTATGGGGTGTTTTGTAAAGTATCCTGAAATTTTAGGTTAGTACGACGCCTGGTTTGGATTTTAAATGAAAAATCTACGTTGCCATTGCGCAGGGGGAAAAAAAAGGGGGTGGGGGGAGGAAAGTAAAGAATGTTGATGTATATAAAGAATATACATTACAGAAATCTTAGCTTACTAAAGGGTTTATTGTGTTCAAAAGGTCAAGGGTCAAAGATCAAGGTCCTCTGAATAAGAAGGATGAAAGATTTTTTTTTTTTTTTTTTTTTTTTTTTTTTTTTTTTTTCCAGGTTTGAATTATATTAATGGTAAACAATAAAAGGCTAAGGGAGTAGAGTCGAAAAGCACTTCAATTTTCGTTGAACAACGAAAAAAGGTCTAGTTATTAGGGCTTTTCGACTTTTGGCGAAAAGCCCTATTGTTTTCGTCTTGTTTTATTATTATTAGGGCTTTTCGCTTTCAGGCGAAAAGCCCTATTGTTTTCGTCTTTTTTATTATTATTAGGGCTTTTCGCTTTCAGGCGAAAAGCCCTATTGTTTTCGTCTTTTTTATTATTATTATTATTATTATACTGAACACTTTTTTCGTTCAGCATTTGAAGAGTACCTTTGAAAATAGGATTTTTCTCTTATTACCACTAAATAGCAAATTTAAATATCTCGCGTATGTAAGGTACTGAACTTCCGGTTTAGTCACTTCCGGTTTCTACTAAAGAAAAACTGAAATACCCAAAGAAGCTAAAATCTTTCTCATTTTCAATGGCTAGACTCTCAAATTCAAGATATAAATTTTAGAGACCAATACCTACAAAAAAGTTAGCGATGGTGATTTCCGACCACTGATACTTTCTGAGATATAAGACTTCAAAGATTGAAAAAGGGGGGATGAAATTTTTAAAATGTCACAATTAAGGTTTGAAAATTATTTTGAGCATTGAAATACGTTAAGACGAATAAGTTGAACATATACTGTAAGTTTCATATCGATCCAAGCCGAACTTCCGGTTTTTGGGGTCTTTGAAAATTGTCTATGGGAGTTTCTATGTTAAATTGAAATCAACCGAGGCACGTTTTCTTTTAAAATAATCAAGACATTCTTGTGAGATTTTAAGTGTAGAATGACCTTGATACCGTGCCGACCTCATTAGGTCATGAAAAAGAAATTCGGGAAAATAAGGGATTTCTAGGGGTCAACATTGAAAACATACTTTTTCCTGTAACTTTTTTATTTCTCAATGAATTTTTTAACAGTTTTCTATTCTGGGTTCAAATCAAAGAGAACAATCTAAAAATTATGGTCCGTGGGGTCACTTTTTGACCCCTTATAGGAGTAACGGAAGAGTGAAATATTGTAATTTGTATTTATTTCAAAAATAATGGAGTAAGAGTTATCTCCCTTTGCACATCTGTTTGTGGGCTTACACACTATTTAGGTTTCAAGTTTGGTATGCATATGACAAGTACTTCCGGTTTGATGAATCTCTGAATTTGTCTATGGGAGTTCCCATGTTAAATGGAAAAATGCACATGTCATGATATCTCCTAAACTAAATAGGATATTGTTGTGAAAATTGAGTGATATCATGACTTTGATAATGTTTGAACCCAATAAGGGTCTGAAAATGAAATTCTGAAAAATAAGGCGAAAAGCCCTATTGTTTTCGTCTTTTTTATTATTATTATTATTCTGAACACTTTTTCGTCTTAGATTTAAGGAGAACCTTTAGATATATACATTTTATATTATAGCTGTCTTATGGAACATGAAAATATCTCCCGTATGTAAGGTTTTGGAAATCAGATTACGTCACTTCCGGTTTCTACCAAGAAAAAAACTAAAATTAATAAGAAAGGTAATAATTTGTTCATTTTGATACCCATGCCTCCCAAATTGAAGATATAAATTCTTTAAACTAACATCTACAAAAAAGTTAGCGACGGTGATTTTTGATCATTGATACTTTTTGAAATATACGACTTGAAACATTTAAAAAGGGGGTATGAATTTTATAAAGTCATAATTAACGAAAGCAAAATATATCTGACCAATGAAGTATCTTAAGACGGATGAGTAGAAGATACACTGTAAGTTTCATGTCAATCCGAGCGGAACTTCCGGTGTTAGGGGTCTTTGAAAATTGTCTATGGGAGTTTCTATTTTAAATTGAAATCACGCATGTCACGTTTTCTCTGAAAATAATCAAGATATTCTGATGAAATTTTAAGTACAGAATGACTATGATACTGTTCCGACCTGAAAATATTTTAAAAATGAAATTCTTGAAAATACGGGATTTCAAGGGGCCAACATTGAAAACAGACCTTTGTCCGTAACTTTTTTATTTCTCAATGAATTTTAAAACAGTTTTCAGATTTGAGTTTAGCATAAAGAGTTCAATTTAAAAATTATGGTCCGTGGGGACACTTTTTGCCCCCTTATAGGAGTTACAGAGGACTGAAATAATGAAATTTTTATTTATTTCAAATATGATGGAGTAAGAGTTATCTCCCTTTGAACATCAGCTTAGAGGCTTACATACTCTTTAGGTTTCAAGTTTGGTATGCATATGACAAGTACTTCCGGTTTTATGAATCTCTAAATTTGTCTATGGGAGTTCCCATGTTAAATGGAAAATTCCACATTTCACAATATCTCTTTAAGTTATCAAGATATTCTTGTGAAAATTTAGTGTTATAATGATTATGATATTGTTTCAACCACATTAGAGTCTGGAAATGAATTTCTGGAAAATAAGGGATTTCAAGGGGCAAAAGTTGAAAACTGACCTTTGCCCATAACTTTTTTAATTCTTAATGAATTTTTGAACAGTTTTCTATTCTGGGTTTATCTTAAAGAGTACAATCTAAAAATTATGGTCCGTGGGGTCACTTTTTGACCCCTTATAGGAGTTACAGAGGACTGAAATAATGTAATTTTTATTTATTTGAATATGATGAAGTAAGAGTTATCTGCCTTTGCACCTCTGTTTGCGGGCTTACATACTCTTTAGGTTTCAAGTTTGGTATGCATATGACAAGTACTTCCGGTTTTATGAATCTCTGAATTTGTATATGGGAGTTCCCATGTTAAATGGAAAAATGCACATGTCACGATATCTCCTAAACTGAATAAGATATTTTTGTGAAAATTGAGTGATATAATGACTTTGATAATGTTTCAACCCCTTTAGGGTCTGAAAATGAAATTCTGAAAAATAAGGGATTTCAAGGGGCTAGCATTGAAAACAATTTTTCCAAAGTAACTTTTCATTTCTCAATGAATTTTTGAACAGTTTTGGATTCTGAGTTCAGCATAAAGGGTTCAGTTTAAAAATTATGGTCTGTGGGGTCACTTTTTTTTTTTACCCCTTATAAGTGTTTTAGACACCTGAAATATAGTAACTTTTAGTAATTTTCGAAATAACATTGTAAGAGTTACTCCCCTTTGCAGAGCTCTAGTGAGAATTACATACTCTTTAGTTTTCCATTTTTATCAGCTTCTGAAGACTTGATCCGGTCTGATAATTTATTTTTATGTTTTTCATTTTGTTAGTTATCGCTCTTTAAGGTCTTTGAGATTTTAAGCGTCGAAAAGCCCTCCGTTTTTGTTGAACGACAAAAAAGGTCTAGTTAGGGCTTTTCGCTTTCAGGCGAAAAGCCGTATTGTTTTCGTCTTTTTTATTATTATTATTATTATTATACTGAACACTTTTTTCGTTCAGCATTTGAGGAGTACCTTTAGAAATAGGATTTTTCTGTTAAAACCACTAAGTAGCAAATGTAAATATCTCGCGTATGTAATGTTTTGAATTTCCGGTTAAGTCACTTCCGGTTTCAACTGAAGAAAAACTGAAATACCTAAAGAAGCTAAAATCTTTCTCATTTTGAATGTCTAGACTGTAAAATTCAGGATAAAAATTCTAAACACGATTACCTACAAAAAAGTTAGCGACGGGGATTTTCGACCACTGATACTTTCTGAGATATAAGACTTCAAGAATTCAAAAAGGGGGGATGAAAATTTTAAAAGTCACAATTAAGGTTTGAAAATTATTTTGAGCATTGAAATACGTTAAGACTAATAAGTTGAGCAAATACTGTAAGTTTCATATCGATTCGAGCCGAACTTCCGGTTTTAGGGGTCTTTGAAAATTGTCTATGGGAGTTTCTATGTTAAATTGAAATCAGACGTGGCACGTTTTCTTTTAAAATAAGCAAAATATTCTTGTGAGATTTCAAGTGTAGAATGACCCTGATACGGTACCAACCTCATAAGGTCACTGAGAGATAATTCGGGAAAATAAGGGATTTCTAGGGGCAACATTGAAAACATACTTTTTCCTGTAACTTTTTTATTCCTCAATGAATTTTAAAGCCGTTTTCTATTCTGGGTTCAGATCAAAGAGATCAATCTAAAAATTATGGTCCGTGGGGTCACTTTTTGACCCCTTATAGGAGATACAGAAGACTGAAATAACGTAATTTTTATTTATATCAAAAATAATGGAGTAAGAGTTATCTCCCTTTGAACATCAGTTAGCAGGCTTACATACTCTTTAGGTTTCAAGTTTGGTATGCATATGACAAGTACTTCCGGTTTTATGAATCTCTAAATTTGTCTATGGGAGTTCTCATGTTAAATGGAAAATTGCACATTTCATGATATCTCTAAAAGTAATCAAGATATTCTTGTGAAAATTTAGTGATATAATGGGTTTGATATTGTTTCAACCCCATTAAGGTTTGAAAATGAATTTCTCGAAAATAAGGGATTTCTAGGGGCCAAAGTTGAAAACTGACCTTTGCCCATAACTTTTTTAATTCTGAATAAATTTTAAAACAGTTTTCTATTCTGGGTTTAGCTTAAAGAGTACAATCTAAAAATTATGGTCCGTGGGGCCACTTTTTGATCCCTTATAGGAGTTAGAGAGGACTGAAATAATAAAATTTTTATCTATTTCAAATATGATAAAGTAAAAGTTATCTCCCTTAGCACATCTGATGGCGGGCTTGCATTCTCTTTAGGTTTCAAGTTTGGTATGCATATGACAAGTACTTCTGCTTTTATGAATCTCTGAATTTGTCTATGGGAGTTCCCATGTTAAATTGACAAATGAACATGTCACGACATCTCCTAAACTAAATAAGATATTCTATTGAGAATTGAGTGATATAATGACATTGATAATGTTTCAACGCAATAAGGGTCTGAAAATAAAATTCTGAAAAATAAGGGATTTCAAGGGGCTAATATTAAAAACTGATTTTCCGTTGTAACTTTTTTATTTCTCAATGAATTTTTGAACAGTTTTCGATTCCGAGTTCAGCATAAAGGGTACAGTTTAAAAATTATGGTCCGTGGGGTCACTTTTTGATCCCTTATAGGTGTTTTAGAGAGCTGAAATATAGCAACTTTTAGTAATTTTTCAAAATAACATTGTAAGAGTTACCCCCCCTTTGCAGAGCTCTATTGAGAATTACATACTCTTTAGTTTTCCATTTTTAAAATCTCCTGAACACTTGATCCGGTTTGATTGTTCTTTGTATGTTTTTAATTTTGTTAGAGTTATCGCTCTTTAAGATCCTTGTGATTTAAAGCGTCGAAAAGCCCTCCGTTTTTGTTGAACGACAAAAAAGGTCTAGTTATTATTATTATTATTATTATTATACTGAACACTTTTTTCGTTCAGCATTTGAAGAGTACCTTTAGAAATAGGATTTTTTCCTTATAACCACTAAATAGGAAATGTAAATATCTCGCGTATGTAAGGTACTGAACTTCCGGTCTCTTCACTTCCGGTTTCTATTATAGAAAAACTAAAATACCTAAAGAAGCTAAAATCTTTCTCATTCTGAATGTCTAGACCCTCAAATTCAAGATATAAATTCTAGAGACAAATACCTACAAAAAAGTCAGCGATGGTGATTTTGGATCACCGATACTTTCTGAGATATAAGACTTCAAACATTGAAAAAGGGGGGATGAAATTTTTAAAAGTCACAATTAAGGTTTGAAAATTATTTTGAGCATTGAAATACGTTAAGACTAATAGGTTGAACATATACTGAAAGTTTCATATCGATCCGAGCCGAACTTCCGGTTTTAGGGGTCTTTGAAAATTGTGTATGGGAATTTCTATGTTAAATTGAAATCAGTCGTGGCACGTTTTCTCTTAATATAATCAAGACATTCTTGTGAGATTTTAAGTGTAGAATGACCTTGATACGGTACCGACCTCATTAGGTCATGAAAAGAAATTTGGGGAAAATAGGGGATTTCTAGGGGCCAACATTAAAAATATACTTTTTCCTGTAACTTTTTTATTTCTGAATGAATTTTTAAACAGTTTTCTATTCTGTATTTAGATCAAAGAGAACAATCTAAAAATTATGGTCCGTGGGGTCACTTTTTGTCCCCTTATAGGAGTTACAGAAGACTGAAATAATGTAATTTTTAATGATTTCAAAAATAATGGAGTAAGAGTTATCTCCCTTTGAACATCAGTTAACAGGCTTACATACTCTTTAGGTTTCAAGTTTGGTATGCATATGACAAGTACTTCCGGTTTTATGAATCTCTAAATTTCTCTATGGGAGTTCTCATGTTAAATGGAAAATTGCATATTTCACGATATCTCTTAAAGTAATCAAGATACTCTTGTGAAAATTTAGTGATATAATGACTGTGATATTGTGTCAAACCCATTAGAGCTTGAAAATGAATTTCTGGAAAATAAGGGAATTTTAGGGGCCAAAGTTGAAAACTGACCTTTGCCCATAACTTTTTTAATTCTTAATGAATTTTTGAACAGTTTTCTTTTCTGGGTTTAGCTTAAAGAGTACAATCTAAAAATTATGGTCCGTGGGGTCACTTTTTCACCCCTTATAGGAGTTACAGAGGACTGAAATAATGAAATTTTTATCTATTCAAATATGATGAAGTAAGAGTTATCTCCCTTTGCACAACTGTTGGCGGGCTTACATACTCTTTAGGTTTCAAGTTTGGTATGCATATGACAAGTACTTCCGGTTTTATGAATCTCTGAATTTGTCTATGGGAGTTCCCATGTTAAATGGAAAAATGCACATGTCACGATATCTCCTAAAGTAAATAAGATATTCTTGTGAAAATTGAGTGATAGAATGACTTTGATAATGTTTCAACCCGTTAAGGGTCTGAAAATGAAATTCTGAAAAATAAGGGATTTCAAGGGGTTAATATTGAAAACTGATTTTCCCATGTAACATTTTTATTTCTCAATGAATTTTTGAACAGTTTTCGATTCCGAGTTCAACATAAAGGGTACAGTTTAAAAATTATGGTACGTGGGGTGATTTTTGACCCCTGATAGGTGTTTTAGAGACCTGAAATATAGTAACTTTTAGTAATTTTCAAAATAACATTGTAAGAGTTATCCTCCTTTGTAGAGCTCTAGTGAGAATTACATACTCTGTAGGTTTCCATTTTTAAAAGCTTCTGAAGACTTGATCCGGTTTCATTATTTTTTTTTTATGTTTTTCATTTTGTTAGAGTTATCTCTCTTTAAGGTCCTTGAGATTTAAGCGTCGAAAAGCCCTCCGTTTTTGTTGAACGACAAAAAAGGTCTATTTATTATTATTATACTTAACACTTTTTTCGTTCAGTGTTTAAGGAGTACCTTTGAAAATAGGTATTTTGTGTTATAATCACTAAAAAGCTTATTTAAATGTCTCCCGTATGTAATGTTTTGAACTTCCGGTTTACTCACTTCCGGTTTCTATTAAAGAAAAACTGAAATTTCTGAAGAAGCTAAAATCTTTCTCATTTTTAATAACTAGACTCTCAAATTAAAGATATAAATTCTAGAGATCAATACCTACAAAAAAGTAAGCGACGGTGATTTTTGACCATAGATACTTTTTGACATATAAGACTTCAAACATTGAAAAAGGGGGGATGAATTTTTTAAAAGTCGCAATTAAGGTTTGAAAATTATTTTGAGCAATGAAATACGTTGAGAATAAAAAGTAGTACATATACTGTAAGTTTCATATCGATCCGAGCCGAACTTCCGGTTTTAGGGGTCTTTGAAAATTGTCTATGGGAGTTTCTATGTTAAATTGAAATCAGTCGTGGCACGTTTTCCCTTAAAATAATAAAGATATTCTTGTGAGATTTTAAGTGTAGAATGACCTTGATACGGTACCGACCACATTAGGTAATGAAAAAGAAATTTGGGAAAATAAGGGATTTCTAGGGGCCAACATTGAAAACATACTTTTTTCCTGTCACTTTTTTATTTCTCAATGAATTTTTAAACATTTTTCTATTCTGGGTTCAGATCAAAGGGAACAATCTAAAAATTATGGTCCGTGGGGTCACTTTTTGACCCCTTATAGGAGTTACAGAAGACTGAAATAATGTAATTTTTATTTATTTAAGAAATAATGCAGTAAGAGTTATCTCCCTTTGAATATCAGTTAACAGGCTTACATACTCTTTAGGTTTCAAGTTTGGTATGCATATGACAAGTACTTCCGGTTTTATGAATCTTTAAATTTGTCTATGGGGGTTCTCATGTTAAATGGAAAATTGCACATTTCACGATATCTCTTAAAGTAATCAAGATATTTTTGTGAGAATTTAGTGATATAATGACTGTGATATTGTTTCAACCCCCTTAGGGTTCGAGAATGAATTTCTGGAAAATAAGGGATTTATAGGGGCCAAAGTTGAAAACTGACCTTTGCCCATAACTTTTTTAATTCTTAATGAATCTTTGAACAATTTTCTATTCTGGGTTACGCTTGAAGAGTTCAATCTAAAAATTATGGTCCGTGGGGTCACTTTTTGACCCTTTATAGGAGTTACAGAGGACTGAAATAATTAAATTTTTAATTATTTCAAATATGATGAAGTAAGAGTTATCTCCCTTTGCACATCTGTTTGCGGGCTTACATACTCTTTAAATTTCAAGTTTGGTAGGCATATGACAAGTACTTCCGGTTTTATGAATCTCTGAATTTGTCTATGGGAGATCCCATGTTAAATGGAAAATTGCACATGTCACGATATCTCCTAAACTAAATAAGATATTCTTGTGAAAATTGAGTGATATAATGACTGTGATATTGTTTCAACCCCATTAGGGTTTGAAAATGAATTTCTGGAAAATAAGGGATTTCTAGGGGCCAAAGTTGAAAATGACCTTTGCCCGTAACTTTTTTAATTCTTAATGAATTTTTGAACAGTTTTCTATTCTGGGTTAAGCTTAAAGAGAACAATCTAAAAATTATGGTCCGTGGGGTCACTTTTTGACCCCTTGTAGGAGTTACTGAGGACTGAAATAATGTAATTTTTATTTATTTCAAATATGATAAAGTAAGAGTTATCTGCCTTTGAACATCAGTTAACAGGCTTATATACTCTTTAGGTAAAAAGTTTGGTATGGATATGACAAGTACTTCCGCTTTTATGAATGTCTGAATTTGTCTATGGGAGTTCCCGTGTTAAATGCAAAAATGCACATGTCACGATATCTCCTAAACTAAATAAGATATTCTTGTGAAGATTTAGTGATATAATGACTTTGATAATGTTTCAACCCAATAAAGGTCTGAAAATGAAATTCTGAAAAATAAGGGATTTCAAGGGACTAATATTGAAAACTGATTTTCCCATGTAACTTTTTTATTTCTAAATGAATTTTTGAACAGTTTTCGATTCCGAGTTTAGCATAAAGGGTTAAATTAAAAAATATTGTCCGTGGGGTCACTTTTTGACCCCTTTTAGGTGTTTAAGAGATCTGAAATATAGTAACTCTTAGTAATTTTCAAAATAACATTGTAAGAGTTACCCCCCTTTGCAGAGTTCTAGTGAGAATTACATACTCTTTAGGTTTCCATTTTTAAAATCTCCTGAAGACTTGATCCGGTTTGATTATTCTTTTTATGTTTTTCATTTTGTTAGAGTTATTGCTCTTTAAGGTTCTTGTGATTTTAAGCGTCGAAAAGCCCTCCGTTTTTGTTGAACGACAAAAAAGGTCTAGTTATTATTATTATTATACCTAACACTTTTACGTTTCGGATTTAAAGAAAACCTTTGGTTATATGTATATTATAATAAAACCGTTAGACAGCTTATCGGAATCTCTCCCGTATGTAAGGTTTTGTACTTCCGGAAACTTCACTTCCGGTATTTACAAGTAGAAAACTCAGATTTCTTTAGGAGCTTAAACAATTCTTATTTGATATGGAAATTCATTCAAATTTTAGGAATAGATTCTTCAAAGGAAATCCTACAAAAAAGTTAGCGACAGCGTTGTTGTACCTATGATACATTTTTGTGCTGTAAGACTCCAAAGTTAAGAAAAAGGGGGGATGGAAATTTTAAAATTTCAAAACCGTATAGGAAAAATATTTTAAAGACTACTTATTGTTAAAAGTGATTAATAGAACCTGTACTATAAGTTTCAAGTCCATCCAAGCAGAACTTTCGGTTTTATGAGTCCCCAAAAATTGTCTATGAGAGTTTCTATGTTAACGTGAAAGCACGCATGTTCCATTATTTCAGAAAGGAAGCAAGCAATTCTTGTCATATTTAAGTGGAATACTTACTTTTACACTGTCTTCAGGTGATTAGGTGATGAGAACAAAATTCCACAAAATAAGGGATTTTTAGGGGCCAGTACAACAAAACAGCTTTTCCCTGTAACTTTTTTATTTCTCAACAGATCTGTAAACAGTTTTCGGATTTGAGTTAAGCACGAAGAGTACATTTTAAAAATTATGGTCCGTGGGGTCACTTTTTGACCCCTTATAGGAGTTTCAGAGGCCTGAAAAACAGTACTTTTACAGTTCTCTTGATTTCATCGCGTAATTAGAGTTATCGTTCTTTGCACGGTTGGCGAGCGTAGAAAGCGAAAGTAAGGTTTGGTCCTGTTGGCTGCGTAGCTATACTTTTTCAACAAGCACTCTGCTAGACTCGCCATGTATCCCATAATGGTTCCTTTCATTTTGCTACATCGAATATCACATCAAACATAAGAGATCTCAGTGTTTTAAGATATTTGACCGGGACTTTAGTACGAAACTAAATGCGCTGCCACCTGAAATTCGTAGAACTAAAATACGGGGGTGGATCCTGAAGTGTTTGGTAGACGGACTTTCATAAATTAAAGTCAAATCATGTAAAGTTAGAAGGTATAGGAAAAAAAAAAACACATGAATTTCGTTTCATGATCACAAAAAGCATATTTTACAAGATGAATTAATTCTAAATAAAATTAAAATAAATTTGATGTTTGAAATAGAAGATAAATATCTGAGAGGAAAATAACTAATCATAACAGAAGAAACAAATGACATCAAAGATATTTGAAGAAATTCTAGATAAAATGTATAACTTGTTTCTCCGATCATCAGTAAAGAAATTTTAGGCACTTCTGAATTTCTTGTTCTTGCCGATAAAGATTATATCTTCTGGGTAAATGAGACAATGACCTTTAAACTTTCCAGAAAGTTTTTATGGGGTGTTTTGTAAAGTATTCTGAAATTTTAGGTTAGTACGACGCCTGGTTTGGATTTTAAATGAAAAATCTACGTTGCCATTGCGCAGGGGGAAAGTAGGGGGTGGGGGGAGGAAAGTAAAGAATGTTGATGTATATAAAGAATATACATTACAGAAATCTTAGCTTACTAAAGGGTTTATTGTGTTCAAAAGGTCAAGGGTCAAAGATCAAGGTCCTCTGAATAAGAAGGATGAAAGATTTTTTTTTTTTTTTTTTTTTTTTTTTTCCAGGTTTGAATTATATTAATGGTAAACAATAAAAGGCTAAGGGAGTAGAGTCGAAAAGCACTTCAATTTTCGTTGAACAACGAAAAAAGGTCTAGTTATTAGGGCTTTTCGACTTTTGGCGAAAAGCCCTATTGTTTTCGTCTTGTTTTATTATTAGGGCTTTTCGACTTTTGGCGAAAAGCCCTATTGTTTTCGTCTTGTTTTATTATTATTATTATTATTATTATACCTAACACTTTTACGTTTCGGATTTAAAGAAAACCTTTGGTTATATGTATTTTATAATAAAACCGTTAGACAGCTTATCGGAATCTCTCCCGTATGTAAGGTTTTGTACTTCCGGAAACTTCACTTCCGGTATTTACAAGTAGAAAACTCAGATTTCTTTAGGAGCTTAAACAATTCTTATTTGATATGGAAATTCATTTAAATTTTAGGAATAGATTCTTCAAAGGAAATCCTACAAAAAAGTTAGCGACAGCGTTGTTGTACCTATGATACATTTTTGTGTTGTAAGACTCCAAAGTTAAGAAAAAGGGGGGATGGAAATTTTAAAATTTCAAAACCATATAGGAAAAATATTTTGAAGACTACATATTGTTAAAAGGGATTAATAGAACATGTACTATAAGTTTCAAGTCAATCCAAGCAGAACTTTCGGTTTTATAAGTCCCCAAAAATTGTCTATGAGAGTTTCTATGTTAAATTGAAATCACGCATGTTCCATTATTTCAGAAAGGAAGCAAGCAATTCTTGTCATATTTAAGTGGAATACTTACTTTTACACTGTCTTCAGGTGATTAGGTGATGAAAACAAAATTCCACAAAATAAGGGATTTTTAGGGGCCAGTACAACAAAACAGCTTTTCCCTGTAACTTTTTTATTTCTCAACAGATCTGTAAACAGTTTTCGGATTTGAGTTAAGCACGAAGAGTACATTTTAAAAATTATGGTCCGTGGGGTCACTTTTTGACCCCTTATAGGACTTTCAGAGGCCTGAAAAACAGTACTTTTACAGTTCTCTTGATTTCATCGCGTAATTAGAGTTATCGTTCTTTGCACGGTTGGCGAGCGTAGAAAGCGAAAGTAAGGTTTGGTCCTGTTGGCTGCGTAGCTATACTTTTTCAACAAGCACTCTGCTAGACTCGCCATGTATCCCATAATGGTTCCTTTCATTTTGCTACATCGAATATCACATCAAACATAAGAGATCTCAGTGTTTTAAGATATTTGACCGGGACTTTAGTACGAAACTAAATGCGCTGCCACCTGAAATTCGTAGAACTAAAATACGGGGGTGGATCCTGAAGTGTTTGGTAGACGGACTTTCATAAATTAAAGTCAAATCATGTAAAGTTAGAAGGTATAGGAAAAAAAAAAACACATGAATTTCGTTTCATGATCACAAAAAGCATATTTTACAAGATGAATTAATTCTAAATAAAATTAAAATAAATTTGATGTTTGAAATAGAAGATAAATATCTGAGAGGAAAATAACTAATCATAACAGAAGAAACAAATGACATCAAAGATATTTGAAGAAATTCTAGATAAAATGTATAACTTGTTTCTCCGATCATCAGTAAAGAAATTTTAGGCACTTCTGAATTTCTTGTTCTTGCCGATAAAGATTATATCTTCTGGGTAAATGAGACAATGACCTTTAAACTTTCCAGAAAGTTTTTATGGGGTGTTTTGTAAAGTATTCTGAAATTTTAGGTTAGTACGACGCCTGGTTTGGATTTTAAATGAAAAATCTACGTTGCCATTGCGCAGGGGGAAAAAAGGGGGTGGGGGGAGGAAAGTAAAGAATGTTGATGTATATAAAGAATATACATTACAGAAATCTTAGCTTACTAAAGGGTTTATTGTGTTCAAAAGGTCAAGGGTCAAAGATCAAGGTCCTCTGAATAAGAAGGATGAAAGATTTTTTTTTTTTTTTTTTTTTTTTTTTCCAGGTTTGAATTATATTAATGGTAAACAATAAAAGGCTAAGGGAGTAGAGTCGAAAAGCACTTCAATTTTCGTTGAACAACGAAAAAAGGTCTAGTTATTAGGGCTTTTCGACTTTTGGCGAAAAGCCCTATTGTTTTCGTCTTGTTTTATTATTAGGGCTTTTCGACTTTTGGCGAAAAGCCCTATTGTTTTCGTCTTGTTTTATTATTATTATTATTATTATTATACCTAACACTTTTACGTTTCGGATTTAAAGAAAACCTTTGGTTATATGTATTTTATAATAAAACCGTTAGACAGCTTATCGGAATCTCTCCCGTATGTAAGGTTTTGTACTTCCGGAAACTTCACTTCCGGTATTTACAAGTAGAAAACTCAGATTTCTTTAGGAGCTTAAACAATTCTTATTTGATATGGAAATTCATTTAAATTTTAGGAATAGATTCTTCAAAGGAAATCCTACAAAAAAGTTAGCGACAGCGTTGTTGTACCTATGATACATTTTTGTGTTGTAAGACTCCAAAGTTAAGAAAAAGGGGGGATGGAAATTTTAAAATTTCAAAACCATATAGGAAAAATATTTTGAAGACTACATATTGTTAAAAGGGATTAATAGAACATGTACTATAAGTTTCAAGTCAATCCAAGCAGAACTTTCGGTTTTATAAGTCCCCAAAAATTGTCTATGAGAGTTTCTATGTTAAATTGAAATCACGCATGTTCCATTATTTCAGAAAGGAAGCAAGCAATTCTTGTCATATTTAAGTGGAATACTTACTTTTACACTGTCTTCAGGTGATTAGGTGATGAAAACAAAATTCCACAAAATAAGGGATTTTTAGGGGCCAGTACAACAAAACAGCTTTTCCCTGTAACTTTTTTATTTCTCAACAGATCTGTAAACAGTTTTCGGATTTGAGTTAAGCACGAAGAGTACATTTTAAAAATTATGGTCCGTGGGGTCACTTTTTGACCCCTTATAGGACTTTCAGAGGCCTGAAAAACAGTACTTTTACAGTTCTCTTGATTTCATCGCGTAATTAGAGTTATCGTTCTTTGCACGGTTGGCGAGCGTAGAAAGCGAAAGTAAGGTTTGGTCCTGTTGGCTGCGTAGCTATACTTTTTCAACAAGCACTCTGCTAGACTCGCCATGTATCCCATAATGGTTCCTTTCATTTTGCTACATCGAATATCACATCAAACATAAGAGATCTCAGTGTTTTAAGATATTTGACCGGGACTTTAGTACGAAACTAAATGCGCTGCCACCTGAAATTCGTAGAACTAAAATACGGGGGTGGATCCTGAAGTGTTTGGTAGACGGACTTTCATAAATTAAAGTCAAATCATGTAAAGTTAGAAGGTATAGGAAAAAAAAAAACACATGAATTTCGTTTCATGATCACAAAAAGCATATTTTACAAGATGAATTAATTCTAAATAAAATTAAAATAAATTTGATGTTTGAAATAGAAGATAAATATCTGAGAGGAAAATAACTAATCATAACAGAAGAAACAAATGACATCAAAGATATTTGAAGAAATTCTAGATAAAATGTATAACTTGTTTCTCCGATCATCAGTAAAGAAATTTTAGGCACTTCTGAATTTCTTGTTCTTGCCGATAAAGATTATATCTTCTGGGTAAATGAGACAATGACCTTTAAACTTTCCAGAAAGTTTTTATGGGGTGTTTTGTAAAGTATTCTGAAATTTTAGGTTAGTACGACGCCTGGTTTGGATTTTAAATGAAAAATCTACGTTGCCATTGCGCAGGGGGAAAGTAGGGGGTGGGGGGAGGAAAGTAAAGAATGTTGATGTATATAAAGAATATACATTACAGAAATCTTAGCTTACTAAAGGGTTTATTGTGTTCAAAAGGTCAAGGGTCAAAGATCAAGGTCCTCTGAATAAGAAGGATGAAAGATTTTTTTTTTTTTTTTTTTTTTTTTTCCAGGTTTGAATTATATTAATGGTAAACAATAAAAGGCTAAGGGAGTAGAGTCGAAAAGCACTTCAATTTTCGTTGAACAACGAAAAAAGGTCTAGTTATTAGGGCTTTTCGACTTTTGGCGAAAAGCCCTATTGTTTTCGTCTTGTTTTATTATTAGGGCTTTTCGACTTTTGGCGAAAAGCCCTATTGTTTTCGTCTTGTTTTATTATTATTATTATTATTATTATACCTAACACTTTTACGTTTCGGATTTAAAGAAAACCTTTGGTTATATGTATTTTATAATAAAACCGTTAGACAGCTTATCGGAATCTCTCCCGTATGTAAGGTTTTGTACTTCCGGAAACTTCACTTCCGGTATTTACAAGTAGAAAACTCAGATTTCTTTAGGAGCTTAAACAATTCTTATTTGATATGGAAATTCATTTAAATTTTAGGAATAGATTCTTCAAAGGAAATCCTACAAAAAAGTTAGCGACAGCGTTGTTGTACCTATGATACATTTTTGTGTTGTAAGACTCCAAAGTTAAGAAAAAGGGGGGATGGAAATTTTAAAATTTCAAAACCATATAGGAAAAATATTTTGAAGACTACATATTGTTAAAAGGGATTAATAGAACATGTACTATAAGTTTCAAGTCAATCCAAGCAGAACTTTCGGTTTTATAAGTCCCCAAAAATTGTCTATGAGAGTTTCTATGTTAAATTGAAATCACGCATGTTCCATTATTTCAGAAAGGAAGCAAGCAATTCTTGTCATATTTAAGTGGAATACTTACTTTTACACTGTCTTCAGGTGATTAGGTGATGAAAACAAAATTCCACAAAATAAGGGATTTTTAGGGGCCAGTACAACAAAACAGCTTTTCCCTGTAACTTTTTTATTTCTCAACAGATCTGTAAACAGTTTTCGGATTTGAGTTAAGCACGAAGAGTACATTTTAAAAATTATGGTCCGTGGGGTCACTTTTTGACCCCTTATAGGACTTTCAGAGGCCTGAAAAACAGTACTTTTACAGTTCTCTTGATTTCATCGCGTAATTAGAGTTATCGTTCTTTGCACGGTTGGCGAGCGTAGAAAGCGAAAGTAAGGTTTGGTCCTGTTGGCTGCGTAGCTATACTTTTTCAACAAGCACTCTGCTAGACTCGCCATGTATCCCATAATGGTTCCTTTCATTTTGCTACATCGAATATCACATCAAACATAAGAGATCTCAGTGTTTTAAGATATTTGACCGGGACTTTAGTACGAAACTAAATGCGCTGCCACCTGAAATTCGTAGAACTAAAATACGGGGGTGGATCCTGAAGTGTTTGGTAGACGGACTTTCATAAATTAAAGTCAAATCATGTAAAGTTAGAAGGTATAGGAAAAAAAAAAACACATGAATTTCGTTTCATGATCACAAAAAGCATATTTTACAAGATGAATTAATTCTAAATAAAATTAAAATAAATTTGATGTTTGAAATAGAAGATAAATATCTGAGAGGAAAATAACTAATCATAACAGAAGAAACAAATGACATCAAAGATATTTGAAGAAATTCTAGATAAAATGTATAACTTGTTTCTCCGATCATCAGTAAAGAAATTTTAGGCACTTCTGAATTTCTTGTTCTTGCCGATAAAGATTATATCTTCTGGGTAAATGAGACAATGACCTTTAAACTTTCCAGAAAGTTTTTATGGGGTGTTTTGTAAAGTATTCTGAAATTTTAGGTTAGTACGACGCCTGGTTTGGATTTTAAATGAAAAATCTACGTTGCCATTGCGCAGGGGGAAAGTAGGGGGTGGGGGGAGGAAAGTAAAGAATGTTGATGTATATAAAGAATATACATTACAGAAATCTTAGCTTACTAAAGGGTTTATTGTGTTCAAAAGGTCAAGGGTCAAAGATCAAGGTCCTCTGAATAAGAAGGATGAAAGATTTTTTTTTTTTTTTTTTTTTTTTTCCAGGTTTGAATTATATTAATGGTAAACAATAAAAGGCTAAGGGAGTAGAGTCGAAAAGCACTTCAATTTTCGTTGAACAACGAAAAAAGGTCTAGTTATTAGGGCTTTTCGACTTTTGGCGAAAAGCCCTATTGTTTTCGTCTTGTTTTATTATTAGGGCTTTTCGACTTTTGGCGAAAAGCCCTATTGTTTTCGTCTTGTTTTATTATTATTATTATTATTATTATACCTAACACTTTTACGTTTCGGATTTAAAGAAAACCTTTGGTTATATGTATTTTATAATAAAACCGTTAGACAGCTTATCGGAATCTCTCCCGTATGTAAGGTTTTGTACTTCCGGAAACTTCACTTCCGGTATTTACAAGTAGAAAACTCAGATTTCTTTAGGAGCTTAAACAATTCTTATTTGATATGGAAATTCATTTAAATTTTAGGAATAGATTCTTCAAAGGAAATCCTACAAAAAAGTTAGCGACAGCGTTGTTGTACCTATGATACATTTTTGTGTTGTAAGACTCCAAAGTTAAGAAAAAGGGGGGATGGAAATTTTAAAATTTCAAAACCATATAGGAAAAATATTTTGAAGACTACATATTGTTAAAAGGGATTAATAGAACATGTACTATAAGTTTCAAGTCAATCCAAGCAGAACTTTCGGTTTTATAAGTCCCCAAAAATTGTCTATGAGAGTTTCTATGTTAAATTGAAATCACGCATGTTCCATTATTTCAGAAAGGAAGCAAGCAATTCTTGTCATATTTAAGTGGAATACTTACTTTTACACTGTCTTCAGGTGATTAGGTGATGAAAACAAAATTCCACAAAATAAGGGATTTTTAGGGGCCAGTACAACAAAACAGCTTTTCCCTGTAACTTTTTTATTTCTCAACAGATCTGTAAACAGTTTTCGGATTTGAGTTAAGCACGAAGAGTACATTTTAAAAATTATGGTCCGTGGGGTCACTTTTTGACCCCTTATAGGACTTTCAGAGGCCTGAAAAACAGTACTTTTACAGTTCTCTTGATTTCATCGCGTAATTAGAGTTATCGTTCTTTGCACGGTTGGCGAGCGTAGAAAGCGAAAGTAAGGTTTGGTCCTGTTGGCTGCGTAGCTATACTTTTTCAACAAGCACTCTGCTAGACTCGCCATGTATCCCATAATGGTTCCTTTCATTTTGCTACATCGAATATCACATCAAACATAAGAGATCTCAGTGTTTTAAGATATTTGACCGGGACTTTAGTACGAAACTAAATGCGCTGCCACCTGAAATTCGTAGAACTAAAATACGGGGGTGGATCCTGAAGTGTTTGGTAGACGGACTTTCATAAATTAAAGTCAAATCATGTAAAGTTAGAAGGTATAGGAAAAAAAAAAAACACATGAATTTCGTTTCATGATCACAAAAAGCATATTTTACAAGATGAATTAATTCTAAATAAAATTAAAATAAATTTGATGTTTGAAATAGAAGATAAATATCTGAGAGGAAAATAACTAATCATAACAGAAGAAACAAATGACATCAAAGATATTTGAAGAAATTCTAGATAAAATGTATAACTTGTTTCTCCGATCATCAGTAAAGAAATTTTAGGCACTTCTGAATTTCTTGTTCTTGCCGATAAAGATTATATCTTCTGGGTAAATGAGACAATGACCTTTAAACTTTCCAGAAAGTTTTTATGGGGTGTTTTGTAAAGTATTCTGAAATTTTAGGTTAGTACGACGCCTGGTTTGGATTTAAAAGAAAAATCTACGTTGCCATTGCGCAGGGGGAAAAAAAGGGGGTGGGGGGAGGAAAGTAAAGAATGTTGATGTATATAAAGAATATACATTACAGAAATCTTAGCTTACTAAAGGGTTTATTGTGTTCAAAAGGTCAAGGGTCAAAGATCAAGGTCCTCTGAATAAGAAGGATGAAAGATTTTTTTTTTTTTTTTTTTTTTTTTTTTTTTTATTTTTTCCAGGTTTGAATTATATTAATGGTAAACAATAAAAGGCTAAGGGAGTAGAGTCGAAAAGCACTTCAATTTTCGTTGAACAACGAAAAAAGGTCTAGTTATTAGGGCTTTTCGACTTTTGGCGAAAAGCCCTATTGTTTTCGTCTTGTTTTATTATTAGGGCTTTTCGACTTTTGGCGAAAAGCCCTATTGTTTTCGTCTTGTTTTATTATTATTATTATTATTATTATACCTAACACTTTTACGTTTCGGATTTAAAGAAAACCTTTGGTTATATGTATTTTATAATAAAACCGTTAGACAGCTTATCGGAATCTCTCCCGTATGTAAGGTTTTGTACTTCCGGAAACTTCACTTCCGGTATTTACAAGTAGAAAACTCAGATTTCTTTAGGAGCTTAAACAATTCTTATTTGATATGGAAATTCATTTAAATTTTAGGAATAGATTCTTCAAAGGAAATCCTACAAAAAAGTTAGCGACAGCGTTGTTGTACCTATGATACATTTTTGTGTTGTAAGACTCCAAAGTTAAGAAAAAGGGGGGATGGAAATTTTAAAATTTCAAAACCATATAGGAAAAATATTTTGAAGACTACATATTGTTAAAAGGGATTAATAGAACATGTACTATAAGTTTCAAGTCAATCCAAGCAGAACTTTCGGTTTTATAAGTCCCCAAAAATTGTCTATGAGAGTTTCTATGTTAAATTGAAATCACGCATGTTCCATTATTTCAGAAAGGAAGCAAGCAATTCTTGTCATATTTAAGTGGAATACTTACTTTTACACTGTCTTCAGGTGATTAGGTGATGAAAACAAAATTCCACAAAATAAGGGATTTTTAGGGGCCAGTACAACAAAACAGCTTTTCCCTGTAACTTTTTTATTTCTCAACAGATCTGTAAACAGTTTTCGGATTTGAGTTAAGCACGAAGAATACATTTTAAAAATTATGGTCCGTGGGGTCACTTTTTGACCCCTTATAGGAGTTTCAGAGGCCTGAAAAACAGTACTTTTACAGTTCTCTTGATTTCATCGCGTAATTAGAGTTATCGTTCTTTGCACGGTTGGCGAGCGTAGAAAGCGAAAGTAAGGTTTGGTCCTGTTGGCTGCGTAGCTATACTTTTTCAACAAGCGCTCTGCTAGACTCGCCATGTATCCCAGAATGGTTCCTTTCATTTTGCTACATCGAATATCACATCAAACATAAGAGATCTCAGTGTTTTAAGATATTTGACCGGGACTTTAGTACGAAACTAAATTCGCTGCCACCTAAAATGCGTAGAACAAAAATACGGGGGTGGATCCTCAAGTGTTTCGTAGACGGACTTTCATAAATTAAAGTCAAATCATGTAAAGCTAGAAGGTACAGGGGGGAAAAAAACATGAATCTCATTTCATGATCACCAAAAAAAAAAAAAAAGCATATTTTACAAGATGAATTAATTCTAAATAAAATTCAAATAAATTTGAGGTTTGAAAAAGAAGATAAATATCTGAAAGGAAATTAACTAATCATAACAGAAGAAACAAATGACATCAAAGATATTTGAAGAAGTTCTAGATAAAATGTATATCTTGTTTCTCCGATCACCAGAAAAGAAATTTTAGGCACTTCTGAATTTCTTGTTCTTGCCGATAAAGTTTATATCTTCTAGGTAAATGAGACAATGCCTTTTAAACTTTCCAGAAAGTTTTTATGGGGTGTTTTGTAAAGTATTCTGAAATTTTAGGTTAATACGATGTCTGGTTTAGAGTTTGGAGAAAAAATCTACGTAGCCATTGCGCAGGGAAAAAGGGGAGGGGGGGGGGGGTGAAAGTAAAGTATGTTTATGTATATGAAGAATATACATTACAGAAATCTTAGCTTACTAAAGGGTTTATTGTGTTCAAAAGGTCAAAGGTCAAGGTCCTCTGAATAAAAAGGATGAAAGTAGTTTTTTCTTTTTTTTTTATTTTTTTTTTTTCCCAGGCTTGAATTATATTAATGGTAAATAATAAAAGGCTAAGGGAGTAGAGTCAAAAAGCACTTCAATTTTCGTTGAACAACGAAAAAAGGTCTAGTTATTAGGGCTTTTCGACTTTTGGCGAAAAGCCCTATTGTTTTCGTCTTGTTTTATTAGGGCTTTTCGCTTTCAGGCGAAAAGCCCTATTGTTTTCGTCTTTTTTAGGGTCTTCCGTCTTCTGCGGAAGACCCTTCTATTATTCTATTGTTGATTTTTCACTTTTCTTATTATTATTATTATTATTATTCTTTTTTTCCTTACCGATTTTGTGCAGAAGATTTCTCGGAGATCGCTCGATCGATTTGCTTCAAATTTTCAGGGTTAATGCGTTGCTATCTGAAGTTTATAACGCCGCTTCAGTTTTTGAGAAATCACTTCCGGTCGGAAGTTATCGCCCTTTGATCGATTTTTTGATAGACCTTGTGTCTGCACAAAAACTCAAGAACGACAAAAGCTAGAGTGCTGAAACTTTCAGTGGTGATAGAGGACATGTTCTAGTTGTGCACCTTGGTTTTCAAATTTTCCGGAAGTGCGAAGTATGGAAGCTCGGTAGGGGTCAAAATTTACGACGTGATTTATGAGTGAATTTTAGAGACATTTCTTATAATAACATTTTAAATAAAAGTATTTTGTTAAAACATATTGAACAAAAAGTCTTTAAAATCACAAGACCTTTTATTTGATATCAAGAAAAAGGGGTCGACTCCTCAAATTTGGGGCTCAGAAGGACCAAAAGTCTTTCATCCATAACTCTTTAATGATCAATATTTTGTTATAAATTACTGAAGCAAAAATGTTTATCTTAACACTCTGCAACTATATATTATAAAATTTTGATCATATGTTACGTAATAAGGGGCCATAAGGGGCCAGAATGCTAAATCTTTGACACATTATATCTCGAAAAGGGGAAATATTTTGATAAGCAATATTGAACAAAAGATGTTCAGAATAATGTTCTACACAATATACACCCTTTTATTTTTTGCAAGACATCCCCATTAAGGACTTGGAGGGCTGGCCCCTAAATATTGTTATTCTATATATCTCTTAAACTAAAGGAAATTTCTGAATAGTTGTTGAACAAAAAGTCTTCAAAATCACAAGACCTTTCATTTGATATCAAGAAAAAGGGGCTAACCCCTCAAATTAGGGGCTCAGAAGGGCCAAAAGTCTTTCATCTATAACTCTTTAATGATCAATATTTTGTTATAAATTACTGATGCAAAAATGTTCATCTTAACACTCTGCAACTATATATTATAAAATTTTGATCATATGTTACGTAATAAGGGGCCATAAGGGGCCAGAATGCTAAATCTTTGACACATTATATCTCGAAAAGGGGAAATATTTTGATAAGCAATATTGAACAAAAGATGTTCAGAATAATGTTCTACACAATATACACCCTTTTATTTTTTGCAAGACATCCCCATTAAGGACTTGGAGGGCTGGCCCCTAAATATTGTTATTCTTTATATCTCTTAAACTAAAGGAAATTTCTGAATAGTTGTTGAACAAAAAGTCTTCAAAATCACAAGACCTTTCATTTGATATCAAGAAAAAGGGGCTTACCCCTCAAATTAGGGGCTCAGAAGGGCCAAAAGTCTTTCATCTATAACTCTTTAATGATGAATATTTTGTTATAAATTACTCAAGCAAAAATGTTCATCTTAACACTCTGCAACTATATATTATAAAATTTTGATCATATGTTACGTAATAAGGGGCCATAAGGGGCCAGAATGCTAAATCTTTGACACATTATATCTCGAAAAGGGGAAATATTTTGATAAGCAATATTGAACAAAAGATGTTCAGAATAATGTTCTAAACAATATACACCCTTTTATTTTTTGTAAGACATCCCCATTAAGGACTTGGAGGGCTGGCCCCTAAATATTGTTATTCTATATATCTCTTAAACTAAAGGAAATTTCTGAATAGTTGTTAAACAAAAAGTCTTCAAAATCACAAGACCTTTCAATTGATATCAAGAAAAAGGGGCTAACCCCTCAAATTAGGGGCTCAGAAGGGCCAAAAGTCTTTCATCTATAACTCTTTAATGATCAATATTTTGTTATAAATTACTGAAGCAAAAATGTTCTTCTTAACACTCTGCAACTATATATTATAAAATTTTGATCATATGTTACGTAATAAGGGGCCATAAGGGGCCAGAATGTTAAATCTTTGACACATTATATCTCGAAAAGGGGAAATATTTTGATAAGCAATATGGAACAAAAGATGTTCAGAAAAATGTTCTAAACAATATACACCCTTTTATTTTTTGCAAGACATCCCCATTAAGGACTTGGAGGGCTGGCCCCTAAATATTGTTATTCTATATATCTCTTAAACGAAAGGAAATTTCTGAATAGTTGTTGAACAAAAAAACTTCAAAATCACAAGACCTTTCATTTGATATCAAGAAAAAGGGGCTTACCCCTCAAATTAGGGGCTCAGAAGGGCCAAAAGTTTTTCATCTATAACTTTTTAATGATCAATATTTTGTTATATATTACTGAAGCAAAAATGTTCATCTTAACATTCTGCAACTATATATTATAAAATTTTGATCGTATGTTACGTAATAAGGGGCCATAAGGGGCCAGAATGCCAAATCTTTGACACTTTATATCTCGAAAAGGGAAATTATTTTGATTAGCAATATTGAACAAAAGATGTTCAGAATAATGTTCTAAACAATGTACACCCTTTTAATTTTTGCAAGACATCCCCATTAAGGACTTGGAGGGCTGGCCCCTAAATATTGTTATTCTATATATCTCTTAAACGAAAGGAAATTTCTGAAAATCACAAGACCTTTCATTTGATATCAAGAAAAAGGGGTTGATCCCTCAAATTAGGGCCCAGAAAGGCCAAAAGTCTTTCATTTATAACTTTTAAATAATCAATATTTTGTTATAAATTCCTGAAGGAAAAATGTTTATCTTAACATTCGTTAACTATATATTATAAAACTTTGATCATGTGTTCAAAATAATGGGCCATAAAGGGCCAGAATGCCAAATCTTTGACACCTCGAACAAGGGGAAATATTTTGATCAGTAATATTGAACAAAAGATGCTCAGAATAATGTTATAAACAATATGCATCCTTTCACTTTTTATAGACGAATATCTCAGTCAAGATCTTGACTTATCTCATCCAAAATCAGACGGAAGACCCACTCGTTGCTCGCAACGAGAACCATCTAGTATTCTTAATATTATTGTATAGACGAAATTTGGTAAAGGACTATGTCCGCTCCATTTCTCCAGAACAGCTTAAGATATGAAAGTTAACTTTGTCAGATATCATAGATAATGACTTGTAGATGTCACCATGAATATTCTTTCCGTCGTCATTACTTCCGGTCGTCACAGAAATTGGATTAAAAAGTCGATTTTTTCTATTTCTTCGTCTTTCTAACTTCTTTTTTCTGTAATATTCATAGGGTATGTAAAGGCCTCTCTTTGAAGATTTTACGTATTACCAGTTTCCTGATAGGATTAAGAAGGAATTAAATATCTTTAAATATCTTAGAATTTCCGAAAACGTAGGACCAACGTTTCTTAAACACTACAGAATATTGATTTTTCCCCCGTATATATAGTTTGCGAGGACTGCTCAGTGCTCATTTACGTAGGAACTGGTGTAGAGTTAAAACCTACTGGGTGATTGGGATAGGCCAGAAAAACCTTGCCGTTGCCATGGAAACGAGTTTATATTAAATAAAAACGGTAGTATATGATATGTGTGTGCATTTTATTCGCCCCTATTTTTGTCAACTGTAGAAGACATTGCCATCTTTACACCCCACCCCCCTTTTTCTCTTTTTCGCTTTTATGTTTTGCATTCTTTATAAAATGACCTTGACTTTCATATCACAAGCAACTCTTCTTGACGTTTTTAAAATTATAAGCCTTAATTCTTTCTACAAAGTAATGCTAATTTACATGTTTATGTTCAAGACCCCCCCCCCCTTTCCTCGAAGCAACCAGGTAGAATACACAGATATAAAATTTACAACTTATAAGGAACTTCTTAAGAGTTTCATTAATAAAGTTCGGTTCCCCTGATGTGATTTGATATTTTACTACCATTCATTCTTCTTCTGTTTTGTCTTTAGAATTTATAATTATTTTATTTAGAATTAATTAATCTTTAGAAAGTAGTGATTGTCAGCTGCATTCATTAGCATTTCGCGTTTTCTTCTATAGCTATTACTTGCATATTAATAATTTCATTAAATAATATTTAAAAGTATTAAAACTTCATTTCTATTAAATTTTATTCATTTGTAAATCCTTGGATCCGCTCCTGCAGGTGCGCGAAAGCCTCATCACTACTGTAAACAAATTATTCATCACGCCGAAAATGTTCATGATTCCGCTAAACTAAGAAAGCTTACACATAGTTTTTCATCTCATAAACAACCATCAGCCCTGTCCAATGCAGAAATGCTCGAATTGAAGGGGAAAATTCAGGAATTGTTTTGCGTCAACCATGTTTTGACGTGAACCTTACACCGCATTCTGTTATTAAGGTCTTCCGTCTCCAACGGAAGACCTTATTGTTTTCGTTCGGTTTCTTTTTCCCTATTATTATTATTATTATTCTTTTTTTTTCTTACCGATTTTGTGCAAGCGAGTTCTCGGAAACGACTCGATCGATTTTCATGAAAATTTCAGATCTGATAGATATTGATCTGAACCTTATTGGAAATTTTTTATATTGATGACGTCACTTCCGGTCGTGAGATATAGACAATTATCTGATTTTCAGAGGGTCGGCTTGTCCTGGTAATCACTCCAAAACGAATAAAGATATTGAGTTGAGATTCTCAGTGAAGGTAGAGGAGGGATTGTAGATGTGCTTTTTTGCGTCCATATTTTTCCAGCGCAAAAGGCGCCAAAGCTCGCCTGGGCTCGAAAAATAGGCTCACAAGCATCTCGCAAAATTTGACAAGTTTTCTATCATATCTTTATACCTGTAAATATTTTGTTAAAACATATATAACAAAAGTTGTGGAGAATGATAAGTGCTTTCATTTGATATCAAGAAAAAGGGGCTGACCCCTCAGGTTAGGAGCTGAGAGGGGGCAAAAGTCTTTCATCTATAACTCTTTAACGATCAATATTTTGTTATATATTACTGAAGCAAAAATGTTTATCTTAACAATTTACAACAATATATGATAAGATTCTGATCATATGTTACGTAATAAGGGGTCACAAGGGGCCAGAATGCTGAATCTTTGACGCTTTATATCTCGAAAAGGGAGAATATTTTGATAAGCAATACTGAACAAAAGATGGTCAGAATAATGTTCTAAACAATATGTACCCTTTCAATTTTTGTCAAACAGCCCCATTAAGGACTCGGAGGGGTGGCCCCTAAATATTTCCATTCAGCATATCTCCACAACAAAAAGAAATGTCTGAATAGTTGTTGAACAAAAAGTCTTCAAAATCACAAGGCCTTTCATTTGATATCAAGAAAAAGGGGCTGACCCTTCAAATTAGGGGCTGAGAAGGGCCAAAAGTCTTTCATCTATAACTCTTTAACGATCAATAATTTGTAATACATTACTGAAGCAAAAATGTTTATCTTACGATTTACAACAAAATATGATAAGATTCTGATCATATGTTACGTAATAAGGGGTCACAAGGGGCCAGAATGCTAAATCTTTGACGCTTTATATCTCGAAAAGGGAGAATATTTTGATAAGCAATACTGAACAAAAGATGGTCAGAATAATGTTCTAAACAATATGCATCCTCTCAATTTTTGTCAAACGGCCCCATTAAGGACTCGGAGGGGTGGCCCCTAAATATTTCCATTCAGCATATCTCCACAACGAAAAGAAATGCCTGAATAGTTGTTGAACAAAAAGTCTTCAAAATCCTAAGACCTTTCATTTGATATCAAGAAAAAGGGGCTGACCCTTTAAATTAGGGGCTGAGAAGGGCCAAAAGTCTTTTATCTATAACTCTTTAACGATCAATTATTTTTAATACATTACTGAAGCAAAAATGTTTATCTTAACGATTTACAACAAAATATAATAAGATTCTGATCATATGTTACGCAATAAGGGTCACAAGGGGCCAGAATGCTAAATCTTTGACACTATATATCTCGAAAAGGGAGAATATTTTGATAAGCAATACTGAACAAAAGATGGTCAGAATAATGTTCTAAACAATATGCACCCTTTCAATTTTTGTCAAACGGCCCCATTAAGGACTTGGAGGGGTGGCCCCTAAATATTTCCATTCAGCATATCTCCATAACGAAAAGAAATCTCTGAATAGTTGTTGAACAAAAAGTCTTCAAAATCGCAAGACCTTTCATTTGATAACAAGAAAAAGGGGCTGACCCCTCAAATTAGGGGCTCCGCGGGGCCAAAAGTCTTCAACCTATAACTCTTTAACGATCAATAATTTGTAATACATTACTGAAGCAAATATGCTTATCTTAACGATTTACGACAATATATGATAAGATTCTGATCATATGTTACGTAATAAGGGGTCACAAGGGGCCAGAATGCTAAATCTTTGACGCTTTATATCTCGAAAAGGGAGAATATTTTGAAAAGCAACACTGAACAAAAGATGGTCAGAATAATGTTCTAAACAATATGCACCCTTTCAATTTTTGTCAAACGGCCCCATTAAGGACTTGGAGGGGTGGCCCCTAAATATTTCCATTCAGCATATCTCCACAACGAAAAGAAATCTCTGAATAGTTGTTGAATAAAAAGTCTTAAAAATCACAAGACCTTTCATTTGATATCAAGAAAAAGGGGCTGACCCTTCAAATTAGGGCTCAGAGGGGCCAAAAGTCTTCAACCTATAACTCTTTAACGATCAATAATTTGTAATACATTACTGAAGCAAATATGCTTATCTTAACGATTTACGACAATATATGATAAGATTCTGATCATATGTTACGTAATAAGGGGTCACAAGGGGCCAGAATGCTAAATCTTTGACGCTTTATATCTCGAAAAGGGGGAATATTTTGATAAGCAATACTGAACAAAAGATGGTCAGAATAATGTTCTAAACAATATGCACCCTTTCAATTTTTGTCAAACGGCCCCATTAAGGACTTGGAGGGGTGGCCCCTAAATATTTCCATTCAGCATATCTCCACAACGAAAAGAAATCTCTGAATAGTTGTTGAACAAAAAGTCTTCAAAATCACAAGATCTTTCAATTGATATCAAGAAAAAGGGGCTGCCCCTCAAACTAGGGGTTCAGAGGGGCCAAAAGCAATTCATCGATAGCTCTTTGATAATGTATATAAAATCAAAGGATTGAAATCTAATTAGGGAAGTCTATATATATTATTATCTTTTAACAAAGATCATAGTCAAAATTATATCTCATCTTATCGAAAAATCGGACGGAAGACCTACTCGTTGCTCGCAACGAGATCTCATCTAGTTATTATTATTAGGGCTTTTCGCTTTCAGGCGAAAAGCCCTATTGTTTTCGTCTTTTTTATTATTATTATTATTATTATTATACTGAACACTTTTTTCGTTCAGCATTTGAGGAGTACCTTTAGAAATAGGATTTTTCTCTTATAACCGTTATATAGGAAATGTAAATATCTCGCGTATGTAAGATATTGAACTTCCGATTTAGTCACTTCCGGTTTCTACTTAAGAAAAACTAAAATACCTAAAGAAGCTAAAACCTTTCTCATTTTGAATGTCTAGACTCTCAAATTTAAGAAATAAATTCTAGAGACCAATACCTACAAAAAAGTTAGCGACGGTGATTTTCGACCACTGATACTTTCTGAGATATAAGACTTCAAACATTGAAAAAGGGGGGATGAAATTTTTAAAAGTCACAATTAAGGTTTAAAAATTAATTTGAGCATTGAAAAACGTTAAGACTAATAAGTTGAACATATACTGTAAGTTTCAAATCGATCCGAGCCGAACTTCCGGTTTTATGGGTCTTTGAAAATTGTCTACGGGAGTTTCTATGTTAAATTGAAATCAGTCGTGGCACGTTTCCTCTTTAAATAATGAAGATATTCTTGTGAGATTTGAAGTGTAGAATGACCTTGATACGGTACCCACCTCATTAGGACATTAAAAGATAATTCGGGAAAATAAGGGATTCCTAAGGGTCAACATTGAAAACATACTTTTTCCTGTAACTTTTTTATTTCTCAATGAATTTTTGAACAGTTTTCTATTCTGGTGTCGGATCAAAGAGAACAATCTAAAAATTATGGTCCGTGGGGTAACTTTTTGACCCCTTATAGGAGTTACAGAAGACTGAAATAATGTAATTTTTATTTATTTCAAAAATAATGGAGTAAGAGTTATCTCCCTTTGAACATCAGTTAACAGGCTTACATACTCTTTAGGTTTGAAGTCTGGTATGCATATGACAAGTACTTCCGGTTTTATGAATCTCTAAATTTGTCTATGGGAGTTCTCATGTTAAATGGAAAATTGCACATTTCACGATATCTCTTAAAGTAATCAAGATATTCTTGTGAAAATTGAGTGATATAATGACTGTGATATTGTTTCAACCCCATTAGGGTTTGGAAATGAATTTCCGGAAAATTAGGGATTTCTAGGGGCCAAATTTGAAAACTGACCTTTGCCCATAACTTTTTCAATTCTTAATGAATTTTTAAACAGTTTTCCTTTCTGGGTTTAGCTTAAAGAGTACAATCTAAAAATTATGGTCCATGGGGTCACTTTTTGACCCCTTATAGGAGTTACAGAAGACTGAAATAATGAAATTTTTATTTATTTCAAATATGATGAAGTAAGAGTTATCTCCCTTTGCACATCTCTTGGCGGGGTTACATACTCTCTAGTTTTCATGTTTGGTATGCATATGACAAGTACTTCCGGTTTTATGAATGTCTGAATTTGTCTATGGGAGTTCCCATGTTAAATGGAAAAATGCACATGTCACGATATCTCCTAAGCTAAATAAGATATTCTTGTGAAAATTGAGTGTTATAATGACTATGCTATTGTTTCAATCCCATTAGGGTCTAAAAATGAAATTCTGAAAAATAAGGGATTTCAAGGGCCTAATATTGAAAACTGATTTTCCCATGTAACTTTTTTATTTCTCAATGAATTTTTGAACAGTTTTCGATTCCGAGTTCAGCATAAAGGGTACAGTTTAAAAATTATGGTCCGTGGGGTCACTTTTTGACCCCTTATAGGTGTTTTAGAGACCTGAAATATAGTAACTTTTAGTAATTTTCAAAATAACATTGTAAGAGTTACTCCCCTTTGCAGAGCTCTAGTGAGAATTACATACTCTTTAAGTTTCCATTTTTATAAGCTCCTGAAGACTTGATCCGGTTTGATTATTTTTTAAAAAGTTTTTCATTTTTGTTAGAGTTATCGCTCTTTAAGGTCCTCGAGATTTAAAGCGTCGAAAAGCCCTCCGTTTTTGTTGAACGACAAAAAAGGTCTAGTTAGGGCTTTTCGCTTTCAGGCGAAAAGCCCTATTGTTTTCGTCTTTTTTATTATTATTATTAGGGCTTTTCGCTTTCAGGCGAAAAGCCCTATTGTTTTCGTCTTTTTTATTATTATTAGGGCTTTTCGCTTTCAGGCGAAAAGCCCTATTGTTTTCGTCTTTTTTATTATTATTATTATTATTATACTGAACACTTTTTTCGTTCAGCATTTGAGGAGTACCTTTAAATATAGGAATTTTCTCTTATCATCGCTAAATAGCAAATGTAAATATCTCGCGTATGTAATGTTTTGAACTTCCGGTTTACTCACTTCCGGTTTCTACTAAAGAAAAACTGAAATTTCTAAAGAAGCAAAAATCTTTCTCATTTTCGATGGCTAGACTCTCAAATTCAAGATATAAATTGTAGACACCAATACCTACAAAAAAGTTAGCGACGGTGATTTTGGACCACTGATACTTTCTGAGATATAAGACTTCAAACATTGAAAAAGGGGGGATGAAATTTTTAAAAGTCACAATTAAGGTTTGAAAATTATTTTGAGCATAGAAATACGTTAAGACTAATAAGTAGAACATATACTGTAAGTTTCATATCGATCCGAGCCGAACTTCCGGTTTTAGGGGTCTTTGAAAATTGTCTATGGGAGTTTCTATGTTAAATTGAAATCAGTCGTGGCACGTTTTCTCTTAAAATAATCAAGATATTCTTATGTGATTTTAAGTGTGGAATGACCTTGATGCGGTACCGACCTCATTAGGTCACCAAAAGATAATTCTGGAAAATAAGGGATTTCTAGGGGCCAACATTGAAAACAGACTTTTTCCTGTAACTTTTTTATTTCTCAATGAATTTTTAAACAGTTTTCTATTCTGGGTTCAGATCAAAGAGAACAATATAAAAATTATGGTCCGTGGGGTCACTTTTTGACCCCTTATAGGAGTTACAGAAGACTTAAATAATGTAATTTTTATTTATTTCAAAAATAATGGAGTAAGAGTTATCTCCCTTTGAACATCAGTCAACAGGCTTACACACTCTTTAGGTTTCAAGTTTGGTATGCATATGACAAGAACTTCCGGTTTTATGAATCTCTAAATTTGTCTATGGGAGTTCTCATGTTAAATGGAAAATTGCACATTTCACGATATCTCTTAAAGTAATCAAGATATTCTTGTGAAAATTGAGTGATATAATGACTATGATACTGTTTCAACCCCATTAGGGTTTGAAAATGAAATTGTGGAAAATAAGGGATTTCTAGGGGCCAACATTGAAAACATACTTTTTCCTGTAACATTTTTAATTCTTAATGAATTTTTGAACAGTTTTCTATTCTGGGTTTAGCTTAAAGAGTACAATCTAAAAATTATGGTCCGTGGGCCACTTTTTGACCCCTTATAGGAGGTACAGAGGACTGAAATAATGACATTTTTATTTATTTCAATAATGATGAAGTAAGAGTAATCTCCCTTTGTACATCTGTTGGTGGGCTTACATACTCTTCAGGTTTCGAGTTTGGTATGCATATGACAAGTACTTCCGGTTTTATGAATCTCTGAATTTGTCTATGGGAGTTCCCATGTTAAGTGGAAAAATGAACATGTCACGATATCTCCTAAACTAAATAAGATATTCTTGTGAAAATTGAGTGTTATAATGACTATGCTATTGTTTCAATCCCATTAGGGTCTAAAAATGAAATTCTGAAAAATAAGGGATTTCAAGGGCCTAATATTGAAAACTGATTTTCCCATGTAACTTTTTTATTTCTCAATGAATTTTTGAACAGTTTTCGATTCCGAGTTCAGCATAAAGGGTACAGTTTAAAAATTATGGTCCGTGGGGTCACTTTTTGACCCCTTATAGGTGTTTTAGAGACCTGAAATATAGTAACTTTTAGTAATTTTCAAAATAACATTGTAAGAGTTACTCCCCTTTGCAGAGCTCTAGTGAGAATTACATACTCTTTAAGTTTCCATTTTTATAAGCTCCTGAAGACTTGATCCGGTTTGATTATTTTTTAAAAAGTTTTTCATTTTTGTTAGAGTTATCGCTCTTTAAGGTCCTCGAGATTTAAAGCGTCGAAAAGCCCTCCGTTTTTGTTGAACGACAAAAAAGGTCTAGTTAGGGCTTTTCGCTTTCAGGCGAAAAGCCCTATTGTTTTCGTCTTTTTTATTATTATTATTAGGGCTTTTCGCTTTCAGGCGAAAAGCCCTATTGTTTTCGTCTTTTTTATTATTATTAGGGCTTTTCGCTTTCAGGCGAAAAGCCCTATTGTTTTCGTCTTTTTTATTATTATTATTATTATTATACTGAACACTTTTTTCGTTCAGCATTTGAGGAGTACCTTTAAATATAGGAATTTTCTCTTATCATCGCTAAATAGCAAATGTAAATATCTCGCGTATGTAATGTTTTGAACTTCCGGTTTACTCACTTCCGGTTTCTACTAAAGAAAAACTGAAATTTCTAAAGAAGCAAAAATCTTTCTCATTTTCGATGGCTAGACTCTCAAATTCAAGATATAAATTGTAGACACCAATACCTACAAAAAAGTTAGCGACGGTGATTTTGGACCACTGATACTTTCTGAGATATAAGACTTCAAACATTGAAAAAGGGGGGATGAAATTTTTAAAAGTCACAATTAAGGTTTGAAAATTATTTTGAGCATAGAAATACGTTAAGACTAATAAGTAGAACATATACTGTAAGTTTCATATCGATCCGAGCCGAACTTCCGGTTTTAGGGGTCTTTGAAAATTCTCTATGGGAGTTTCTATGTTAAATTGAAATCAGTCGTGGCACGTTTTCTCTTAAAATAATCAAGATATTCTTATGTGATTTTAAGTGTGGAATGACCTTGATGCGGTACCGACCTCATTAGGTCACCAAAAGATAATTCTGGAAAATAAGGGATTTCTAGGGGCCAACATTGAAAACAGACTTTTTCCTGTAACTTTTTTATTTCTCAATGAATTTTTAAACAGTTTTCTATTCTGGGTTCAGATCAAAGAGAACAATATAAAAATTATGGTCCGTGGGGTCACTTTTTGACCCCTTATAGGAGTTACAGAAGACTTAAATAATGTAATTTTTATTTATTTCAAAAATAATGGAGTAAGAGTTATCTCCCTTTGAACATCAGTCAACAGGCTTACACACTCTTTAGGTTTCAAGTTTGGTATGCATATGACAAGAACTTCCGGTTTTATGAATCTCTAAATTTGTCTATGGGAGTTCTCATGTTAAATGGAAAATTGCACATTTCACGATATCTCTTAAAGTAATCAAGATATTCTTGTGAAAATTGAGTGATATAATGACTATGATACTGTTTCAACCCCATTAGGGTTTGAAAATGAAATTGTGGAAAATAAGGGATTTCTAGGGGCCAACATTGAAAACATACTTTTTCCTGTAACATTTTTAATTCTTAATGAATTTTTGAACAGTTTTCTATTCTGGGTTTAGCTTAAAGAGTACAATCTAAAAATTATGGTCCGTGGGCCACTTTTTGACCCCTTATAGGAGGTACAGAGGACTGAAATAATGACATTTTTATTTATTTCAATAATGATGAAGTAAGAGTAATCTCCCTTTGTACATCTGTTGGTGGGCTTACATACTCTTCAGGTTTCGAGTTTGGTATGCATATGACAAGTACTTCCGGTTTTATGAATCTCTGAATTTGTCTATGGGAGTTCCCATGTTAAGTGGAAAAATGAACATGTCACGATATCTCCTAAACTAAATAAGATATTCTTGTGAAAATTGAGTGTTATAATGACTATGCTATTGTTTCAATCCCATTAGGGTCTAAAAATGAAATTCTGAAAAATAAGGGATTTCAAGGGCCTAATATTGAAAACTGATTTTCCCATGTAACTTTTTTATTTCTCAATGAATTTTTGAACAGTTTTCGATTCCGAGTTCAGCATAAAGGGTACAGTTTAAAAATTATGGTCCGTGGGGTCACTTTTTGACCCCTTATAGGTGTTTTAGAGACCTGAAATATAGTAACTTTTAGTAATTTTCAAAATAACATTGTAAGAGTTACTCCCCTTTGCAGAGCTCTAGTGAGAATTACATACTCTTTAAGTTTCCATTTTTATAAGCTCCTGAAGACTTGATCCGGTTTGATTATTTTTTAAAAAGTTTTTCATTTTTGTTAGAGTTATCGCTCTTTAAGGTCCTCGAGATTTAAAGCGTCGAAAAGCCCTCCGTTTTTGTTGAACGACAAAAAAGGTCTAGTTAGGGCTTTTCGCTTTCAGGCGAAAAGCCCTATTGTTTTCGTCTTTTTTATTATTATTATTAGGGCTTTTCGCTTTCAGGCGAAAAGCCCTATTGTTTTCGTCTTTTTTATTATTATTAGGGCTTTTCGCTTTCAGGCGAAAAGCCCTATTGTTTTCGTCTTTTTTATTATTATTATTATTATTATACTGAACACTTTTTTCGTTCAGCATTTGAGGAGTACCTTTAAATATAGGAATTTTCTCTTATCATCGCTAAATAGCAAATGTAAATATCTCGCGTATGTAATGTTTTGAACTTCCGGTTTACTCACTTCCGGTTTCTACTAAAGAAAAACTGAAATTTCTAAAGAAGCAAAAATCTTTCTCATTTTCGATGGCTAGACTCTCAAATTCAAGATATAAATTGTAGACACCAATACCTACAAAAAAGTTAGCGACGGTGATTTTGGACCACTGATACTTTCTGAGATATAAGACTTCAAACATTGAAAAAGGGGGGATGAAATTTTTAAAAGTCACAATTAAGGTTTGAAAATTATTTTGAGCATAGAAATACGTTAAGACTAATAAGTAGAACATATACTGTAAGTTTCATATCGATCCGAGCCGAACTTCCGGTTTTAGGGGTCTTTGAAAATTCTCTATGGGAGTTTCTATGTTAAATTGAAATCAGTCGTGGCACGTTTTCTCTTAAAATAATCAAGATATTCTTATGTGATTTTAAGTGTGGAATGACCTTGATGCGGTACCGACCTCATTAGGTCACCAAAAGATAATTCTGGAAAATAAGGGATTTCTAGGGGCCAACATTGAAAACAGACTTTTTCCTGTAACTTTTTTATTTCTCAATGAATTTTTAAACAGTTTTCTATTCTGGGTTCAGATCAAAGAGAACAATATAAAAATTATGGTCCGTGGGGTCACTTTTTGACCCCTTATAGGAGTTACAGAAGACTTAAATAATGTAATTTTTATTTATTTCAAAAATAATGGAGTAAGAGTTATCTCCCTTTGAACATCAGTCAACAGGCTTACACACTCTTTAGGTTTCAAGTTTGGTATGCATATGACAAGAACTTCCGGTTTTATGAATCTCTAAATTTGTCTATGGGAGTTCTCATGTTAAATGGAAAATTGCACATTTCACGATATCTCTTAAAGTAATCAAGATATTCTTGTGAAAATTGAGTGATATAATGACTATGATACTGTTTCAACCCCATTAGGGTTTGAAAATGAAATTGTGGAAAATAAGGGATTTCTAGGGGCCAACATTGAAAACATACTTTTTCCTGTAACATTTTTAATTCTTAATGAATTTTTGAACAGTTTTCTATTCTGGGTTCAGATCAAAGAGAACAATATAAAAATTATGGTCCGTGGGGTCACTTTTTGACCCCTTATAGGATCTACAGAGGACTGAAATAATGAAATTTTTATTTATTTCAAATATGATAAAACAAGAGTTATCTCCCTTTGCACATCTGTTGGTTGCCTTACATACTCTTTAGGTTTCAATTTGGTATGCATCTGATAAGTACTTCCGGTTTTATGAATCTCTGAATCTGTCTATGGGAGTTCCCATGTTATATGGGAAAATGCACATGTCACGATATCTCCTAAACTAAATAAGATATTCTAGTGAAAATTGAGTGATAGAATGACTTTGATAATGTTACAACGCCATATGGGTCTGAAACTGGAATTCTGAAAAATAAGGGAATTTCAAGGGGCTAATATTGAAAACTGATTTTCCCATGTAACTTTTTTATTTCTCAATGAATTTTTGAACAGTTTTCGATTCTGAGTTCAGCATAAAGGGTACAATTTAAAAATTATGGTCCGTGGGGTCACTTTTTGACCCCTCATAGGTCTTTTAGAGACCTGAAATTAAGTAACTTTTAGTAATTTCAGAAATAACAATGTTAGAGTTATCCCCCTTTGCAGAGCTCTTTGAGAATTACATACTCGTTAGGTTTTAACTTTTATAAGCTTCTTAAAACTCGATTCCGTCTGATCATTAATTTTGGTTTTTCATTTTGTTAGAGTTATAGCTCTTTAAGGGCCTTGAGATTTGAAGAGTCGAAAAGCCCTCCGTTTTTGTTGAACGACAAAAAAGGTCTAGTTATTATTATTATACTGAACACTTTTTTCGTTCAGCATTTGAGGAGTACCTTTAAAAACAGGATTTTTTTCTTATAACCACTAAATAGATAATGTAAATATCTCGCGTATGTAAGGTTTTGAACTTCCGGTTTAGTCACTTCCGGTTTCTACTAAAGATAAACTAAAATACCTAAAGAAGCTAAAATCTTTCTCATTTTGAATGTCTAGACTCTCAAATTCAAGATTTAAATTCTAGAGACCAATACCTACAAAAAAGTTAGCGACGGTGATTTTCGACCACTGATACTTTCTGATATATAAGACTTCAAACATTGAAAAAGGGGGGATGAAATTTTTAAAAGTCACAATTAAGGTTTGAAAATTATTTTGAGCATTAAAATACGTTAAGACTAATAATTAAAACATATTCTGTAAGTTTCGTATCGATCCGAGCCGAACTTCCGGTTTTAGGGGTCTCTGAAAATTGTCTATGGGAGTTTCTATGTTAAATTGAAATCGGTCGTGGCACGTTTTCTCTCAAAATAATCAAGATATTCTTGTGAGATTTTAAGTCTAGAATGACCTTGATACGGCTCCGACCTCATTAGATGATGAAAAGTAAATTCGGAAAAATAAGGGATTTCTAGGGGCCAACAATGAAAACATACTTTTTCCTGTAACTTTTTTATTTCTCAATGAATTTTTGAACAGTTTTCTATTCTGGGTTCATCTTAAAGAGTACAATTTAAAAATTATGGTCCGTGGGGTCACTTTTTGACCCCTTGTAGGAGTTACAGAGGACTGAAATAATGTAATTTTTATTAATTTCAAATATGATGAAGTAAGAGTTATCTCCCTTTGCACATCTGTTTGCGGATTTACATACTCTTTAGGTTTCAAGTTTGGAATGCATATGACAAGTACTTCCGCTTTTATGAATGTCTGAATTTGTCTATGGGAGTTCCCGTGTTAAATGCAAAAATGCACATGTCACGATATCTCCTAAACAAAATAAGATATTTTTGTGAAGATTGAGTGATATAATGACATTGATAATGTTTCAACCCGATAAGGGCCTGAAAATGAAATTCTGAAAAATAAGGCATTTAAAGGGGCTAATATTCAAAACTGATTTTCCCATGTAACTTTTTTATTTCTAAATGAATTTTTGAACAGTTTTCGATTCCGAGTTATGCATAAAGGGTACAGTTTAAAATTATGGTCCGTGGGGTCACTTTTTGACCCCTTATAGGTGTTTTAGAGACCTGAAATATAGTAACTTTTAGTAATTTTCAAAATAACATTGTAAGAGTTACCCCCCTTTGCAGAGCTCTATTGAGAATTACATGCTCTTTAAGTTTCCATTTTTATAAGCTGCTGAGGATCCGGTTTGATTATTTTTTTTTTTGATGTTTTTCATTTTGTTAGAGTTATCGTTCTTTAAGGTCCGAGAGATTTAAAGCGTCGAAAAGCCCTCCGTTTTTGTTGAACGACAAAAAAGGTCTAGTTATTATTATTATTATTATACCTAACACTTTTACGTTTCGGATTTAAAGAAAACCTTTGGTTATATGTATATTATAATAAAACCGTTAGACAGCTTATCGGAATCTCTCCCGTATGTAAGGTTTTGTACTTCCGGAAACTTCACTTCCGGTATTTACAAGTAGAAAACTCAGATTTCTTTAGGAGCTTAAACAATTCTTATTTGATATGGAAATTCATTCAAATTTTAGCAATAGATTCTTCAAAGGAAATCCTACAAAAAAGTTAGCGACAGCGTTGTTGTACCTATGATACATTTTTGTGCTGTAAGACTCCAAAGTTAAGAAAAAGGGGGGATGGAAATTTTAAAATTTCAAAACCGTATAGGAAAAATATTTTAAAGACTACTTATTGTTAAAAGTGATTAATAGAAGATGTACTATAAGTTTCAAGTCCATCCAAGCAGAACTTTCGGTTTTATGAGTCCCCAAAAATTGTCTATGAGAGTTTCTATGTTAAATTGAAAGCACGCATGTTCCATTATTTCAGAAAGGAAGCAAGCAATTCTTGTCATATTTAAGTGGAATACTTACTTTTACACTGTCTTCAGGTGATTAGGTGATGAGAACAAAATTCCACAAAATAAGGGATTTTTAGGGGCCAGTACAACAAAACAGCTTTTCCCTGTAACTTTTTTATTTCTCAACAGATCTGTAAACAGTTTTCGGATTTGAGTTAAGCACGAAGAGTACATTTTAAAAATTATGGTCCGTGGGGTCACTTTTTGACCCCTTATAGGATTTTCAGAGGCCTGAAAAACAGTACTTTTACAGTTCTCTTGATTTCATCGCGTAATTAGAGTTATCGTTCTTTGCACGGTTGGCGAGCGTAGAAAGCGAAAGTAAGGTTTGGTCCTGTTGGCTGCGTAGCTATACTTTTTCAACAAGCACTCTGCTAGACTCGCCATGTATCCCATAATGGTTCCTTTCATTTTGCTACATCGAATATCACATCAAACATAAGAGATCTCAGTGTTTTAAGATATTTGACCGGGACTTTAGTACGAAACTAAATGCGCTGCCACCTGAAATTCGTAGAACTAAAATACGGGGGTGGATCCTGAAGTGTTTGGTAGACGGACTTTCATAAATTAAAGTCAAATCATGTAAAGTTAGAAGGTATAGGGAAAAAAAAAACACATGAATTTCGTTTCATGATCACAAAAAGCATATTTTACAAGATGAATTAATTCTAAATAAAATTCAAATAAATTTGAGGTTTGAAAAAGAAGATAAATATCTGAAAGGAAATTAACTAATCATAACAGAAGAAACAAATGACATCAAAGATATTTGAAGAAATTCTAGATAAAATGTATAACTTGTTTCTCCGATCATCAGTAAAGAAATTTTAGGCACTTCTGAATTTCTTGTTCTTGCCGATAAAGATTATATCTTCTGGGTAAATGAGACAATGACCTTTAAACTTTCCAGAAAGTTTTTATGGGGTGTTTTGTAAAGTATCCTGAAATTTTAGGTTAGTACGACGCCTGGTTTGGATTTTAAATGAAAAATCTACGTTGCCATTGCGCAGGGGGAAAAAAGGGGGGGTGGGGGGAGGAAAGTAAAGAATGTTGATGTATATAAAGAATATACATTACAGAAATCTTAGCTTACTAAAGGGTTTATTGTGTTCAAAAGGTCAAGGGTCAAAGATCAAGGTCCTCTGAATAAGAAGGATGAAAGATTTTTTTTTTTTTTTTTTTTTTTTTTTTTCCAGGTTTGAATTATATTAATGGTAAACAATAAAAGGCTAAGGGAGTAGAGTCGAAAAGCACTTCAATTTTCGTTGAACAACGAAAAAAGGTCTAGTTATTAGGGCTTTTCGACTTTTGGCGAAAAGCCCTATTGTTTTCGTCTTGTTTTATTATTAGGGCTTTTCGCTTTCAGGCGAAAAGCCCTATTGTTTTCGTCTTTTTTATTATTATTATTATTATTATTATTATTATACTGAACACTTTTTTCGTTCAGCATTTGAAGAGTACCTTTAGAAATAGGATTTTTTCCTTATAACCACTAAAAAGGAAATGTAAATATCTCGCGTATGTAAGGTTTTGAACTTCCGGTCTCTTCACTTCCGGTTTCTACTACAGAAAAACTAAAATACCCAAAGAAGCTAAAATCTTTCTCATTCTGAAAGTCTAGACTCTCAAATTCAAGATATAAATTCTAGAGACAAATACATACAAAAAAGTCAGCGACGGTGATTTTCGACCACTGATACTTTCTGAGATATAAGACTTCAAACATTGAAAAAGGGGGGATGAAATTTTTAAAAGTCACAATTAAGGTTTGAAAATCATTTTGAGCATTGAAATTCGTTAAAACTAATCAGTTGAACATATACTGTAAGTTTCATATCGATCCGAGCCGAACTTCCGGTTTTAGGGGTCTTTGAAAATTGTCTATGGGAGTTTCTATGTTAAATTGAAATCAGTCGTGGCACGTTTTCTCTTAAAAGAATCAAGATATTCTTGTCAGATTTTAAGTGTAGAATGACCTTGATGCGGTACCGCCCTCATTAGGTCATAAAAAACAAATTCGGGAAAATAAGGGATTTCTAGGAGCCAACATTGAAAACAGACTTTTTCCTGTAACTTTTTTATTTCTCAATGATTTTTTAAACAGTTTTCTATTCTGGGTTCACATCAAAGAGAACAATCTAAAAAATATGGTCCGTGGGGTCACTTTTTGACCCTTTTAAGGAGTTACAGAAGACTGAAATAATGTAATTTTTATTCATTTCAAAAGTAATGGTGTAAGAGTTATCTCCCTTTGAACATTAGTTTACAGGCTTGCATACTCTTTAGGTTTCAAGTTTGGTATACATATGACAAGTACTTCCGGTTTTATGAATCTCTGAATTTGTCTATGAGAGTTCTCATGTTAAATGGAAAATTGCACATTTCACGATATCTCTTAAAGTAATCAAGATATTCTTGTGAAAATTGAGTGATATAATGACTGTAATATTGTTTCAACCCCCTTAGGGTTTGAAAATGAATTTCTGGAAAATAAGGGATTTCTAGGGGCCAAAATTGAAAACTGACCTTTGCCCATAACTTTTTTAATTCTTAATGAATTTTCAAACAGTTTAATATTCTGGGTTTAGCTTGAAGAGTACAATCTAAAAATTATGGTCCGTGGGGTCACTTTTTGACCCCTTATAGGAGCTACAGAGGACTGAAATAATGAAATTTTTATCTATTTCAAATATGATGGAGTAAGAGTTATCTCCCTTTGCACATCTGTTGGCGGGCTTACATACTCTTTAGGTTTCAAGTTTGGTATGCATATGACAAGTACTTCCGGTTTGATGAATCTCTGAATTTGTCTATGGGAGTTCCCATGTTAAATGGAAAAATGCACATGTCACGATATCTCCTAAACTAAATAAGATATTCTTGTGAAAATTGAGTGATATATTGACTTTGATAATGTTTCAACCCAATAAGGGTCTGAAAATGAAATTCTGAAAAATAAGGGATTTTAAGGGGCTAATATTGAAAACTGGTTTTCCCATGTAACTCTTTTATTTCTAAATGAATTTTTAAACAGTTTTCGATTCCGAGATCAGCATAAAGGGTACAGTTTAAAAATTATGGTCCGTGGGGTCACTTTTTGATCCCTTATAGGTGTTTTAGAGCCCTGAAATATAGTAACTTTTAGTAATTTTCAGAATGACATTGTAAGAGTTACCCCCCTTTGCAGATCTCTAGTGATAATTACATACTCTTTAGATTTCCATTTTTATAAGCTCCTGAAGACTTGATCCGGTTTGATTTTTTTTTTTTTAATGTTTTTTATTTAATTAGAGTTATTGATCCTTAAGGTCCTTGCGATTTTAAGCGTCGAAAAGCCCTCCGTTTTTGTTGAACGACAAAAAAGGTCTAGTTATTATTATTATTATTATACCTAACACTTTTACGTTTCGGATTTAAAGAAAACCTTTGGTTATATGTATATTATAATAAAACCGTTAGACAGCTTATCGGAATCTCTCCCGTATGTAAGGTTTTGTACTTCCGGAAACTTCACTTCCGGTATTTACAAGTAGAAAACTCAGATTTCTTTAGGAGCTTAAACAATTCTTATTTGATATGGAAATTCATTCAAATTTTAGCAATAGATTCTTCAAAGGAAATCCTACAAAAAAGTTAGCGACAGCGTTATTGTACCTATGATACATTTTTGTGCTGTAAGACTCCAAAGTTAAGAAAAAGGGGGGATGGAAATTTTAAAATTTCAAAACCGTATAGGAAAAATATTTTAAAGACTACTTATTGTTAAAAGTGATTAATAGAAGATGTACTATAAGTTTCAAGTCCATCCAAGCAGAACTTTCGGTTTTATGAGTCCCCAAAAATTGTCTATGAGAGTTTCTATGTTAAATCGAAAGCACGCATGTTCCATTATTTCAGAAAGGAAGCAAGCAATTCTTGTCATATTTAAGTGGAATACTTACTTTTACACTGTCTTCAGGTGATTAGGTGATGAGAACAAAATTCCACAAAATAAGGGATTTGTAGGGGCCAGTACAACAAAACAGCTTTTCCCTGTAACTTTTTTATTTCTCAACAGATCTGTAAACAGTTTTCGGATTTGAGTTAAGCACGAAGAATACATTTTAAAAATTATGGTCCGTGGGGTCACTTTTTGACCCCTTATAGGACTTTCAGAGGCCTGAAAAACAGTACTTTTACAGTTCTCTTGATTTCATCGCGTAATTAGAGTTATCGTTCTTTGCACGGTTGGCGAGCGTAGAAAGCGAAAGTAAGGTTTGGTCCTGTTGGCTGCGTAGCTATACTTTTTCAACAAGCACTCTGCTAGACTCGCCATGTATCCCATAATGGTTCCTTTCATTTTGCTACATCGAATATCACATCAAACATAAGAGATCTCAGTGTTTTAAGATATTTGACCGGGACTTTAGTACGAAACTAAATGCGCTGCCACCTGAAATTCGTAGAACTAAAATACGGGGGTGGATCCTGAAGTGTTTGGTAGACGGACTTTCATAAATTAAAGTCAAATCATGTAAAGTTAGAAGGTATAGGAAAAAAAAAAACACATGAATTTCGTTTCATGATCACAAAAAGCATATTTTACAAGATGAATTAATTCTAAATAAAATTCAAATAAATTTGAGGTTTGAAAAAGAAGATAAATATCTGAAAGGAAATTAACTAATCATAACAGAAGAAACAAATGACATCAAAGATATTTGAAGAAATTCTAGATAAAATGTATACAGTACCGACCAGACACAACCTAACAGAAAGCGAACCCAGAGCGAACCCCGGGTTCGCTGTCTGGGTTCGCTTCGGGTTCGCTTGGGGTCCGCTAAGGCGGACCCCAAGCGAACCCGTAGCGAACCCGAAGCGAACCCAGAGCGGACCCAGAGCGAACGCAGATAGCGAACCCCAAATTCAGTAGCGATCCCAGAGAGCGAACGCGCGTTTGGTGTTGCGTAACAGAGCTGTCAATCAGGATTAGTGATTAACCAATCAGCGCGTCGACCAATCAACATGTTAAACAGGTCTGTCAATCAGGATAAGTTATAAAATGCGTTGATCAATCAGCGCGTCGACCAGTTAACATGTCATTTGTCATCTAAACATTGTACAAGAAAAGCGTGTGAATGTACAGTGTAAAAATATTATTATTTAATGTAATTTTTAAACATAATTTTATATCCATATATTTTAAATCTCCAGACAGCATGCAAGATTTACATATTTATTTTCATTTTTTTTATCATTATTTTTAAAATCCTTTGATACAATATATATTTTTATTATCCAGGTAGCATGTTACATGTATTATTTTTTTTTTTTATTTAATCAGTATTTTATTATGTAAAGTCAGTTTACATAATTGGATTGGACATCAGGCATGGCCTATGTAAGTCCTCTCCATGTATAGTTACATATTTCTTTTCTTTATATTTTTAAAATCCATTTATAATATATAAAATATACGTTGGTAAAATCATCAGACTATACGTACTTTAATGCATAAAAGAAAAAAAAGAAGATAATAATGGGTATAACAAATGTTACAAAAAAAAAAAACAAAATGTTACAAAAAAAAAAAAAAAAAAAAAAAAAAAAAACTGGTCTTCGACAAATTATAGAATTTCATTATCTCAAGATACAGTATAAGAACATGTACGTGCTTTAGTTTAATTATTTTATTTTTATTAATTCAATTTATATGTACGTTTTAATTTATCCAGATCAACATCGAAATTAACAATTAACGATCTTAATAATTGATCATGAAAAAAATTAAATGTACATTGTACAAAATAATCTCAATTTTTTTTAAAACTATATACCATGATATTTTTTTTAATTAATCTTTTACCAAAATTTAATAAATAGTTTGATTTAAATACATGAAGGGAAAGATTATTTTGTTACATGTAATTCTAATTATCCGACATATAGACCTTGTAGCGTATAGTGTATGTTTTTGAATTTTTATAACTACTTGCAAGTCAGTCCAAAAAAAAAACACAAAAATGCTTATCACTTTCTTTCACGTCGATATATATACTGTATATACATACAGGTGTACATGTACACGAATCTCTTACATGTGCTACACTTTATTTTTTAAATACTTTATATAAAAAAACTAGACGTTTACGTTTTGTACTTGTGCATGAAAAGTACACGTAATTTCGACATTAGTAAATTGAACTTGCAAAGATACCTTGATACGAAAACTAACATATATTTTTCATTACATAGGTACATGTACCTTTTTTGAACTTTTTTAATTGTCATAATTATTTAATTTTATCACTTATAACGAGAGATTCAAAAGGAAGCCAGGGTCATCACGTGTCGGTAATCATCCACCTGTTGAGGAGATATTGCGGGTGTAAAGAACAATTACGGTGTTTTTTTAACTGACACTTGCAAGCTGGATGTATACTGTCTCCATGGTCACGGTATACCTGAGTATTTACTCCCCCTACATTCGAACCTTCCATGAAACCTTCCAACCCTTAAAGTTACCTCGTCTGGACACGTGATCAATGAGAAATCCAATATTTTTTTTTTTTGGATTTTTGAATTTGGAAACGTCATAGTTCTTTGGTACCTTGCATGAGGAGTGCATGTAATTTGCTGCCAAAACAACATCATGGCACAGAGACCAAAGAGGTCAATTTCAGGTACAGTAAAATTGTTTTACTAAGCACTGTATATTATGTGAAAAGTGAAATTGCTACATGTACATCAGGCCCATAGAAAACAATTTGAGGACGGGGCTCATAGAAATTTTACCCAAAAATCATGGGGCGTTATTATTAAAATTTCTAATCTAGTTAATTTGATTAATCTAGTTAATCATGCGGGTTTACAGTTATTGATTTTTTGTTTGGTTTGTTTTTTTTTTCTTGTGTTTATTTATGTTTAAATATTTAGAATCTACATGTATATTTCATTTTTGTATGTGAAGTGTGTGTGTGGTGGGGGGGGGGGGGTCATGAACCAGTAAAGAACACAAACTCTTAAAATTTATTTGAAAATAACTTGAAAAAATATTAACATATTCTTATCAGGGAACAATTATAATTATTATTATTTTGATAAATTGGCCGTTAAACTCGCCTTATAAACAAGATAAAACAATGATTTACATGTAGCATGTTGCTAGCATGGAATTTAATTCTAAATGATGTGTAAAATGGAACCCAAGGTACACTGTGTGAGAATGTTCTTAGTGATTATCACGACATATATGTACTTGTATGTATAATGAACCGTGATGTGAAACTGCTATAAATGAAAATTTAGCATATGAGGTGTACAATATGTCTCATTTATTTCATAGAAAAGGTAATATCAGTATTTACATGTTTGCCTTTCAAACATTTAAACAACGACTTAGCAATAGCAATTATAAATTGATTTCACGCATGAATAATGTTAACAAATGCATTTGAAAGGCTTTTGTTTTAGATGCTCTCATTAATTTCACTCCATCCGATACATCGAAAATAAATTCAACACATTCTCTTCTCCTTTTTTTCGCGATAAAAGTTAAGAAAAATAAATGAAAAATAGCCCGCTGTTTCAAATAAAACTTTGAATTTCTCGGGATCGACATTCCGAGTGCGGACAGAAATGAGAAATGAACATGATGATGATTAGTCTGATCAGACCAGTAGAACAGGGTCCAGGGACCTACAGTAATAGTGATTTTAGTCATATGAAGGGTGTCTGGTATAAGTTTTAACAAAAAATGACGTTAGACCTGCATACAGTATACGTGTACAAAGTCCTGGCACTGGCTGCATACATGCCTAGCGATTGTATGGTTCCGTGCTTGAGAGGTACCATGCATGTAGTTTGTAGCTTTAGCCACCAAAGTGTTTCCTCTACATGCAGCATTGAGATATACGGAGTTAAAAAAAGTTTTCGTTTAACCCGAATTTTCTCCGTTTGTACATATTATCTAAGAATTGAGCTTTCATATTAGGCTCATATCAATATTGAAGTGAACTTATGATGGGTGCCTTTACTGCAAAGGTAATAATAACCACACTAAAATATCTGAGTCATTACAACTACTCATTGTTTCCAAAACACTTACTGTACATGCAGGGCTAGAAAAAATTTTTTTCACTGGTCACGGGGCTATCACCTTAAATTTTTACTGGTCAATTCAGTACTTTCACTGTTCCACTGGGCCAGTAGATTTTAAGATGACTGGCCCAAATGCATAATTATAATAGTAATATTTTGTTTATATTATGATACTTAAAAGTACAACATAAAAAAACAAGAAAAACAACAGAACTTATACACACAACCCTGACAAGTAAACTATCCCCACTATGAATGCATTTTGTTACATTTAAAAAACCCACACATCCAATGAACACATGTCCTCTGCAATGTACTGGCCCAGATGAAAAGTAATTCACTGGCCCGGGTCGCCCCAGACCAGCAGGACATCAATTATTTTGAGCCCTTAGATGTACCATGCTTGCAATGTCTAGGAAAAGAGGCTGGTCGGTTGATACATGCACATGAACAATGAATGTCCCATTATTTTGTTTATTTTGTGAATACACCAGGATGATATATAATTCTGAGATATTAGATTATGGTATCGATGTAATAAGAACATTTATCTTTTAGCATTCCCTCCTTTAGTCTACAATTAATTTTTTAGCTCACCTGTCAGTGAGATGATCGAAAGCTCAAATGAGCTTTCTGATCACATTTTATCTGACATCCGTCTGTCTGTCTGTCTGTCAAGCTGTCTGTAAACTTTCACATTGTCGACTTCTCAAGAACAACTGGGCAAGTTTGGATCAAACTTGCCAGAAAGCAGTGTGGGTTAAGGGGGCTTAAATTTGTTCAAATGAAGGGCAACATCCTCTATCAAGGGGGGATAAATAAGAATAAGTAAAAATTTGTTGTCATCTTTCAAAATTCCCCTTCTCAAGAACCATTGGGCCAGAAAAGTTAAAACTTATGTGAAACCTTCATTACATAGTGTAGATTCAATTCTTTTTTTCAAATCATGACACCAAGTGTTAGGGTGGGGTACATCAAAATGGGGGATTAAAGTTTTACATATTAAGAATATATAGGAAAAAATATTCAAGAACAACTAAGCCCTGTTAAGTCATATTGATATTGTACTTCATTTTAAATAATCATAACACGTACTGTATACTCAGATACCAATGACATTTGTTTCTGCATGCTCTAATTAAGTAAAATATCCCTCTGTTCCAATTTTCACAGTTTTTTTTTTTTTTAAATTCCCAACATTGATTTTGATTTTCATCAACAACAATAGCCTAAGATTCAAATGGAAAATAGTTTGAAGTATGAAGCATTGCTTACTTTTTCAGAAAGATTATTATGTCTAATCATGATAAGAAGAAAATTTGATATGGTGAATAGAAAGATCAATATTATCTCAGCATGCTCAGCATAAAATTAAAAATATGAAGCATATATGAAAATAATATTTACTGTCATACCTATTTAATTCATATTAGAAAACTAATGAAGCGTTGCTTTTCAAATCAGAATATCGACACAGTTTTCTGTGCTTGTAAAATAAAAATGCTTCCATCTACAAGAGTTAACATTCCATCTACAGGAGTTATCTTTCTTCAAAAATATTTTTAAGAGAAAAAAAAATTAATAAATTGATCATGTTGATTGTAAAAATTCTGCATCTAAAATACCTGTAACAGTTAAGAGAATTACATGTTAAGAGATTGAAATATCTCAAATTTAACAGTTTAAAGGAGCTGAGTATAAATATTGTAAGTAAACTATTGTAAGTAATTAATAATTAAAACATATTGACAATAAAAAATAGAAATTAATATTTGTAACAAAATTCAGATTTGATTGAATTTACTACACAATGGTCCTCATCAGTAATCTCTGGTAGGGCAATTCATTGGATTGCTTGGAATAATTTCCTTCGAAAGTTGTCTTTCTTATCAGAAGGACATTTACACCTTAAGTCATATGTAGTCTCTAAATGTCCATGAAATGAACCTGAAGATCCCATTTGGATTTTTTTATGTAACTTAAGAAGGATCTAAGAAAATTGTTAAGTCTAGAATATAGTGTAAATATCAAATCTAAGGAGAAGCCTTTCAGTTCTACTAACTTGAGGTATTTATCCTTCAAAACAGGATCACAAAACTGCCCAGAGTGTCACATGCTGGAACAACATGATTGATTTTAATTGATTGACTTTTTAGTGCTTATAGAAGGATTAAAACAAGTATATTTAATTTGTTCTTGGATTCATAATTAATAAACTTTATAATTTTATTAAACTGAAATAAACCTTGAATCAAAGAACTTCAGTTTTGTTCTTAAAATACAATCGGGGAAACATGTTCTGCTACAGAATGTTTATGGGTAGGGGACCTGCCGACCTGGAGTAGTGATATACACTAAGTATATTAATTCAAATTGCAGTACGAAACGTTTTCAATTTTATTCATTTTCTGTTTTTATGTTCATTTTATTTATGAATTTAGTATAAGATTAAATGAATAAAAGGAATAAAGCCTTAGATTTTGTATTTCCAAGTATTTCCCAGTTTAGTGAAAATTTGTAGTATTTACCAGGATGGGAAATACTGTATTTACCACCAGTAATTCCCACCACTTGTATTTCCCGTCCAACCCTGATAATAATTTCCCTAATATCTTTGAATATAAATGGACCATTTCTAAGTTTTCTATTTTTGTACAAAGCTGTACTATATATTTTTGCAAGAGTTTTACAGTGAGGTAGGGTAAATGATGAAATTACTGAAATAAGTTAACATTTATTGTGAAATATAAAGATACATGTAGTCTCGATTACTTTTACTGCCACATGTGCCATGAACCTTTTCTTCTTTATACTTAAGATTTTCAAAAAGAATAAATCAATATAAGGTTTGAAGGGTCTGAAACTAAGGTACATCAGACCAATCCAGTCTAGTGGTTGAGTGGTCCATTCATATAAAATGTACGTGAACTAGACCATTTGGACATGCATGCTGTTAAATAAATAATAAACTCCCATTGCAGTCTTTCAACATGTTCAAATAAATAGTCATAACTTTTCAAGAAAGTTTCTTATTTCTTTAACGCCATCACTGTGTGAAGAAAAAAAAATCCCCACATGACACATTCCCTACTTTTCGCCACTGCTGTAATTGAGAAGTTGAAACTACTGTTCACTATCAACATGGTAAAAATATAGTATAATAGTTTTTAAATTAATTTTTAATACATGTATTTACAATAATTATAATGCTGTAATGTCCTGATGAACCCAACTCAATTGGCTTAAAAGGACCTATCCAAAAGTCTGTCAAAAATATTGACACATGCAAAAGACAATATCCTTATAACATATGGTTTCAAAAGTTCTCATTAAAATTCTTGATGAAGTAATTTTGCATGTTTGGTCAGGGCTAGTGAATTTTTGGCCAGGACTAGTAATAATTATAGGAATGAGCCCGATTGAAAGTCACTCATTTCCATCATATTTATATATATATGCTGTAATATACAGGTGTACTGCTGTTCGAATATTTCCAGATAAAAGATATGCATTTTAGAAGACTAAAGCAAATATAATTTCTTACAGCTAAAATTCCAACTTTGGCTGCAGTATATTATCCAGAAGAAGATGCTACTGGTGTTATTCCTACAAACAGAATACTTGACATCTCCTCCTGTGAGGTGAATGCCAAAGTCACCATTCGCTGGAGTAAAGACACGCTTCTACCTGCTCGTATCATTGCATTGTCAGGTAAATACATATGTATTTTATAGAGGTGTTTAACAATATATGACACACAGGCAGAAAGAAAAATGAAAACAAAAGCTACATATTATTTTAATCAACAGGTATTCAAAATTATTATTTAAAGTCAGAAGTATCCAATATTCTTCATTCCAGTTTCTATGGCAATGATTTCCTAAAATGTTATACTTACAGTGTTTTCCTTACTATTGTCCTTAATAACTTGAAAGACTCATGTTCAGAAATTTTTGACCACTGTTTTGTACGTTTTCACTGGATACTTGACAGATTTCTTGTTTTAAATCTAGCCTTTTAGACCCCGCAAAGTGTATATACATATATTAATTTTGTTATTTAAAGATGCATTTAAATAAAGGTTTTTTTTTTTTTTTTGGGGGGGGGGGTGGCAGGATTTAACTGTTTTTCAACTTAACATTATATTTTGTTCAAACTTTTTAATTATCCTTAACGAATGAAAACTAGGCAGCGCTTTCTGGTTAGGACATTTTTCTCCATCATCCCTGTACAATTTTTATCGTGCTTATAATAAAAGTTTACAAATTCAAATATTTGTTGCTAGTTGTACTCCATTTTTGAGAACAGCCGGAATTATGACATCACTGATTACATCATCCGTGACTTCCTGGTATTATAACTTTCCCGATATTTTACATTATCATAATTTTAGATTAACATGATTAATATGATTGTCTATGGTGTTTTGGTATTTTTGGTATCATGCTTGATATTCAGATTATGTCCATTTATATGTGTGACATGTGTGATATATATCATGTATATTATGAAACACCCTGTATTACTCCTTCTAAGATGGTTTAAAAATGGTACATGTATTGCTAAACGTTGGTTAATTTGTATTCCAAGTAGTAGACTAGTAGTTATTAGTCCCCTACCGGTGAAACCGGAGGGGACTATAGGTTTCCTCGGAGTCTGTCCGTCCGTCTGTCTGTCTGTCTGTCAGTCTGTCCTACTTGGTTTTCCGCATTTTTTTCCTAAACGCTTGCAGATATTGAGCTAATTTTTGGTATGTGTGTGTATCTTGATGAGTTACAGATCAAGTTTGCATTTCGTTCCGCTTTATTGATTTTTGACGGAATTACGGCCTTTTCAATTTTTACGGGTCTTCTGCAATTTTCTTCTAAACGCTTGTAGATATTGAGCTGATTTTTGGTATTTGGCTTTACCTTGATAAGTTATAGATCAAGTTTGCATTTCGTCTCACTTCATTAATCTTTAACGGAATTATGGCATTTTCAATTCTTAATGGGAACGGAACCAGATTACACTTGCCGGTAGGAGACTAGTATTGCTAATGCAATACTCTCAGAATGATTGTTCACATAGCAAAACATGGACTTTAGCATTGTACACATATGGGGAAGAGGGGTAGCATTGCTTGGGCTCATTGCTTACAGTACCTCTAGTTAATTTTTGATCATGTATTAAAAATGAATACCGGTAACTTATCAACTTGAAATTTCATTTCATTTTGAATTATTTTTTTTTTCTTCCAATATTAAAAAAATGTGCAAAAATAAGCCTTTTTGATCACGTAGATGTCTGCTTATTGTTATTTCTCTGTATTTCCTTTTTAGCTCACCTTTTACCTCAGCTCTTCTGATTAAAATTTGTCAGTTGTCATCATTGCCATAAACTTTCCAAATTTTCACTTTCATCTAATGACTCCAAATCAAAATCGTAAAACTAAAAACCAGATGCTGAGGCATCAGTCATTCTGGTGTGGTGTAAAAAATGACGCATTAGACCAGAGGCACTGCTCATCGGTCAGGTCCGATGTCTTTCACATAGACTGTACTTTCAGTGTAAACAGTAATATATGAAACATTTTATTCAGAAAAAAACATTAAATACAGAAATAATTTGAAGTCTGATGCAAGTTCATACAAAATAATATCTGATAAGTTATGTCAGAGAAAAGATAAAACATAAGTCACGTTAAATTATACTATTTCCAAATATTAAATGGTGTGGTTTGTGATAAAATTGTAAGAATATGTTAATAGGTAGAGTATTTATAATTACAAATGTTTTTGTTCCACTGCATTGCACCACAACAGATTATTTTGGTAGCCATTTTTAGCTCAACTGAGCTAAAAGCCCAATGGAGCTTTTCTGATCACTTTTTGGCATCAGTCTGTGTTCATCTGTAAAGTTTTCACATTTTTGACTTCTTCTCCAGAACCACTGGTCCAATGTCAACCAAACTTGCCACAAAGATGGGCTAGAAAAATTGCATTGCCCGATGCCCTTTGATAACCAATATTGTTTGGTGGACAAGTTATTTGATAAGTGGTACCTGCCCACTGACAAGAGCTTTTCCAGTTAACAAAAAATCATAAACGCAAATGTTACTTATTTTACCACTGTTAAAATATAATGAACTATAATGATGAACTAATGAATTATATCTATCTTCAATGCAGCTGACAATATTGAATACTCAGTTGGAACTCCTCTAGAATTAACACATTCATGTGTTGTTAAAAGAGCTAGGTTCACTTTATGCATAAAATGGCCCTGTTCTTATATCAATTACTTGATTATCACTTTCTGCCCCATGTCATATATCAAAATAAAGTAGAGACTTAGCACTCTCATCTCCTATAACAAGATTTCTTTTGGAGAATTCGGGTATTGGAAAACAGGCTTTGTGAAAATGCAATGTTCTTGAATTTTGCAGAAAACAGGCATATTTGACTACATTCAGCAAATAATTAAAATATGAGCACAGTCCTCGATCCAAAAATTAAAACATGTTTTATGATCTTAAGAAACAGACCTTTCATTATGTAATTGCATATTTTGGATCAGAGGTTGTGTTCTATATGAAATATTGAAAAAATACTCCAACTTTTGGCCATTTTTAAAGGAATTTACAGGATATGGTAAAAATGACGCATTTTATGACGTCATAATGCATTGACTAGAAAGAAAATTACGTCATGTTCAATAGATAAACGGTCACCAAGGGTCCAAGTAATAAATTCTGCATTTTCAACCAAAACTGAGCAGTTTCGATTTTTCAGAAATTCTCAGGGCCAAAAAAGGCCCTAAATGGCTCTTGCTCTTTGCACAAGACTAAATATGGCAGGTATCAATATCATGTCTAAAAATTTGAAGAGGATTTATGACCTTTTTTAAATTCAACCGTGAATACACACAATACAAACACTTGCTTTAATTATTAATTGGAGGTGTTGACTGGCAGTCATGACACACAGTCATGAAGTCGATCCTTTGATCAACAATCAGGATTTTTTTAAATAATAAAATAATATACATGTGCATATTTTTTTTCATTTAAATAATACAGAAAAATATACACATTAACATGTATTTAAAATTTTAACTTTGATAATCAATACTTACTGCAAACACTTAGAAGCCTCCCTAGAATTAGAAATTTCCCCCTAAATTTCTGGGAGAGTTAAGTGATTTGGGATCTAGGTGGGTCCTAGATGCTACTGATAATGCTTTAATGTTGTGTTATTTAAGAAAAAGGTGGGACAAGAACTACTGGGATAAAAATGTTTTGAATCTATAGGGAAAATGCATTATTTCTTTTGCCTCATCTAGTAGGCAAACAAAGTACAAGATTGTAATAAGGAAGGGTATGTTTATTTATAAGATTTTTGAAATTGTTTGGCAACATAGCTTCATCTTTAAATCAATTTTCTTTTATACTTCTATGGATTCTTACAGTGTAGTATCATACTCAGGTGACCGTTAAGGCCTTTTGGTCTCTTATTGAAATTGTGTTTCAGACTTCACAAATATTTTCAAATACATGTAGAGCACAGGTTACAAATATGTGTAACATGTAGATAACTAGTCCATTAATTTCAGATTCCAGACAGAAGCTTGAGGAGGCCATTGACAATTTTGAGCAGGACATGGATGAAAATGATTTAGATACATGCACAGCCTTAAAACAGGACAAAAAGGTGAGTAAATTCATTATGTCTGAGTTTACTGGAAAAGAAATGGTGCATTTTTAGCTCTACTGGTCAGAGACCAGAAGAGCTTATGCAATACTGTATACAGGGATATTTTCGCCCCATGTTTTTTTTTTTTTTTTTGCCCTTTTACACTTGTAAATAAATTTGTCCCATTTTAATTTCGCCCAATCACAGTTCTGTTTAAGAAATTATATTGTGTTTACTTAATTCACCCTGTTTTAAATTCACCCACCTGTGAGTAGGGCGAAAGGTGCAAAAATAAAACAGGGGCGAAAATTTCCCTGTATACAGTAGTAAAGTCTCAGTCTGTCTGTCTGGCTGTCCGTCCATCTGTAAACAATTTTTCAAAATGCTACTCCTCCTACAGTTTTGGTCTCATTTCAGTATATAATTACTTGGCACACAAATAGACTACACTAAGATACAAATTCTTTATATCGTTTTTTTATTTTGATGAATGGTGTTGCCAACGTTAATAATAATAGAAGCTTCTGTGAAAAACTTTCAAAATGCTACTCCTCCTACATTTTAGTATAACTTGGCACACATGTAGATTACATTAAGATAGATATTTCTCTAGTATATCGCTTTTTTGATTTCAATGAATAGTGTTGCCTTGGTTACTAAAATTAGATATCTCTGTCAGTCATCAACAACAGTTTCTGTTCATTTTCATTGCAGAAGTTGCACATTTTTGGTATTTTGATTTATCATGAAAATATCTAGGTCAAGTTCTGTTTTGGGTATGATAGAGCAATTTTTGACAGAGTTATGCCCCTTGGACTTTGAAAAATTCCAATTATATGCAGTTTCCGTTTATTTTCTTCACAGAGGTTGCAAAAACTGACATAGAATTTGGTATATGGATTTATCATAAAAATATCTGGGTCAAGTTCTGTTTTGGGTATGACCGAGCAATTTTTGACAGAGTTATACCCCTTGGACTTTGAAAAATTCCAATTATTTGGGGGGGGGGGCATAAGTGTTTCACAAACATCTCTTTTTCTGTATAGTTCTTTTAATAGGCTACTCCTCGTAAAACTTTTAGTCTGATTGCAATCTTGCCACAAAAAGAGACTTAATCAAGGATCATTATTCTATTTATTGCTGTTGCAAAGATTCAAGTACAACCTCTATTTTTCTCTTCCTTTGTTTTTAGTACAAACAAGTAGAGTTACAATCTCGACAGAAACTTCTCGTTTCTGAATAATTGGACTACATTAAATGTAAATGATGGTTTCTGGTGAACCATTGAATTGATTGATAAACTCATTAAAAAATTGGTTTGCATGCAGGTGAGAATTTTTTTCCCCTGAAATTTTTAACATTAAAATTAATGCTAAATTTTTGAAATCTTTTAAAATTGAAGATATTTATAAAATTAAAACATATGTAGATTGGATAAGATTCTGAAACAAGTTGTCATTCATGATTAGTTACAAACTGATGTGTTTGGTTTCATTTGATTTGTCAAGATTTGACAATATATATATATATATATATATATATATATATATATATATATATATATATATATATATATATATATATATATATATATATATATATATGTGTGTGTGTGTGTGTGTGTGTGCGTGTGTGTATATGTGTATATATATATATATATATATATATATATATATATATATATATATATATATATATATATATATATAAATTGGACATTGAGTCTTCTTTAGATTGAATTCTTCAGCACCTATAAGCCCAGCTTTCATATTTCACATGAGCATTTCCTGTGACAAGACCTTTATGAATGTGCATTTTGAACCCATGACCTTAAAGTTTGACCTATTTGTCAATTTTAAAGTATATGATAAAGAATGGCAACCCATCCACTAAGACCCCTAGAGTGGGGGACCACAGTTCTCTGAATTTGCTTGTTATTCCACATATATATATAGAAGAATAACACATATTGTATATCATTTTGTTATTGATTTATTTACAAGTTTGATAAATTGTATAAAAGACTACTAATTTAAATAGGATTCTCTTGAAAACTCCCTAGTAATGCCTCAATCTCTTTCAGGGAATAAAGAAGAAGCGAACTGTAAAAAGCTTAAAAATGGATTCAATGGAAGTCAAAGACAAGAAAAAGGCAAAAGTATTACGGACCGTGCAGCACCCAAACATTGCCATTCCATGTACTTCAAGATCAGAGGACCATCCAAGATACCAACTGACAACAGATCTCCAGGCTAAAATCAACTCCTTACTCAACAACACCTCTTCTAGTGTTATCAGTTCAGTGAATTTTTACTCAAAGAGTGCTGTTAATCCTGTCTTCAAAAATTCTTCACTAAAAACTGTTGCCCAACCTCTAGAGGGAATAACAGATCCAACAGTCACTCGTGAAAAAACCTGCCTTGAGAAATCACCAATAATACCCAGTGAGCCATCTGTCGAACACCATACATCCTCAGATTGCGCAACAAATGTGGCCATCTCGGAAGGAGCTTACACAGACAGTGTCATTTTGTCAACCACCATAGAGGACATTCCGACTACTGTTTTGCAGGCTACACAAGAGGAAACTTGCCTCGGAAATACTACATCACAAGATTTTATGAACGGTACAAAAGCAGACCAGGAGACATGTGCAGAAATAGCCACACAGACTGCCTCTACAGAAATTTCCACACACACAGCAATGTTCGACAGAGCCACCATAGACAATTCCACACAGATGGACTCTCCTGCAACAGCCTCTGCTGAGATTGCCATACAGACCGCCTGCATAGATACAGACTCTACAGAAGTTTCCACACAAACAGCGGTGTTCGACAGAGCCACCATAGACAATTTCACACAGATGGACTCTCCTGCAACAGCCTCTGCTGAGATTGCCATACAGACAGCCTGCCTAGATACAGCCTCAAAAGAAGTTTCCACACAAACAGCGGTGTTCGACAGAGCCACCATAGACAATTTCACACAGATGGACTCTCCTACAACAGCCTCTGCTGAGAATGCCATACAGACAGCCTGCCTAGATACAGCCTCAGCAGAAGTTTCCACACAAACAGCAGTGTTCAACAGAGCCACCATAGACAATTCCACACAGATGGACTCTCCTACAACAGCCTCTGCTGAGAATGCCATACAGACAGCCTGCCTAGATACAGCCTCAGCAGAAGTTTCCACACAAACGACATGTATGCAGATACTTACCACAGCAGTTACTACTCAGACAGCCCTTCCAGACACAGCTTCTGCAGAAACTAGCACACAGGATTTATACTCTCAGATGGATGTCACAAATAATGCTACACAGACATCTAGTCAAGAGACAATCTCTGTAGAAATTGCTTCACAGACATCACCACAAACAGCCAATGAAGACATTGACAGAGAGACAACTCTACAGCAGACAACATCTCTAGGAATTTCCATGCAAGGTGCCACTGAAGAAGAAACTTTTGCTACAAGCAGGTGTCAACTTTCAGCTCTTCAGAAAACTTTCTTGGGAAATGTGATTCAGTCACCCTCTCCTACATTGACACTATTAGAGGATGTTACACAGCCAGAATCATCAACACCAGATCCAGATGTACAGAACACCAGTCTCCCTGTCCTGAACTTGTCAGATTGCTTTCCAGAGTTGGATGACCCATATGTGGAGAGACAGCATCGCATGATGAGAAATGTTGAAGACAATCATTCAGCTCTAAAACAACTTCAAAAAAGCATGGATGAAATTAAAAAACTGCTGGAGAAAATAGTATCCCATCCAGTGGAAGCAAATCCCTCTCCAAGCCAACTCATGCAACAGTCCATATCAACAGCTGCTTGGACCACCATTTCGGGCAGAGAAAACATCCCTGCTTGTAAATCACCACCAAAGAAACCAGAGACAGCAGCAAAGGCAGTGCCAAGTTCCATCTTTACTAATATGGACACATTAATCGCTAAGTCACCACAATCATCGGAACAAGCAGCAACACAGGCATTGCCCACGTCTATTTTCACAAGTATAGAAACTCTTGCCACTTCATCAGATCCAAATCAGAAATCCATATCAGAGGCAACAATTCATGTAGCGAAATCCATCTTTAGAAGTGTCGATTTCCTTGCTGCCAGTTCGTGTCAAACTTTGTCTGGTCTAGTACCAAGCGACAACTCAACTACCGAAAGTCAACCAGAAGTCCAACATCAACCAGAAACTGTCGACACCTTGGATTTTTTAGAGGTGCGTGGAGATGAAATTGTGGAAAGGATGAGTCGTGATGTTGATGGCCCGGTGGATGAAGTGGATGAAGCAGACAAACAGCCTGAGAATACCATCAATGACAGGTCTTTGGATGTTGATGACAGCCAGCAGGAGCATGCCAGTACCTCACTTGATGGTTCAAAAATTATTATCTCAAAACCAGATTTTTGGAAAATGACTATCAAGTCTGTGATTTCATGTGGAGCAAAACATGTACAGGATCAAGGCCACATATTGCCAGAGTATGAGAAGAACAATCCTGTGTTTTTGGAGTTGGTGGAGGACATAAGGGGCCAAAAACAGGAACACCGACAGAAATTCGCAACATCACTTTTTCGTGCCATGTGTACAGTGGAGGATGTCTACAAGAAGAATGTAAATGGCCGAGTGTTCTGTGGAGGCAATGTGGAAAAAGCAAAAGTGAATCCTGTCAAAGTTAAGGATATCAAGGAAATCTGTTTCAGATGTTTTCCCTGTACACCTGCAGAGGAGGAGAAAGCCACCAGGGTGATTGAGCGGACACTCAACAAGGTCATATGGAAATTCAATAAATACCTAGCTGACCATTTCGATTTGACACCAATTCTTTCATGAACATTTGGGAAACCTATCTGACCATTTTGATTTGGCACCAAATCTTACTTGAAAATCTGAGACATTAACAATTGGATTTTTCTAAACACTGTATACACTGCTCTTGAGTAATAATAGATAAGAAATGTACCAAGTTTTCATTAGAAAATGACAGAAGATAGAAATATAATTTCTCTTTATCATAGAATGTTATCAGCATAATCATGAAGCGAGATAAAAAAAATTAATGTCTACCAAAGAAAAAAATTGTTCAAATACTTTTTGGTAGGTTGATAAAAAGCTCTAGAAGTTGTTGTTTGATATCAATAAAAACCAAAATTATATATTATGAGAATTTAAGTATTGATATCTGAAATGTTTTTTCATCAGCTTAAAGAACTGTCAATTATAGTGTATTGAATATTAGTACACATGTACTTGATAATCAGTATTCATGAAGGAAGGGGTTCTTAATAAGAATTATGTTAGTTTTTTGTCAGACATTGAATCTTTGATCTTTATTGCCCCTCATAGTACCTAATTGATATTATGACAAGTGACTTGTTTAAAAACATGTCTGAATTTTTTAATAACTCTGACACCTTCCTGTACTGAATAGCAGTTACATGTATAATGTGAAATTTTATCAATGAATTTTTCTGATTTTTGTAGATAGTAGTGTTTTCTACATTGAATTGAGCCATAAATCATAATTTATCTGACTTGTTATTCACTTTTAATAAAATGTTTTTATTCAGAGTTTATGAATTGGTATTAACCATTATTGTTGCTATTATTCAGTGATGAAATCATGGAAGCCATCATTGTTTGTCATATTGTATTTTAATTTTTAATTGTTCAAGTACCATGTTCTCCTAATCAATTAACCCCAAAAAGTCATAAGGTGACAAACATGCAAGCTATTATTAACAACCAGTCTGATTTTATTTTTATTTTTTTATATTGACAAAATATGAGAGCAATCATACTGGGCCTCTATTTTTAAGACTAATGAAAATAGCAAAGGGAGAATGTGGTACCAGACACTTCTGTACTTCCTTAGCACAGTGTTATTTTCAATAATCTTGTTGTGTTATTCTAGCATTGAATAAATTACTGAAAATCATTAGTTTAATTGTGTTAATTTTGTCCAGTTATATTTGAATAAGGCCAAAAAAAATGATTTGTTTAATGTACTCTGACCAACTTCTCAAAATACTGTTACTCAATCATTTTTATCCTTCAAAATGGTACTTTAAATTCTTTTTTTTCAGTTAAGAAAGATTATTTATACTATTTTTAAAGTTAAGGTCTATAATTTTACAAAGATTCTTTTTCCATTAAAAGATTTATCTGAAAAAAAAAATATTAAACCTGTTTAGCTGTCAGGTGTACAAAATGAAAATTTCTTGATTTGTGCTTTTTATAACAACTATAAAAGTCTTAGCCAATTTCTTATAAAACCTACATATCTTGAAAAATGTGGAACAGAGTACATCAAACAAATAATTTTTTTTAAATAATGGCCTTAATCATACAGGCATAGTGCATTCAAAGAAACCGTACAAGGTTCAGAATCCCTCAACCTTCGTAAATCAATATGTTCTGATGCAAATAGATGACTTCCACATTTATAAGAATTATTTCCCTTTGTTGACACAACAACCATTTTTTTTTCACTATATTCTTTAATTCACATGTACCTGTACAAATTTTAGATATTCATAAACATAAAGCATAATATAGATCAAAGGAAATATTCATCTTATATTGCCTTATAGGGTTGGTGATGTAATATACCTTTGTCAGTTGACCCAAGAATGATAATGCAAAGGGATAAAATTTTTGTAAATGTGAATACCATCTATTCATACTCACACCTTAGGGAAATGAGATAATCAAACAAGAAAAATGTGTTCTTGAATTTAATGGAATACATTGCAAGGTATCAATAATATTATTTTGCTATAACACATGTATAAAATTTCATGCAAACTTTTCTTTTCAAGCAATCCTTACTTTTTCATTCTCTGCTTAAACCATACCTTCAAATGTAATACATGTCAAACAGCAAAAAAATTTCCTTCAAGATTTTTTGAATATCATTTTTGGTATATATATAAAATTGATTTTCATGGTTACATGATCACATAATCTTGATGACAGGAAATTGAGAGTATATTCCAAGAAAAAGAAAGATACTTGAAGTGTTCTGTTTTTAAAGGAAAATATTTCACAAATTTCATTAATTATTTTTGAATTTTAGTACAATGAATCTAAAGATTTATCATATTGATGAATAAATAGAGTGTAAAAGAAAAAGGGTATGATTTGTTACTTGCTATAAAAATTATTACAAGTTATGAAAACAGGTTAAGTATGTACTAAATAAAGAACATCTATACCTCCCTTTTACTAAGTTATATGCACACCCTCATCATGCTCGTGTAATGAACTGTCTCTCAACACATAAAAACAGTGAGTATATTATACAGTTACATGTATATACATGTATAAATTTTTGCAATGTCTATAGGCAATAATAGTAACAATTAATAATAAATTGCATGAAGTTTCAAATTCAACTATCAAGTATTTGTGAAAGAAGAAAGTGATTGTAAAAAATAACAGAATTCAAACAATAATGTCCACCATATTTAGACACTAAAGGAAGGTCTCAATCACAATTCTCACGATTATTCAATTTGATGAAATGCATTGTTCTTCTGTCGTAACAACACAGTTAAATCAATCCCTGGTCATCAGCAAAAACACAGTCACAGTTTCTTAAAATCCAGAAGCATTGCCATCCTTTTCAATAACTTTTGGAACAACTTTGTACAAGTGGTCTATGTATTTATTGCACTGTTCCACAGTTAGCCCATTCCAGAAATCCACAATTCCATTGATGAGTTCATCTTGGTTTCGTGGTTTCACTCTACGTCTGATGTGGTACTTCAGAGCTGCCCATATGTTCTCAATCGGATTCATATCCGGAGACTCTGGTGGTGTTACCCAGTGGTTGATATTGTGGTCTTCCATCCACTGTTTGGTTGATCGACTGACGTGTTTGGGATCGTTGTCCTGCATAAGTCTGTGTCCATCCGGGTAATGTTGCTGCAGGAATGGGAGTAAAGTTGTTTCCAGGATCTGTTGGTAGTAGATGCTGTCCATGATCCCAGTAAATATATGGATTCCTGTTGGCCCCCGCCTGGAAATACCAGCCCATACATGCACCTGCAATATTTGGAAAAAAAATGATTATTAAAACATTTTTAGAACATGTACTAAGAAACAAAATTTTTAATAATACATGTTTACTTATTATTTTTTAGGCTACAGGTTGTTTTAAGATGTTTTTACATGTAAAAGGGTGGAAATTTGTATACAGCACTCATTCTTTTACACACCAGCAGGGTTATTCGATCTCTATTGAGAAGTTGATGGCTGGTTTTAATACCCCCCCCCCCCCCAAGCGGGAGTATTAAACGAGCCATCAACTTCTCAACAGAGAATGCAGAAGTGCTAGTACAATTTAATCTAGGTCCCGGAACTAAACTCAAAGAATCATGACAATACTGCATTTGAGTAATTTTTTTTAGATGCTTGCCTACAGCAAAACGAAAGTAGATTCGCTCCGGTACGATTTTGGGGAATACATTTAACATTACATACATGTACGAAAAAGTTGAATAAAAATTAACCACGTTTACTAAAAAATTACCTTTTTTTAGTTTGTGCAGTATATGTACCTTCCACTTAAATAATAAACTGATAAAACCACAAATAGGAGTTTTTAGGTAGGCCCCTGAAATGGCTGAATCAATCTTGACATTCGGAACTCTCTGAATTGTTCATTCTGATCATACTTGTACGAACTTTTTGACCCCCATGCAATTTATAAACTTTTGATTCATCTAACACATGGGGGTGGGGAGAGGTTTAGAATTTTAGCAAAAATCAAGAATAAACAAAGTTTTCATTGTTTCTTTGTAAAAATAATGTGAATACATTTATTTTTAATTTAACACACCCGGGGGGGGGGGGGGGGGGGGGGGGTAGATTAGAGTAAGCAAGGTTTTCATTTTGTCTTTGTAAAAATAAAGTGACTACATTTATTGTTTTATTTATTTATTTTTGCTTCGGTCGATTGCAGTAATTTACATGTATTATTTTTTTTTCCTCGTCGGAACCCACGGGTTTTTCGGCTCTCCGTTCATTCATTGAATGTTGCCAGTGTAGCGGAGTCGGGGAGAAAAACTCGTGTGTTCAGACGATGTATTATGTTTTTTATATCAAAAATTACCAAAAAGGAAATAAATAAAGATTAAAAATGGTATTTATAGTGTACATGGATTGTCTATGTATGTCTGTATTTTGTTTTACTTATGTGCGATTCTATCATTTACGGTGTGGATTAAAAAAGATAGATATTCAAAACTTGTTATTTACGTGTGACATACATATACATTTTAATAATTACGTCTCTGTTTTTTACAAAATAAATAAATATGATATGAAAAACAGACCTGATATGGATGTTTTGGCTTTGGGCGTTGGGTTATCTCTTCCCCGTCTTTCCAAAAGGAATAGTTTGTAGAATTCTGAATTTTAACTGTTGTTTCATCGGTAAACACGACGTCTTGAAATTGTTCATTACTTGTCACGCACCGTAAAGCAAAGTCCAATCTTTTTGGTTTGTTGGCGACTCTAACTTGCTGGCAATATTTCACGGCACGTCTTTTCCATCCCATTTTTTGTCTCGCTCTTTTAATTGTACTGTCACTTACTGTAATTCCAAATCTTTGCCGAACTACACGGGACACTTCTGAGGCAGATCTTTCACGGTCATCCGACATGGTATTGTCTATGAATTGTAAATGTTCCTGTGTAAGTTTTTTCCTTGGATCTTCACCATTACGTCTATTTTGATCGTCAATTGCACCAGTTGTTCTATATCTCTTCAAAAATAATGAAATACCGGGTCGTGAAACACAAACATTGTCCTCTCTAATGATTGAGTCCCTGATTTTTGAATTGTTTAATCCACTCTCGCTCAAAGTGATAATTCTACGTCGGATGTACGGTGGAATTCTCGAAAATTTATCAACGTTCTCCATATTCACTGTAAACATGTACATGCAAAAACAACAATGATCGATTTCACTACTGTATCTGGAATATACAATGGGCGGGGCTTACTGGCGGCAAGATTAAAGCGGGGTCCGCTTCACGCATGAGTGCGTAAAGCGAACCCAGAAAGCGAACGCCGGGTTCGCTCTAGCGGACCCAGAGCTGACCCCGAGCGAACGCAGAGCGAACCCGAAGCGAACCCAGAGCGGTCCCAAAATTTCTGAAAGCGAACCCGCAGCGGACCCCGAGCGAACCCAGGAAGCGAACCCGGGGTGCGCTTTGGGTTCGCTCTGGTGTTAGGTTGTGTCCGGTCGGTACTGTAGGTGTTTTAGAGACCTTAAATATATAGAAACTTTTATTAATTATAAAATAACATTGTAAGAGTTATCTCCCTTTGCAGAGCTGTAGAGAGAACTACATACTCTTTTGGTGTCCATTTTTATAAGCTCCTGAAGACTTGATCCGGTTTGATTATTTTTTTTATGTTTTTCATTTTGTTAGAGTTATCCCTCTTTAAGGTCCTTGTGATTTTAAGCGTCGAAAAGCCCTCCGTTTTTGTTGAACGACAAAAAAGGTCTAGTTATTATTATTATTATTATTATTATACTGAACACTTTTTTCGTTCAGCATTTGAGGAGTACCTTTAAAAATAGGATTTTTCTCTTATAACCAATAAATAGGAAATATAAATATCTCCCGTATGTAAGGTATTGAACTTCCGGTTTACTCACTTCCGGTTTCTACTAAATAAAAACTGAAATACCTAAAGAAGCTAAAATCTTTCTCATTTTGAATGTCTAAACTCTCAAATTCAAGATATAAATTCTAGAGACCAATACCTACAAAAAAGTTAGCGACGGTGATTTTCGACCATTGATACTTTCTGAGATATAAGTCTTCAAACATTCAAAAAGGGGGGATAAAATTTTCAAAAGTCACAATTAAGGTCGGAAAATTATTGTGAGCATTGAAATACGTTAAGACCAACAAGTTGAACATATACTGTAAGTTTCATATCGATCCAAGAAGAACTTCCGGTTTTAGGGGTCTTTGAAAATTGTCTATGGGAGTTTCTATGTTAAATTGAAATCAGTCGTGGCACGTTTTCTCTTAAAATAATCAAGATATTCTTGTGAGATTTTAAGTGTAGATTGACCTTGATACGGTTCCGACCTCATTAGATCATGAAAAGATAATTTGGGAAAATAAGGGATTTCTAGGGGCCAACATTGAAAACATACTTTTTCCTGTAACTTTTTCATTTCTCAATGAATTTTTAAACAGTTTTCTATTCTGGGTTCAAATCAAAGAGAACAATCTAAAAATTAATGTCCGTGGGGTCACTTTTTGACCCCTTATAGGAGTTACAGAAGACTGAAATAATGTAATTTTTAATTATTTCAAAAATAATAGAGTAAGAGTTATCTCCCTTTGATCATCTGTTATCAGTCTTACATACTCTTTAGGTTTCAAGTTTGGTATGTATATGACAAGTACTTCCGGTTTTATGAATCTCTGAATTTGTCTATGGGAGTTCCCATGTTAAATGGAAAATTGCACATTTCACGATATCTCTTAAAGTAATCAAGATATTCTTGTGAAAATTTAGTGATATAATCAGTGTGATATTGTTTCAACCCCATTGGGGTCTGAAAATGAATTTCTGGAAAATAAGGGATTTCTAGGGGCCAAATCTGAAAACTGATCTTTGCCCATAACTTTTTTAATTCTTAATGAATTTTTGAACACTTTTCTATTCTGGGATAAGCTTAAAGAGTGCAATCTAAAAATTATGGTCCGTGGGGTCACTTTTTGACCCCTTATAGGAGTTACAGAGGACTGAAATAATGTAATTTTTATTTATTTCAAATATGATGAAGTAAGAGTTATCCGCCTTTGCACATCGGTTGGCGGGCTTACATACTCTTTAGGTTTCAAGTTTGGTATGCATATGACAAGTATTTCCGGTTTTATGAATCTCTGAATTTGTCTATGGGAGTTCCCATGTTAAATGGAAAAAACTAACATGTCACGATATCTCCTAAACTAAATAAGATATTCTAGTGAAAATTGAGTGATATTATGACATTGATAATGTTTCAACGCAATAAGGGTCTGAAAATGAAATTCTGATAAATAAGGGATTTCAAGGGGCTAATACTGAAAACTGATTTTCCCGTGTAACTTTTTTATTTCTAAATGAATTTTTGAACAGTTTTCGATTCTGAGTCCAGCATAAAGGGTGCACTTTAAAAATTATGGTCCGTGGGGTCACTTTTTGACCCCTTATAGGTGTTTTTGAGACCTGAGATATAGTAACTTTTAGCAATTTTCAAAATAACATTGTAAGAGTTACCCCCCTTTGCAGAGGTCTAGTGAAAATTACATAGTCTTTAGGTTTCCATTTTCAAAAGCTCCTGAACACTTGATCCGGTTTGATTATTCTTTTTATGTTTTTCATTTTGTTGGAGTTATCGCTCTTTAAGATCCTTGTGATTAAAAGCGTCGAAAAGCCCTCCGTTTTTGTTGAACGACAAAAAAGGTCTAGTTATTATTATTATACTGAACACTTTTTTCGTTCAGCATTTGAGGAGTACCTTTAAAAATAGGATTTCTCTCTTATAACCACTAAATAGGAAATGTAAATATCTCGCGTATGTAAGGTACTGAACTTCCGATTTACTCACTTCCGGTTTCTACTAAAGAAAAACTAAAATACCTAAAGAACCTAAAATCTCTCTCATTTTGAATGTCTAGACTCTCAAATTCAAGATATAAATTGTAGAGACCAATATCTACAAAAAAGTCAGCGACAGTGATTTTTGACCACTGATACTTTCTGAGATATAAGACTTCAAAAATTCAAAAAGGGGGGATGAAAATTTTAAAAGTCACTATTAAGGTTTTAAAATTAATTTGAGCATTGAAATACGTTAAGCCTAATAAGTTGAACATATACTGTATGTTTCATATCGATTCGAGCCGAACTTCCGGTTTAAGGGGTCTTTGAAAACTGTCTATGGGAGTTTCTATGTTAAATTGAAATCAGTCGTGGCACGTTTTCTTTTAAAATAATCAAGATATTCTTCTGAGATTTCAAGTGTAGAATGACCCTGATACGGTTCCAACCTCATTAGGTCACTGAGAGATAATTCGGGAAAATAAAGGATTTCTAGGGGCCAACATTGAAAACGTACTTTTTCCTGTAACTTTTTTATTCCTCAATAATTTTTAAAACAGTTTTCTATTCTGGGTTTAGATCAAAGAGGACAATCTAAAAATTATGGTCCGTGGGGTCATTTTTTGACCCCTTATAGGAGATACAGAAGACTGAAATAACGTAATTTTTATCTATTTAAAAAATAATAGAGTAAGAGTTATCTCTCTTTGAACATCAGTAAACAGGCTTACATACTCTTTAGGTTTCAAGTTTGGTATGCATATGACAAGTACTTCCGGTTTTATGAATCTCTAAATTTGTCTATGGGAGTTCTCATGTTAAATTGAAAATTGCACATTTCATGATATCTCTAAAAGTAATCAAGATATTCTTGTGAAAATTTAGTGATATAATGACTGTGATATTGTTCCAACTCCATTAGGGTTTGAAAATGAATTTCTGGAAAATAAGGGATTTCTAGGGGCCAAAGTTGAAAACTGACCTTTGCCCATAACTTTTTTAATTCTGAATAAATTTTAAAACAGTTTTCTATTCTGGGTTTAGCTTAAAAAGTACAATCTAAAAATTATGGTCCGTGGGGCCACTTTTTGATCCCTTATAGGAGTTACAGAAGACTGAAATAATGAAATTTTTATCGATTTCAAATATGATGAAGCAAGAGTTATCTCTCTTTGCACATCTGTTGGCGAGCTTACATACTCTTTAGGTTTCAAGTTTGGTATGCATATGACAAGTACTTCCGGTTTTATGAATCTCTGAATTTGTCTATGGAAGTTCCCATGTTAAATGGAAAAGTGAACATGGCACGACATCTCCTTAACTAAATAAGATATTCTCTTGAAAATTGAGTGATATAATGACATTGATAATGTTTCAATGCAATAAGGGTCTGAAAATGAAATTCTGAAATATAAGGGATTTCAAAGGGCTAATATTAAAAACTGATTTTCTCATGTAACTTTTTTATTTCTCAATGAATTTTTGAACAGTTTTCGATTCCGAGTTCAGCATAAAGGGTACAGTTTAAAAATTATGGTCCGTGGGGTCACTTTTTGATCCCTTATAGGTGTTTTAGAGACCTGAAATATAGTAACTTTTAGTAATTTTCAAAATAACACTGTAAGAGTTAACCCCCTTTGCAGAGCTCTAGTGAGAATTACATACTCTTTAGGTTTCCATTTTCAAAAGCTCCTGAACACTTGATCCGGTTTGATTATTCTTTGTATGTTTTTAATTTTGTTAGAGTTATCGCTCTTTTAGATCCTGGTGATTTAAAGCGTCGAAAAGCCCTCCGTTTTTGTTGAACGACAAAAAAGGTCTAGTTATTATTATTATTATTATTATACCTAACACTTTTACGTTTCGGATTTAAAGAAAACCTTTGGTTATATGTATTTTATAATAAAACCGTTAGACAGCTTATCTGAATCTCTCCCGTATGTAAGGTTTTGTACTTCCGGAAACTTCACTTCCGGTATTTACAAGTAGAAAACTCAGATTTCTTTAGGAGCTTAAACAATTCTTATTTTATATGGAAATTCATTTAAATTTTAGGAATAGATTCTTCAAAGGAAATCCTACAAAAAAGTTAGCGACAGCGTTGTTGTACCTATGATACATTTTTGTGTTGTAAGACTCCAAAGTTAAGAAAAAGGGGGGATGGAAATTTTAAAATTTCAAAACCATATAGGAAAAATATTTTGAAGACTACATATTGTTAAAAGTGATTAATAGAACATGTACTATAAGTTTCAAGTCAATCCAAGCAGAACTTTCGGTTTTATAAGTCCCCAAAAATTGTCTATGAGAGTTTCTATGTTAAATTGAAATCACGCATGTTCCATTATTTCAGAAAGGAAGCAAGCAATTCTTGTCATATTTAAGTAGAATACTTACTTTTACACTGTCTTCAGGTGATTAGGTGATGAAAACAAAATTCCACAAAATAAGGGAGTTTTAGGGGCCAGTACAACAAAACAGCTTTTCCCTGTAACTTTTTTATTTCTCAACAGATCTGTAAACAGTTTTCGGATTTGAGTTAAGCACGAAGAATACATTTTAAAAATTATAGTCCGTGGGGTCACTTTTTGACCCCTTATAGGAGTTTCAGAGGCCTGAAAAACAGTACTTTTACAGTTCTCTTGATTTCATCGCGTAATTAGAGTTATCGTTCTTTGCACGGTTGGCGAGCGTAGAAAGAAAAAGTAAGGTTTGGTCCTGTTGGCTGCGTAGCTATACTTTTTCAACAAGCGCTCTGCTAGACTCGCCATGTATCCCAGAATGGTTCCTTTCATTTTGCTACATCGAATATCACATCAAACATAAGAGATCTCAGTGTTTTAAGATATTTGACCGGGACTTTAGTACGAAACTAAATTCGCTGCCACCTAAAATGCGTAGAACAAAAATACGGGGGTGGATCCTCAAGTGTTTGGTAGACGGACTTTCATAAATTAAAGTCAAATCATGTAAAGTTAGAAGGTATAGGAAAAAAAAAAACACATGAATTTCGTTTCATGATCACAAAAAGCATATTTTACAAGATGAATTAATTCTAAATGAAATTAAAATAAATTTGATGTTTGAAATAGAAGATAAATATCTGAGAGGAAAATAACTAATCATAACAGAAGAAACAAATGACATCAAAGATATTTGAAGAAATTCTAGATAAAATGTATAACTTGTTTCTCCGATCATCAGTAAAGAAATTTTAGGCACTTCTGAATTTCTTGTTCTTGCCGATAAAGATTATTATCTTCTGGGTAAATGAGACAATGACCTTTAAACTTTCCAGAAAGTTTTTATGGGGTGTTTTGTAAAGTATCCTGAAATTTTAGGTTAGTACGACGCCTGGTTTGGATTTTAAATAAAAAATCTACGTTGCCATTGCGCAGGGGAAAAAAGGGGGGGGGAGGAAAGTAAAGAATGTTGATGTATATAAAGAATATACATTACAGAAATCTTAGCTTACTAAAGGGTTTATTGTGTTCAAAAGGTCAAAGGTCAAGGTCCTCTGAATAAGAAGGATGAAAGATTTTTTTTTTTTTTTTTTTTTTTTTTTTTTTTTTTTTTTAGGTTTGAATTATATTAATGGTAAACAATAAAAGGCTAAGGAAGTAGAGTCGAAAAGCAGTTCAATTTTCGTTGAACAACGAAAAAAGGTCTAGTTATTATTATTATACTGAACACTTTTTTCGTTCAGCATTTGAGGAGTATCTTTAAAAATAGGATTTTTGTCTTGTAACAACTAAATAGGAAATATAAATGTCTCGCATATGTAAGGTTTTGGACTTCCGGATTAGTCACTTCCGGTTTCTACTAAGGAGACACTAAAATACTTAAAGAAGCTAAAATCTTTCTCATTTTGAATGTCTAGACTTTCAATTTCTAGATATAAATTCTAGAGACCAATACCTACAAAAAAGTCAGCGATGGTGATTTTGGACCACTGATACTTTCTGAGATATAAGACTTCAAACATTGAAAAAGGGGGGATGAAATTTTTAAAAGTCAAAATTAAGGTTTGAAAATTATTTTGAGCATTGAAATACATTAAAACTAATAAGTTGAACATATACTGAAAGTTTCATATCGATCCAAGCCGAACTTCCGGTTTTAGGGGTCTTTGAAAATTGTCAATGGGAGTTTCTATGTTAAATTGAAATCAGTCGTGGCACGTTTTCTTTTAAAATAATCAAGATATTCTTGTGGGATTTTAAGTGTAGAATGACCTTGATACGGTACCGACCTCATTAGGTCATGAAAAGGAAATACGGGAAAATAAGGGATTTCTAGGGGCCAACATTAAAAACAGACTTTTTACTGTAACTTTTTTATTTCTGAATGAATATTTAAACAGTTTTCTATTCTGGGTTTAGATCAAAGAGAACAATCTAAAAATTATGGTCCGTGGGGTCACTTTTTGACCCCTTATAGGAGTTACAGAAGACTGAAATAAAGTAATTTTTATTTATTTCAAAAATAATGGAGTAAGAGTTATCTCTCTTTGAACATCAGTGAACAGGCTTACATACTCTTTAGGTTTCAAGTTTGGTATGCATATGACAAGTACTTCCGGTTTTATAAATCTCTGAAATTGTCTATGGCAGTTCCCATGTTGAATGGAAAATTGGACATGTCCCGATATCTCTTAAAGCAAACAAGATGTTCTTGTGAAAATTAAGTGATATAATGAATGTGATATTGTTTCAAATCCGTTAGCGTTTAGAAACGACATTCTGGAAAATAAGGGATTTCTAGGGGCCAAAATTGAAAACTGACCTTTGCCCATAACTTTTTTTATTTCTCAATGAATTTTTGAACAGTTTTCTATTCTGGGTTTAGCTTAAAGAGTACAATCTAAAAATTATGGTCCGTGGGGTCACTTTTTGACCCCTTAAAGGAGTTACAGAGGGCTGAAATAACGTTATTTTTATTTATTTAAAAAATAATGGAGTAAGAATTATCACCCGTTGCACATCTGTTGGCAGGCTGACATACTCTTTACATTTCAAGTTTGGTATGCATATGAGAAGTACTTCCGGTTTTATGAATCTCTGAAATTGTCCATGGGAGTTCCCATGTTAAATGGAAATATGCACATGTCGCGATACCTCCTAAACTAAATAAGATATTCTTGTGAAAATTTAATGATATAATGACTTTGATATTGTTTCAACCCCATTAGGGTCTGAAAATGAAATTCTGAAAAATAAGGGATTTCAAGGGGCTAATATTGAAAACTGATTTTCCCATGTAACTTTTTTTATTTCTCAATGAATTTTTGAACAATTTCCTATTCTAAGTTCAGCAAAAAGGGTAGAATTTAAAAATTATGGTCCGTGGGGTCACTTTTTGACCCCTTATAGGTGTTTTAAAGACCTGAAATATAGAAACTTTTAGTAATTTTAAAATAACATTGTAAGAGTTATTCCCCTTTGCAGAGCTCTAGAGAGAACTACATACTCTTTAGGTTTCCATTTTTATAAGCTTCTGAAGACTTGATCCGGTTTGATTATTTTCTTAAGTTTTTCATTTTGTTAGAGTTATCGCTGTTTAAGGTCCTTGAGGTTGAAAGCGTCGAAAAGCCCTCCGTTTTTGTTGAACGACAAAAAAGGTCTAGTTTATTATTAGGGCTTTTCGCTTTCAGGCGAAAAGCCCTATTGTTTTCGTCTTTTTTATTATTATTATTATTATTATTCTTTTTCTTAACACTTTTTTCGTTCAGCGTTTAAGGAGTACCTTTGAAAATAGGTATTTTTTTTTATAACCACTGAATAGCAAACCTAAATGTCTCGCGTATGTAATGTTTTGAACTTCCGGGTCACTCACTTCCGGTTTCTACTAAAGAAAAACTGAAATTTCTAAAGAAGCTAAAGTCTTTCTCATTTTCAAAGACTAGACTCTCAAATTCAAGATATAAATTCTAGACACAAATACCTACAAAAAAGTTAGCGATGGTGATTTTCGGCCACTGATACTTTCTGAGATATAAGACTTCAAACATTCAAAAAGGGGGGATGAAATTTTTAAAAGTCAAAATTAAGGTTTCAAAATTATTTTGAGCATAGAAATATGTTAAGACTAATAAGTAGAACATATACTGTAAGTTTCATATCGATCCAAGAAGAACTTCCGGTTTTAGGGGTCTTTGAAAATTGTCAATGGGAGTTTCTATGTTAAATTGAAATCAGTCGTGGCACGTTTTCTTTTAAAATAATCAAGATATTCTTGTGAGATTTTAAGTGTAGAATGACCTTGATACGGTACCGACCTCATTAGGTCATGAAAAGGAAATACGGGAAAATAAGGGATTTCTAGGGGCCAACATTAAAAACAGACTTTTTACTGTAACTTTTTTATTTCTGAATGAATATTTAAACAGTTTTCTATTCTGGGTTTAGATCAAAGAGAACAATCTAAAAATTATGGTCCGTGGGGTCACTTTTTGACCCCTTATAGGAGTTACAGAAGACTGAAATAAAGTAATTTTTATTTATTTCAAAAATAATGGAGTAAGAGTTATCTCCCTTTGAACATCAGTGAACAGGCTTACATACTCTTTAGGTTTCAAGTTTGGTATGCATATGACAAGTACTTCCGGTTTTATAAATCTCTGAAATTGTCTATGGCAGTTCCCATGTTGAATGGAAAATTGGACATGTCCCGATATCTCTTAAAGCAAACAAGATGTTCTTGTGAAAATTAAGTGATATAATGAATGTGATATTGTTTCAAATCCGTTAGCGTTTAAAAACGACATTCTGGAAAATAAGGGATTTCTAGGGGCCAAAATTGAAAACTGACCTTTGCCCATAACTTTTTTTATTTCTCAATGAATTTTTGAACAGTTTTCTATTCTGGGTTTAGCTTAAAGAGTACAATCTAAAAATTATGGTCCGTGGGGTCACTTTTTGACCCCTTAAAGGAGTTACAGAGGGCTGAAATAACGTTATTTTTATTTATTTAAAAAATAATGGAGTAAGAATTATCACCCGTTGCACATCTGTTGGCAGGCTGACATACTCTTTACATTTCAAGTTTGGTATGCATATGAGAAGTACTTCCGGTTTTATGAATCTCTGAAATTGTCTATGGGAGTTCCCATGTTAAATGGAAATATGCACATGTCGCGATACCTCCTAAACTAAATAAGATATTCTTGTGAAAATTTAATGATATAATGACTTTGATATTGTTTCAACCCCATTAGGGTCTGAAAATGAAATTCTGAAAAATAAGGGATTTCAAGGGGCTAATATTGAAAACTGATTTTCCCATGTAACTTTTTTTATTTCTCAATGAATTTTTGAACAATTTCCTATTCTAAGTTCAGCAAAAAGGGTAGAATTTAAAAATTATGGTCCGTGGGGTCACTTTTTGACCCCTTATAGGTGTTTTAAAGACCTGAAATATAGAAACTTTTAGTAATTTTAAAATAACATTGTAAGAGTTATTCCCCTTTGCAGAGCTCTAGAGAGAACTACATACTCTTTAGGTTTCCATTTTTATAAGCTTCTGAAGACTTGATCCGGTTTGATTATTTTCTTAAGTTTTTCATTTTGTTAGAGTTATCGCTGTTTAAGGTCCTTGAGGTTGAAAGCGTCGAAAAGCCCTCCGTTTTTGTTGAACGACAAAAAAGGTCTAGTTTATTATTAGGGCTTTTCGCTTTCAGGCGAAAAGCCCTATTGTTTTCGTCTTTTTTATTATTATTATTATTATTATTCTTTTTCTTAACACTTTTTTCGTTCAGCGTTTAAGGAGTACCTTTGAAAATAGGTATTTTTTTTTATAACCACTGAATAGCAAACCTAAATGTCTCGCGTATGTAATGTTTTGAACTTCCGGGTCACTCACTTCCGGTTTCTACTAAAGAAAAACTGAAATTTCTAAAGAAGCTAAAGTCTTTCTCATTTTCAAAGACTAGACTCTCAAATTCAAGATATAAATTCTAGACACAAATACCTACAAAAAAGTTAGCGATGGTGATTTTCGGCCACTGATACTTTCTGAGATATAAGACTTCAAACATTCAGAAAGGGGGGATGAAATTTTTAAAAGTCAAAATTAAGGTTTCAAAATTATTTTGAGCATAGAAATATGTTAAGACTAATAAGTAGAACATATAGTATAAGTTTCATATCGATCCAAGAAGAACTTCCGGTTTTAGGGGTCTTAGAAAATTGTCTATGGGAGTTTCTATGTTAAATTGAAATCAGTCGTACCACGTTTTCTCTTAAAACAATCAAGATATTCTTGTGAGATTTTAAGTGTAGAATGACCTTGATACGGTACCGACCTCATTAGGTCATGAAAAGGAAATTCGGGAAAATAAGGGATTTCTAGGGGCCAACATTGAAAACATACTTTTTCCTGTAACTTTTTTATTTCTCAATGAATTTTTAAACAGTTTTCTATCCTGGTTTCAAATCAAAGAGAGCAATCTAAAAATTATGGTCCGTGGGGTCACTTTTTGACCCCTTATAGGAGTTACAGAAGACTGAAATAATGTAATTTTTATTTATTTCAAAAAGAATGGAGTAAAAGTTATCTCCCTTTGAACATCAGTTAACAGGCTTACATACTCTTTAGGTTTCAAGTTTGGTATGCATATGACAAGTACTTCCGGTTATATGAATCTCTAAATTTGTCTATGGGATTTCTCATGTTAAATGGAAAATTGTCCATTTCACGATATCTCTTAAAGTAATCAAGATATTCTTGTGAAAATTGAGTGATATAATGACTGTGATATTGTTTCAACCCCATTAGGGTTTGAAAATGAATTTCTGGAAAATAAGGGATTTCTAGGGGCCAAAGTTGAAAACTGACCTTTGCCCATAACTTTTTTAATTCTTAATGAATTTTTGAACAGTTTTCTATTCTGGGTTTAGCTTAAAGAGTACAATCTAAAAATTATGGTCCGTGGGGTCACTTTTTGACCCCTTATAGGAGCTACGGAGGACTGAAATAGTGAAATTTTTATTTATTTCAAATATGATGAAGTAAGAGTTATTTCCCTTTGCACATTTGTTGGCGGGCTTACATACTTCTTAGGTTTCAAGTTTGGTATGCATCTGATAAGTACTTCCGGTTTTATGAATCTCTGAATTTGTCTATGGGAGTTCCCATGTTAAATGGAAAAATACACATGTCACGATATCTCCTAAACTAAATAAGATATTCTATTGAAAATTGAGTGATATAATGACTTTCATAATGTTTCAAACCAACAAGGGTCTGAAAATGAAATTCTGAAAAATAAGGGATTTCAAGGGGCTAATATTGAAAACTGATTTTCCCATGTAACTTTTTTATTTCTTAATGAATTTTTGAACAGTTTTCGATTCCGAGTTCAGCATAAAGGGTACAGTTTAAAAAGTATTGTCCGTGGGGTCACTTTTTGACCCCTTATAGGTGTTTTAGAGACCTGAAATATAGTAACTTTTAGTAATTTTCAAAATAAGATTGTAAGAGTTACCCCCCTTTGCAGAGCTCTAGTGAGAATTACATACTCTTTAGGTTTCCATTTTTAAAAGCTCTTGAAGACTTGATCAGGTTTGATTTTTTTTTTTTTTTTTTTTTTTGATGTTTTTCATTTTGTTAGAGTTATCGCTCTTTAAGGACCATGTGATTTTAAGCGTCGAAAAGCCCTCCGTTTTTGTTGAACGACAGAAAAGGTCTAGTTAGGGCTTTTCGCTTTCAGTCGAAAAGCCCTATTGTTTTCGTCTTTTTAGGGCTTTTCGCTTTCAGGCGAAAAGCCCTATTGTTTTCGTCTTTTTTATTAGGGCTTTTCGCTTTCAGGCGAAAAGCCCTATTGTTTTCGTCTTGTTTATTAGGGCTTTTCGCTTTCAGGCGAAAAGCCCTATTGTTTTCGTCTTTTTTATTATTATTATTATTATTATTATATTGAACACTTTTTTCGTTCAGCATTTGAGGAGTACCTTTAAAAATAGGATTTTTTTCTTATAACCACTAAATAGCAAATGTAAATATCTCGCGTATGTAAGGTACTGAACTTCCGGTTTAGTCACTTCCGGTTTCTACTAGAGAAAATGTAAAAATACCTGTAGAAGCTAAAATCTCTCTCATTTTGAATGTCTAGACTCTCAAATTCAAGATATAAATTGTAGAGACCAATATCTACAAAAAAGTTAGCGACAGTGATTTTTGACCACTGATACTTTCTGAGATATAAGACTTCAAACATTGAAAAAGGGGGGATGAAAATTTTAAAAGTCACAATTAAGGTTTGAAAATTATTTTGAGCATTGAAATACGTTAAGCCTTATAAATTGAACATATACTGTAAGTTTCATATCGATCCGAGCCGAACTTCCGGTTTTAGGGGTCTTTGAAAATTGTCAATGGGAGTTTCTATGTTAAATTGAAATCAGTCGTGGCACGTTTTCTCCTAAAATAATCAAGATATTCTTGTGAGATTTCAAGTGTAAAATGACCCTGATAGGGTACCAACCTCATTAGGTCACTAAAAGATAATTCGGGAAAATAAGGGATTTCTAGGGGCCAACATTGAAAACATACTTTTTCCTGTAACTTTTTTATTCCTCAATAAATTTTAAAACAGTTTTCTATTCTGGGTTCAGATCAAAGAGAACAATCTAAAAATTATGGTTCGTGGGGTCACTTTTTGACCCCATATAGGAGTTACAGAAGACTGAAATAATGTAATTTTTATTTATTTCAAAAATAATGGAGTAAGAGTTATCTCCCTTTGAACATCAGTTAAGAGGCTTACATACTCTTTAGGTTTCAAGTTTGGTATGCATATGACAAGTACTTCCGGTTTTATGAATCTCTAAGTTTGTCTATGGGAGTCCCCATGTTAAATGGAAAATTGCACATTTCATGATATCTATAAAAGTAATCAAGATATTCTTGTGAAAATTTAGTGTTATAATGGGTTTGATATTGTTTCAACCCCATTAAGGTTTGAAAATGAATTTCTGGAAAATAAGGGATTTCTAGGGGCCAAAATTGAAAACTGACCTTTGCCCATAACTTTTTTTAATTCTGAATAAATTTTTAAACAGTTTTCTATTCTGGGTTTAGCTTAATGAGTACAATCTAAAAATTATGGTCCGTGGGGCCACTTTTTGATCCCTTATAGGAGTTAGAGAGGACTGAAATAATGAAATTTTTATCTATTTCAAATATGATGAAGCAAGAGTTATCTCTCTTTGCACATCTGTTGGCAGGCTTACATACTCTTTAGGTTTCAAGTTTGGTATGCATATGACAAGTACTTCCGGTTTTATGAATCTCTGAATTTGTCTATGCGAGTTCCCATGTTAAATGGACAAATGAACATGTCACGACATCTCCTAAACTAAATAAGATATTCTATTGAAAATTGAGTGATATAATGACATTGATAATGTTTCAACGCAATAAGGGTCTGAAAATAAAATTCTGAAAAATAAGGGATTTCAAGGGGGTTATATTAAAAACAGATTTTCCCATGTAACTTTTTTATTTCTCAATGAATTTTTGAACAGTTTTCGATTCCGAGTTCAGCATAAAGGGTACAGTTTAAAAATTATGGTCCGTGGGGTCACTTTTTGACCCATTATAGGTGTTTTAGAGACCTGAAATATAGTAACTTTTAGTAATTTTCAAAATAACATTGTAAGAGTTACCACCCTTTGCAGAGCTCTAATGAGAATTTCATACCCTTTAGGTTTCCATTTTCATAAGCTCCTGAAGACTTGATCCGGTTTGATTATTTTCTTTTATGTTTTTTATTTAATTAGAGTTATCATCTTTAAGGTCCTTGTGATTTTAAGCGTCGAAAAGCCCTCCGTTTTTGTTGAACGACAAAAAGGTCTAGTTAGGGCTTTTCGCTTTCAGGCGAAAAGCCCTATTGTTTTCGTCTTTTTTATTATTATTATTATTATTATACTGAACACTTTTTTCGTTCAGCATTTGAGGAGTACCTTTAAATATAGGAATTTTCTCTTATCATCGCTAAATAGCAAATGTAAATATCTCGCGTATGTAATGTTTTGAACTTCCGGTTTAGTCACTTCCGGTTTCTACTAAAGAAAAACTGAAATTTCTCAAGAAGCAAAAATCTTTCTCATTTTCAATGGCTAGACTCTCAAATTCAAGATATAAATTGTAGACACCAATACCTACAAAAAAGTTAGCGACGGGGATTTTGGACCACTGATACTTTCTGAGATATAAGACTTCAAACATTGAAAAAGGGGGGATGAAATTTTTAAAAGTCACAATTTAGGTTTGAAAATTATTTTGAGCATTGAAATACGTTAGGACTAATAAGTAGAACATATACTGTAAGTTTCATATCGATCCGAGCCGAACTTCCGGTTTTAGGGGTCTTTGAAAATTGTCTATGGGAGTTTCTATGTTAAATTGAAATCAGTCGTGGCACGTTTTCTCTTAAAATAATCAAGATATTCTTATGTGATTTTAAGTGTAGAATGACCTTGATGCGGTACCGACCTCATTAGGTCACCAAAAGATAATTCTGGAAAATAAGGGATTTCTAGGGGCCAACATTGAAAACAGACTTTTTCCTGTAACTTTTTTATTTCTCAATGAATTTTTAAACAGTTTTCTATTCTGGGTTCACATCAAAGAGAACAATCTAAAAATTATGGTCCGTGGGGTCACTTTTTGACCCCTTATAGGAGTTACAGAAGACTTAAATAATGTAATTTTTATTTATTTCAAAAATAATGGAGTAAGAGTTATCTCCCTTTGAACATCAGTCAACAGGCTTACACACTCTTTAGGTTTCAAGTTTGGTATGCATATGACAAGAACTTCCGGTTTTATGAATCTCTAAATTTGTCTATGGGAGTTCTCATGTTAAATGGAAAATTGCACATTTCACGATATCTCTTAAAGTAATCAAGATATTCTTGAGAAAATTGAGTGATATAATGACTATGATACTGTTTCAACCCCATTAGGGTTTGAAAATGAAATTATGGAAAATAAGGGATTTCTAGGGGCCAACATTGAAAACATACTTTTTCCTGTAACTTTTTTAATTCTTAGTGAATTTTTGAACAGTTTTCTATTCTGGGTTTAGCTTAAAGAGTAAAATCTAAAAATTATGGTCCGTGGGGTCACTTTTTGACCCCTTATAGGAGGTACAGAGGACTGAAACAATGACATTTTTATTTATTTCAATAATGATAAAGTAAGAGTAATCTCCCTTTGTACATCTGTTGGTGGGCTTACATACTCTTCAGGTTTCGAGTTTGGTATGCATATGACAAGTACTTCCGGTTTTATGAATGTCTGAATTTGTCTATGGGAGTTCCCATGTTAAGTGGAAAAATGAACATGTCACGATATCTCCTAAACTAAATAAGATATTCTTGTGAAAATTGAGTGATATAATGACATTGATAATGTTTCAACCCCATTAGGGTTAGAAAATGAATTTCTGGAAAATAAGGGATTTCAAGGGGCTAATATTGAAAACTGATTTTCCATTGTAACTTTTTTATTTCTAAATAAATTTTTGAATAGTTTTCGATTCCGAGTTCAGCATAAAGGGTACTGTTTAAAAATTATGGTCCGTGGGGTCACTTTTTGATCCCTTATAGGTGTTTTCGAGACCTGAAATATAGTAGCTTTTAGTAATTTTCAAAATAACATTGTAAGAGTTACCCCTCTTTGCAGAGCTCTAGTGAGAATTACATACTCTTTTGGTTTCCATTTTTATTATCTCCTGAAGACTTGATCTGGTTTGACTATTTTTTTTATATTTTCATTTTGTTAGAGTTATCGCTATTTTAGGTCCAATAAGTTTTAAGCGTCGAAAAGCCCTCCGTTTTTGTTGAACGACAAAAAAGGTCTAGTTATTATTATTATTATACCTAACACTTTTTCGTCACGGATTTAAAGAGAACCCTTGGACATATGTATTTTATATTAGGACCGTCAAATTGCATTACTGAAGGTCTCGCGTATGTAAGGTTTTGTACTTCCGGAAATGTCACTTCCGGTATAGACAAGCAGAAAACTAAAATTTCTTTAGAAGCTTAAGAAATTCTTATTTCATATGGAAATTCATTCAAATTTTAGGAATTGATTCTTCAAAGTTAATCCTTCAAAAAAGTTAGCGACAGCGTTATTGTACCTATGATATATTTTTGTGTTATAAGACTCCAAAGTTAAGAAAAAGGGGGGATGGATATTTTAAAATTTAAAAACCATGTAGGAAAAATATTTTGAAGACTACTTATTGTTAAGAGTGATTAATAGAACATGTACGGTCAGATTCAAGTCAATCGAAGCAGGACTTTCGGTTTTATGAGTCACCAAAAATTGTCTATGAGAGTTTCTATGTTAAATTGAAATCACGCATGTTCCATTATATCAGAAAGGAAGCAAGCAATTCTTGTCATATTTTAGTGGAATACTTACTTTTACACTGTCTTCAGGTGATTAGGTGATGAAAACAAAATTCCACAAAATAAGGAATTTTTAGGGGCCAGTACGAAAAATCAGTTTTTTCCCTGTAACTTTTTTATTTTGCAACCAATCTGTAAACAGTTTTCGGATTTGAGTTAAGCACAAAGAGTATATTTTAAAAATTATGGTCCGTGGGGTCACTTTTTGACCCCTTATAGGAGTTTCAGAGGCCTGAAAAACAGTACTTTTAGTGTTCTCTTGATTTCATCGCGTAATTAGAGTTATCGTTCTTTGCACGCTTGGCGAGCGTAGAAAGCGAAAGTAAGCTTTGGTCCTGTTGGCTGCGTAGCTATACTTTTTCAACAAGCGCTCTGCTAGACTCGCCATGTATCCCATGATGGTTCCTTTCATTTTGCTATATCGAATATCACATCAAACATAAGAGATCTCAGTGTTTTAAGATATTTGACCGGGACTTTAGTACGAAACTAAATTCGCTGCCACCTAAAATGCGTAGAACAAAAATACGGGGGTGGATCCTCCAGTGTTTCGTAGACGGACTTTCATAAATTTAAGTCAATTTATGTAAAGTTAGAAGGTACAGGGGAAAAAAAAAAAAACATGAATCTCATTTCATGATCACAAAAAGCGTATTTTACAAGATGAATTAATTCTAAATAAAATTAAAATAAATTTGATGTTTGAAAAAGAAGATAAATATCTGAAAGGAACTTAACTAATCATAACAGAAGAAACAAATGACATCAAAGATATTTGAAGAACTTTTAGATAAAATGTATATCTTGTTTCTCCGATCACCAGAAAAGAAATTTTAGGCACTTCTGAATTTCTTGTTCTTGCCGATAAAGTTTATATCTTCTAGGTAAATGAGACAATGCCTTTTAAACTTTCCAGAAAGTTTTAATGGGGTGTTTTGTAAAGTATCCTGAAATTTTAGGTTAATACGATGTCTGGTTTAGAGTTTACATAAAAAATCTACGTTGCCATTGCGCAGGTGAAAAAGGGGGGGGGGGTAAAGAATGTTGATGTATACAAAGAATATACATTACAGAAATCTTAGCTTACTAAAGGATTTATTGTGTTCAAAAGGTCAAAGGTCAAAGGTCAAGGTCCTCTGAATAAAAAGGATGAAAGTTAGGGTTTTTTTTTTTGTTTTTTGTTTTTTGTTTTTTTTTTCCAGGTTTGAATTATATTAATGGTAAACAATAAAAGGCTAAGGAAGTAGAGTCGAAAAGCACTTCAATTTTCGTTGTACAACGAAAAAAGGTCTAGTTATTAGGGCTTTTCGACTTTTGGCGAAAAGCCCTATTGTTTTCGTCTTGTTTTATTAGGGCTTTTCGCTTTCAGGCGAAAAGCCCTATTGTTTTCGTCTTGTTTTATTAGGGCTTTTCGCTTTCAGGCGAAAAGCCCTATTGTTTTCGTCTTGTTTATTATTATTATTATTATACTGAACACTTTTTTCGTTCAGCATTTGAGGAGTACCTTTAAAAATAGGATTTTTTTCTTATAACCCCTAAATAGCAAATGTAAATATCTCGCGTATGTAAGGTTTTGAACTTCCGGTTTACTCACTTCCGGTTTCTACTAAAGAAAAACTAAAATATCCAAAGAAGCTAAAATCTCTCTCATTTTGAATGTCTAGACTCTCAAATTCAAGATATAAATTGTAGAGACCAATATCTACAAAAAAGTCAGCGACAGTGATTTTTGAGCACTGATACTTTCTGAGATATAAGACTTCAAAAATTCAAAAAGGGGGGATGAAAATTTTAAAAGTCAAAATTAAGGTTTTAAAATTATTTTGAGCATTGAAATACGTTAAGACTAGTTAGTTGAACATATACTGTAAGTTTCATATCGATTCGAGCCAAACTTCCGGTTGTAGGGGTCTTTGAAAATTGTCTATGGGAGTTTCTATGTTAAATTGAAATCAGTCGTGGCACGTTTTCTTTTAAAATAAGCAAGATATCCTTGTGAGATTTCAAGTGTAGAATGATCCTGATACGGTACCAACCTCATTAGGTCACTGAGAGATAATTCGGGAAAATAAGGGATTTCTAGGGGCCAACATTGAAAACATACTTTTTCCTGTAACTTTTTTATTCCTCAATGAATTTTTAAACAGTTTTCTATTCTGGGTTCAGATCAAAGAGAACAATCTAAAAATTATGGTCCGTGGGGTCACTTTTTGACCCCTTATAGGAGATACATAAGACTGAAATAACGTAATTTTTATTTACTTAAAAAATAATAGAGTAAGAGTTATCTCCCTTTGCACATCAGTTAACATGCTTACATACTTTTTAGGTTTCAAGTTTGGTATGCATATGACAAGTACTTCCGGTTTTATGAATCTCTAAATTTTTCTATGGGAGTTCCCATGTTAAATGGAAAATTGCACATTTCATGATATCTCTAAAAGTAATCAAGATATTCTTGTGAAAATTTAGTGTTATAATGGGTTTGATATTGTTTCAACCCCATTAGGGTTTGAAATTGAATTTCTGGAAAATAAGGGATATCTAGGGGCCAAAGTTGAAAACTGACCTTTGCCTATAACTTTTTTAATTCTGAATAAATTTTAAAACAGTTTTCTATTCTGGGTTTAGCTTAAAGAGTACAATCTAAAAATTATGGTCCGTGGGGCCACTTTTTGATCCCTTATAGGAGTTACAGAGGACTGAAATAATGTAATTTTTATTTATTTCAAAAAAAATGGAGTAAGAGTTATCTCCCTTTGCACATCTATCGGCAGGCTTACATACTCTTTAGGTTTCAAGTTTGGTATGCATATGACAAGTACTTTCGGTTTTATGATTCTCTGAATTTGTCTATGGGAGTTCCCATGTTAAATGGAAAAATGAACATGTCACGACATCTCCTAAACTAAATAAGATATTCTATTGAAAATTGACTGATATAATGACATTGATAATGTTTCAACGCAATAAGGGTTTGAAAATGAAATTCTGAAAAATAAGGGATTTCAAAGGGCTAATATTAAAAACTGATTTTCCCATGTAACTTTTTTATTTCTCAATGAATTTTTGAACAGTTTTCGGTTCTGAGTTCAGCATAAATGGTACAATTTGAAAATTATGGTCCGTGGGGTCACTTTTCGACCCCTTATAGGTGTTTTAGAGACCTGAAATATAGTAACTTTTAGTAATTTTCAAAATAACATTGTAAGAGTTACCTCCCTCTGCAGAGCTCTAGTGAGAATTACATACTCTTTAGGTTTCCATTTTTAAAAGCTCCTGAAGACTTGATCCGGTTTGATAATTCTTTTTATGTTTTTCATTTTGTTAGAGTTATCGCTCTTTAAGGTCCTCATGATTTTAAGCGTCGAAAAGCCCTCCGTTTTTGTTGAACGACAAAAAAGGTCTAGTTATTATTATTATTATTCTGACACTTTTTATGTCAAGGATTTAAAGAAATCTTGAAGAGATATATTTATTATTTTATAACCAACTAATAGACCATCCAAATGTCTCTGGAATGTAAGGTTTTGGACTTCCGGTTACGTCACTTCCGGTCTTTGGAAGTCAAAACCTATCTTTTTAATAGGAGCCAATATCTTTGTTAATTTGCAGATAATTTCTTTAAAATTTAAGGGATAGATTCTCGATAGTATTTCCTACAAAAAAGTTAGCGACAGTGATTTTTGACAACAGATACTTTTCGAGCTATAAGACTCCAAACATTGAAGAAGGGGGGGTGAAAATTTCAAAAGTAATAAATGATGGTCGAAAATATATACTGAGCATTGCAGATCGTTAAGAATGATAAATACAAGTTACACTGTAAGTTTCATGTCAGTCAGATCAGTACTTCCGGTTTTATGAGCCTTTGAAATTGTCTGTGGGAGTTTCTATGTTAAATTTGAAATCACGCATTTCACGTTTTCTCTAAAAGTAAACAAGATATTCTTTTGAAGTTCAGAATATAGAATGACTGTGACATTGTTCCGACCTGATTAACTTTTGAAATTGAAATTCGGGAACATAAGGGATTTCAAGGGGTCAAACCTGAAAATAGACTTTTCACTGTAACTTTTTTATTTCTTAACCAATTTTTAAACCGTTTTCGGTTTTGGCTTCAGCATTAAGAGTACAACGTAAAAATTATGGTCCGTGGGGTCACTTTTTGACCCCTTATAGGAGTTTCTGAGGACTGAAAAAACGTAATTTGTGTTTGTTAAAATAAATATAAAGTAAGAGTTATCTCTCTTTGCATGGTTGTTAGTACGCTTATTTACTGTACAGGTTTCAATTTTGGTGCACATACAAAAAGTATTTCCGGTTTTATTAATCTTTGAAAATTGTCTATGGGAGTTTCTATGTTAAATTTGAAATCATGCATTTCACGTTTTCTCCAAAAGTAAACAAGATATTCTTGTGAAATTCAGAATATAGAATGACTGTGACATTGTTCCGACCTGATTAAGTTTTGAAATTGAAATTCGGGAAAATAAGGGATTTCAAGAGGCCAAATCTGAAAACAGACTTTTCCCTGTTACTTTTTTATTTCTTAACCAAATTTTAAACCGTTTTCGGTTTTGAGTTTAGTATTAAGGGTACTATGTAAAACGTATGGTCCGTGGGGTCACTTTTTGACTCCTTATAGGAGTTTAAGTGGATTGATGTACAGTACTTTTTGTTAATTTTTAAATAGCCATGACAGAGTTATGTCTCTTTGAATAGCCCTTGATGGACATTTATACTTGTTATGTTTCCAGTTCAGTAGGGATCTCAAAGTACCTTTTGGTTTATGAACCCTATACATTTTTTATAATGGAAGATTGATTTCTCTTAAAGCTCCCAAATTTTTTAGGGGTCGAAAAGCCCTCCGTTTTTGTTGAACGACAAAAAAGGTCTAGTTATTATTATTATTATACTGAACACTTTTTTCGTTCAGCATTTGAAGAGTACCTTTAGAAGTAGGATTTTTTCCTTATAACCACTAAATAGGAAATGTGAATATCTCGCGTATGTAAGGTTTTGAACTTCTGGTCTCTTCACTTCCAGTTTCTACTTCAGAAAAACTAAAATACCTAAAGAAGCTAAAATCTTTCTCATTCTGAATGTCTAGATTCTCAAATTCAAGATATAAATTCTAGAGACAAATACCTACAAAAAAGTCAGCGATGGTGATTTTCGACCACTGATACTTTCTGAGATATAAGACTTCAAACATTGAAAAAGGGGGGATGAAATTTTTAAAAGTCACAATTAAGGTTTGAAAATCATTTTGAGCATTGAAATTCCTTAAAACTAATCAGTTGAACATATACTGTAAGTTTCATATCGATCCGAGCCGAACTTCCGGTTTTAGGGGTCTTTGAAAATTGTCTATGGGAGTTTCTATGTTAAATTGAAATCAGTCGTGGCACGTTTTCTCTTAAAATAATCAAGATATTCTTGTGAGATTTTAAGTGTAGAATGACCTTGATGCGGTAACGACCTCATTAGGTCATGAAAAGATAATTCGGGAAAAAAAGGGATTTCTAGGGGCCAACATTGAAAACATACTTTTTCCTGTAACTTGTTTATTTCTCAATGATTTTTTAAACAGTTTTCTATTCTGGGTTCAGATCAAAAACAACAATCTAAAAAATATGGTCCGTGGGGTCACTTTTTGACCCTTTTTAGGAGTTACAGAAGACTGAAATAATGTAATTTTTATTCATTTCAAAAGTAATTGTGTAAGAGTTATCTCCCTTTGAACATTAGTTTACAGGCTTGCATACTCTTTAGGTTTCAAGTTTGGTATGCATATGATAAGTACTTCCGGTTTTCTGAATCTCTAAATTTTTCTATGGGAGTTCCCATGTTAAATGGAAAAATGCACATGTCACGATATCTCCTAAACTAAATAAGATATTCTTGTGAAAATTGAGTGATGTAATGACTTTGATAATATTTCAACCCAATAAGGGTCTGAAAATGATATTCTGAAAAATAAGGGATTTCAAGGGGCTAATATTGAAAACTGATTTCCCAATGTAACTTTTTTATTTCTAAATGAATTTTTGAACAGTTTTCGATTTCGAGTTCAGCATAAAGGGTACAGTTTAAAAATTATGGTCCGTGGGGTCACTTTTTGACCCCTTATAGGAGTTACAGAAGACTGAAATAATGTAATTTTTATTTATTTAAAAAATAATGGAGTAAGAGTTATCTCCCTTTGAATATCAATTAACAGTCTTATATACTCTTTAGGTTTCAAGTTTGGTATACATATGACAAGTACTTCCGGTTTTATGAATCTCTAAATTTGTCTATGGGAGTTCTCATGTTAAATGGAAAATTGCACATTTCACCATATCTCTTAAAGTAATCAAGATATTCTTGTGATAATTAAGTGGTATAAAGACTGTGATATTGTTTCAATCCCATTAGGGTTTGAAAATGAATTTCTGGAAAATGAGGGATTTCTAGGGGTCAAAATTGAAAACTGACCTTTGCCCATAACTTTTTTAATTCTTGATGAATTTTTGAACAGTTTTCTCTTCTGAGTTTAGCTTGAAGAGTGCAATCTAAAAATAATGGTCTGTGGGGTCACTTTTTGACCCCTTATAGGAGTTGCAGAGGACTGAAATAATGTATGTTTTATTGATTTCAAAGATGATGAAGTAAGAGTTATCCCCCTTTGCACATCTGTTGAAAGGCTTATAAACTCTTTAAGTTTCAAGTTTGGTGTGCATATGACAAGTACTTCCGGTTTTATGAATCTCAGTATTTGTCTATGGGAGTTCCCATGTTAAATGGAAAATTGCACATGTCACGATATCTCCTTAACTAAATAAGATATTCTTGTGAAAATTGAGTGATATAATGACTTTGATAATGCTTTCAACCCAATAAGGGTCTGAAAATGAAATTCTGAAAAATAAGGGATTTCAAGGGGCTAATATTGAAAACCGATTTTCCCATGTAACTTTTTTATTTCTAAATGAATTTTTTAACAGTTTTCGATTTCGAGTTCACCATAAAGGGTACAGTTTAAAAATTATGGTCCGTGGGGTCACTTTTTGACCCCTTATAGGTGTTTTAGACACCTGAAAAATAGTGACTTTTAGTAATTTTCAAAATGACATTGTAAGAGTTACCCCCCTTTGCAGAGCTCTAGTAAGAATTACATGTTCTTTAGGTTTCTATTTTTATAAGCTCCTGAAGACTTGATCCGGTGTGATTATTTTTTTATGTTTTTCATTTTGTTAGAGTTATCCCTCTTTAAGATCCTTGTGATTTTAAGCGTCGAAAAGCCCTCCGTTTTTGTTGAACGACAAAAAAGGTCTAGTTATTAGGGCTTTTCGACTTTTGGCGAAAAGCCCTATTGTTTTCGTCTTGTTTTATTATTATTATTATTATTATTATACCTAACACTTTTACGTTTCGAATTTCAAGAAAACCTTTGGTTATATGTATATTATAATAAAACCGTTAGACAGCTTATCTAAATCTCTCCCGTATGTAAGGTTTTGTACTTCCGGAAACTTCACTTCCGGTATTTACAAGTAGAAAACTCAGATTTCTTTAGGAGCTTAAACAATTCTTATTTTATATGGAAATTCATTCAAATTTTAGGAATAGATTCTTCAAAGGAAATCCTACGAAAAAGTTAGCGACAGCGTTGTTGTACCTATGATACACTTTTGTGTTGTAAGACTCCAAAGTTAAGAAAAAGGGGGGATGGAAATTTTAAAATTTCAAAACCATGTAGGAAAAATATTTTGAAGACTACATATTGTTACAAGTGATTAATAGAACATGTACTATAAGTTTCAAGTCAATCCAAGCAGAACTTTCGGTTTTATGAGTCCCCAAATATTGTCTATGAGAGTTTCTATGTTAAATTGAAATCACGCATGTTCCATTATTTCAGAAAGGAAGCAAGCAATTCTTGTCATATTTAAGTGGAATACTTACTTTTACACTGTCTTCAGGTGATTAGGTGATGAAAACAAAATTCTACAAAATAAGGGATTTTTAGGGGCCAGTACAAAAAAACAGTTTTTCCCTGTAACTTTTTTTATTTCGCAACCAATCTGTAAACAGTTTTCAGATTTGAGTTAAGCACGAAGAGTACATTTTAAAAATTATGGTCCGTGGGGTCACTTTTTGACCCCTTATAGGAGTTTCAGAGGCCTGAAAAACAGTACTTTTAGAGTTCTCTTGATTTTATCGCGTAATTAGAGTTATCGTTCTTTGCACGGTTGGCGAGCGTAGAAAGCGAAAGTAAGGTTTGGTCCTGTTGGCTGCGTAGCTATACTTTTTCAACAAGCGCTCTGCTAGACTCGCCATGTATCCCATAATGGTTCCTTTCATTTTGCTACATCGAATATCACATCAAACATAAGAGATCTCGGTGTTTTAAGATATTTGACCGGGACTTTAGTACGAAACTAAATTCGCTGCCACCTAAAATGCGTAGAACAAAAATACGGGGGTGGATTCTCAAGTGTTTCGTAGACGGACTTTCATAAATTAAAGTCAAATCATGTAAAGTTAGAAGGTACAGGAAAAAAAAAAAAAAACATGAATCTCATTTCAGGATCACAAAAAGCATATTTTACAAGATGAATTAATTCTAAATAAAATTAAAATAAATTTGAGGTTTGAAAAAGAAGATAAATATCTGAAAGGAAATTAACTAATCATAACAGAAGAAACAAATGACATCAAAGATATTTGAAGAAGTTCTAGACAAAATGTATATCTTGTTTCTCCGATCACCAGAAAAGAAATTTTAGGCACTTCTGAATTTCTTGTTCTTGCCGATAAAGTTTATATCTTCTAGGTAAATGAGACAATGCCTTTTAAACTTTCCAGAAAGTTTTTATGGGGTGTTTTGTAAAGTATTCTGAAATTTTAGGTTAATGCGATGTCTGGTTTAGAGTTTGGAGAAAAAATCTACGTAGCCATTGCGCAGGGGAAAAAGAGGGGGGGGGGGTGAAAGTAAAGTATGTTTATGTATATAAAGAATATACATTACAGAAATCTTAGCTTACTAAAGGGTTTATTGTGTTCAAAAGGTCAAAGGTCAAGGTCCTCTGAATAAAAAGGATGAAAGTAAGTTGTTTTTTTTTTTTTTTTTCCCCAGGTTTGAATTATATCATAAATAATAAAAGGCTAAGGGAGTAGAGTCGAAAAGCACTTTAATCTTCGTTGAACAACGAAAAAAGGTCTAGTTATTAGGGCTTTTCGACTTTTGGCGAAAAGCCCTATTGTTTTCGTCTTGTTTTATTATTATTATTATTATTATTATACCTAACACTTTTACGTTTCGGATTTCAAGAAAACCTTTGGTTATATGTATATTATAATAAAACCGTTAGACAGCTTATCTAAATCTCTCCCGTATGTAAGGTTTTGTACTTCCGGAAACTTCACTTCCGGTATTTACAAGTAGAAAACTCAGATTTCTTTAGGAGCTTAAACAATTCTTATTTTATATGGAAATTCATTCAAATTTTAGGAATAGATTCTTCAAAGGAAATCCTACGAAAAAGTTAGCGACAGCGTTGTTGTACCTATGATACACTTTTGTGTTGTAAGACTCCAAAGTTAAGAAAAAGGGGGGATGGAAATTTTAAAATTTCAAAACCATGTAGGAAAAATATTTTGAAGACTACATATTGTTACAAGTGATTAATAGAACATGTACTATAAGTTTCAAGTCAATCCAAGCAGAACTTTCGGTTTTATGAGTCCCCAAATATTGTCCATGAGAGTTTCTATGTTAAATTGAAATCACGCATGTTCCATTATTTCAGAAAGGAAGCAAGCAATTCTTGTCATATTTAAGTGGAATACTTACTTTTACACTGTCTTCAGGTGATTAGGTGATGAAAACAAAATTCTACAAAATAAGGGATTTTTAGGGGCCAGTACAAAAAAACAGTTTTTCCCTGTAACTTTTTTTATTTCGCAACCAATCTGTAAACAGTTTTCAGATTTGAGTTAAGCACGAAGAGTACATTTTAAAAATTATGGTCCGTGGGGTCACTTTTTGACCCCTTATAGGAGTTTCAGAGGCCTGAAAAACAGTACTTTTAGAGTTCTCTTGATTTTATCGCGTAATTAGAGTTATCGTTCTTTGCACGGTTGGCGAGCGTAGAAAGCGAAAGTAAGGTTTGGTCCTGTTGGCTGCGTAGCTATACTTTTTCAACAAGCGCTCTGCTAGACTCGCCATGTATCCCATAATGGTTCCTTTCATTTTGCTACATCGAATATCACATCAAACATAAGAGATCTCGGTGTTTTAAGATATTTGACCGGGACTTTAGTACGAAACTAAATTCGCTGCCACCTAAAATGCGTAGAACAAAAATACGGGGGTGGATTCTCAAGTGTTTCGTAGACGGACTTTCATAAATTAAAGTCAAATCATGTAAAGTTAGAAGGTACAGGAAAAAAAAAAAAAACATGAATCTCATTTCAGGATCACAAAAAGCATATTTTACAAGATGAATTAATTCTAAATAAAATTAAAATAAATTTGAGGTTTGAAAAAGAAGATAAATATCTGAAAGGAAATTAACTAATCATAACAGAAGAAACAAATGACATCAAAGATATTTGAAGAAGTTCTAGACAAAATGTATATCTTGTTTCTCCGATCACCAGAAAAGAAATTTTAGGCACTTCTGAATTTCTTGTTCTTGCCGATAAAGTTTATATCTTCTAGGTAAATGAGACAATGCCTTTTAAACTTTCCAGAAAGTTTTTATGGGGTGTTTTGTAAAGTATTCTGAAATTTTAGGTTAATGCGATGTCTGGTTTAGAGTTTGGAGAAAAAATCTACGTAGCCATTGCGCAGGGGAAAAAGAGGGGGGGGGGGTGAAAGTAAAGTATGTTTATGTATATAAAGAATATACATTACAGAAATCTTAGCTTACTAAAGGGTTTATTGTGTTCAAAAGGTCAAAGGTCAAGGTCCTCTGAATAAAAAGGATGAAAGTAAGTTGTTTTTTTTTTTTTTTTTCCCCAGGTTTGAATTATATCATAAATAATAAAAGGCTAAGGGAGTAGAGTCGAAAAGCACTTTAATCTTCGTTGAACAACGAAAAAAGGTCTAGTTATTAGGGCTTTTCGACTTTTGGCGAAAAGCCCTATTGTTTTCGTCTTGTTTTATTATTATTATTATTATTATTATACCTAACACTTTTACGTTTCGGATTTCAAGAAAACCTTTGGTTATATGTATATTATAATAAAACCGTTAGACAGCTTATCTAAATCTCTCCCGTATGTAAGGTTTTGTACTTCCGGAAACTTCACTTCCGGTATTTACAAGTAGAAAACTCAGATTTCTTTAGGAGCTTAAACAATTCTTATTTTATATGGAAATTCATTCAAATTTTAGGAATAGATTCTTCAAAGGAAATCCTACGAAAAAGTTAGCGACAGCGTTGTTGTACCTATGATACACTTTTGTGTTGTAAGACTCCAAAGTTAAGAAAAAGGGGGGATGGAAATTTTAAAATTTCAAAACCATGTAGGAAAAATATTTTGAAGACTACATATTGTTACAAGTGATTAATAGAACATGTACTATAAGTTTCAAGTCAATCCAAGCAGAACTTTCGGTTTTATGAGTCCCCAAATATTGTCCATGAGAGTTTCTATGTTAAATTGAAATCACGCATGTTCCATTATTTCAGAAAGGAAGCAAGCAATTCTTGTCATATTTAAGTGGAATACTTACTTTTACACTGTCTTCAGGTGATTAGGTGATGAAAACAAAATTCTACAAAATAAGGGATTTTTAGGGGCCAGTACAAAAAAACAGTTTTTCCCTGTAACTTTTTTTATTTCGCAACCAATCTGTAAACAGTTTTCAGATTTGAGTTAAGCACGAAGAGTACATTTTAAAAATTATGGTCCGTGGGGTCACTTTTTGACCCCTTATAGGAGTTTCAGAGGCCTGAAAAACAGTACTTTTAGAGTTCTCTTGATTTTATCGCGTAATTAGAGTTATCGTTCTTTGCACGGTTGGCGAGCGTAGAAAGCGAAAGTAAGGTTTGGTCCTGTTGGCTGCGTAGCTATACTTTTTCAACAAGCGCTCTGCTAGACTCGCCATGTATCCCATAATGGTTCCTTTCATTTTGCTACATCGAATATCACATCAAACATAAGAGATCTCGGTGTTTTAAGATATTTGACCGGGACTTTAGTACGAAACTAAATTCGCTGCCACCTAAAATGCGTAGAACAAAAATACGGGGGTGGATTCTCAAGTGTTTCGTAGACGGACTTTCATAAATTAAAGTCAAATCATGTAAAGTTAGAAGGTACAGGAAAAAAAAAAAAACATGAATCTCATTTCAGGATCACAAAAAGCATATTTTACAAGATGAATTAATTCTAAATAAAATTAAAATAAATTTGAGGTTTGAAAAAGAAGATAAATATCTGAAAGGAAATTAACTAATCATAACAGAAGAAACAAATGACATCAAAGATATTTGAAGAAGTTCTAGACAAAATGTATATCTTGTTTCTCCGATCACCAGAAAAGAAATTTTAGGCACTTCTGAATTTCTTGTTCTTGCCGATAAAGTTTATATCTTCTAGGTAAATGAGACAATGCCTTTTAAACTTTCCAGAAAGTTTTTATGGGGTGTTTTGTAAAGTATTCTGAAATTTTAGGTTAATGCGATGTCTGGTTTAGAGTTTGGAGAAAAAATCTACGTAGCCATTGCGCAGGGGAAAAAGAGGGGGGGGGGTGAAAGTAAAGTATGTTTATGTATATAAAGAATATACATTACAGAAATCTTAGCTTACTAAAGGGTTTATTGTGTTCAAAAGGTCAAAGGTCAAGGTCCTCTGAATAAAAAGGATGAAAGTAAGTTGTTTTTTTTTTTTTTCCCCCAGGTTTGAATTATATCATAAATAATAAAAGGCTAAGGGAGTAGAGTCGAAAAGCACTTTAATCTTCGTTGAACAACGAAAAAAGGTCTAGTTATTATTATTATACTGAACACTTTTTTCGTTCAGCATTTGAGGAGTACCTTTAAAAATAGGATTTTTCTCTGATAACCACTAAATAGCAAATGTAAATATCTCGCGTATGTAAGGTATTGAACTTCAGGTTTAGTCACTTCCGGTTTCTACTAAAGAAAAACTGAAATACCTAAAGAAGCTGAAATCTTTCTAATTTTGAATGTCTAGACTCTCAAATTCAAGATATAAATGCTAGACACGAATACCTACAAAAAAGTTAGCGACGGTGATTTTCGAGCACTGATAGATTCTGAGATATAAGACTTCAAACATTCAAAAAGGAGGGATGAAATTTTTAAAAGTGAAAATTCAGGTTTGAAAATTATTTTGAGCATTGAAATACCTTAAGACAAGTAAGTTGAACATATACTGTAAGTTTCATATCGATCCGATCCGAACTTCCGGTTTTAGGGGTCTTTGAAAATTGTCTATGGGAGTTTCTATGTTAAATTGAAATCAGTCGTGGCACGTTTTCTCTTAAAATAATCAAGATATTCTTGTGAGATTTTAAATGTAAAATGATCTTGATACGGTACCGACCTCATTAGGTCATGAAAAGGAAATACGGGAAAATAAGGGAGTTCTAGGGGCCAACATTGAAAACATACTTTTTCCTGTAACTTTTTTATTTCTCAATGAATTTTGAAACTGTCTTCAATTCTGGGTTCAGATCAAAGAGAACAATCTAAAAATTATGGTCCGTGGGGTCACTTTTTGACCCCTTATAGGACTTACAGAAGACTGTAATGATGTAATTTTTATTTATTTAAAAAATAATGGAGTAAGAGTTATCTCCCTTTGAACATCAGCTAACAGGCTTACATACTCTTCAGGTTTCAAGTTTGGTATGCATATGACAAGTACTTCCGGTTTTATGAATCTCTGAATTTGTCTATGGGATTTCTCATGTTAAATGGAAAATTTGACATATCACGATATCTCTTTAAGTCATCAAGATATTCTTGTGAAAATTTAGTGATATAATGACTGTGATATTGTTTCAGCCCCATTAGGGTTTGAAAGTAAATTTCTGAAAAATAAGAGATTTCTAGAGGCCAACGTTGAAAACTGACCTTTGCCCATAACTATTTTAATTCTTAATGAATTTTTGAACAGTTTTCTATTCTGGGTTTAGCTGAAAGAGTACAATCTAAAAATTATTGTCCGTGGGGTCACTTTTTGACCCCTTATAGAAGCTACAGAGGACTGAAATAATGAAATTTTTATTCATTTCAAATATGATAAAGCAAGAGTTATCTCCCTTTGCACATCTGTTGGTTGGCTTACATACTCTTTAAGTTTCAAGTTTGGTATGCATCTGATAAGTACTTCCGGTTTTCTGAATCTCTGAATCTGTCTATGTGAGTTCCAATGTTATATGGGAAAACGCACATGTCACGATATCTCCTAAACTAAATAAGATATTCTTGTGAAAATTGAGTGATATAATTACTTTGATAATGTTACAACGCCATGAGGGTCTGAAACTGAAATTCTGAAAAATAAGGGATTTCAAGGGGCTAATATTGAAAACTGATTTTCCCATGTAACTTTTTTATTTCTCAATGAATTTTTGAACAGTTTTCGATTCTGAGTTCAGCATAAAGGGTACAATTTAAAAATTGTGGTCCGTTGGGTCACTTTTTGACCCCTTATAGGTGTTTTAGAGACCTGAAATTAAGTAAGTTTTAGTAATTTCAGAAATAACAATGTAAGAGTTATGCCCCTTTGCAGAGCTCTATTGAGAATTACATACTCGTTAGGTTTTAACTTTTATAAGCTTCTTAAAACTCGATCCGGTCTGATCATTATTTTTTGTTTTTCATTTTGTTAGAGTTATCACTCTTTAAGGGCCTTGAGATTTGAAGCGTCGAAATGCCCTCCGTTTTTGTTGAACAAAAAAAAGGTCTAGCTATTATTAGGGCTTTTCGCTTTCAGGCGAAAAGCCCTATTGTTTTCGTCTTTTTTATTATTATTATTATTATTATTAGGGCTTTTTGCTTTCAGGCGAAAAGCCCTATTGTTTTCGTCTTGTTTATTAGGGCTTTTCGACTTTTGGCGAAAAGCCCTATTGTTTTCGTCTTGTTTTATTAGGGCTTTTCGACTTTTGGCGAAAAGCCCTATTGTTTTCGTCTTGTTTTATTATTATTATTATTCTGAACACTTTTTCGTTTCTGATTTAAGGAAAACCTTTAATGTTATTGATCTTTTTTTATAACCCTTTGTTAGCAAATATAAATGTCTCGCGTATGTTAGGTTTTGTACTTCCGGTTACCTTACTTTCGGTTTAAATACGCCAAAAACTGATTTTTAGAAAAGAACATGAAACTCTCTTATCTTACAATCAAACTTATTCAAATTTTAAATATGAATTCTTCTGTTCATTTCCTACAGAAAACTTAGCGACAGCATTTTCCTATCTTTTATACTTTTTGAGATATATGACTCCAGAAATGAGAGAAGGGGGGATGAATGTCATAAAATCTTAAATCGATGAATAAAAATAAACTTTAAGATAACATGTCGTTTAGAATGATAACATTAAGATATATATTAAGTTTCAAGTCAATCTGACCAGTACTTCCGGTTTTAGGAGTGTCTGAAAACTGTCTATGGGAATTCCTATGTTAAATTTGAAATCAAACGTGCAACTTTTTCTCAAAAGGGAAGCTAAGGATTTTTATGGGATTTTAAGTGGATTATCACAATACTGTTACAATGATCGGATAAGGTTATAGAAGTTCAATTCTGAAAAATAAGGGACTGATAGGGATCATTGCAGAAAACAACCCTTTTCTTATAACTTTTTTATTTTCCTTCCAATTTCAAAACCGTTTTCTGTTTTGTATTCAGCATTAAGAGTACAATTTAAAAATTATGGTCCGTGGGGTAACTATTTGACCCCTTATAGGAGTTACAGAAGACTGAAATGACGTAATTTTTATTTATTTAAAAAATAATGGAGTAAGAGTTATCTCCCTTTGAACATCAGCTAACAGGCTTACATACTCTTCAGGTTTCAAGTTTGGTATGCATATGACAAGTACTTCCGGTTTTATGAATCTCTGAATTTGTCTATGGGATTTCTCATGTTAAATGGAAAATTTGACATATCACGATATCTCTTTAAGTCATCAAGATATTCTTGTGAAAATTTAGTGATATAATGACTGTGATATTGTTTCAACCCCATTAGGGTTTGAAAGTAAATTTCTGAAAAATAAGAGATTTCTAGAGGCCAACGTTGAAAACTGACCTTTGCCCATAACTATTTTAATTCTTAATGAATTTTTGAACAGTTTTCTATTCTGGGTTTAGCTGAAAGAGTACAATCTAAAAATTATTGTCCGTGGGGTCACTTTTTGACCCCTTATAGAAGCTACAGAGGACTGAAATAATGAAATTTTTATTCATTTCAAATATGATAAAGCAAGAGTTATCTCCCTTTGCACATCTGTTGGTTGGCTTACATACTCTTTAAGTTTCAAGTTTGGTATGCATCTGATAAGTACTTCCGGTTTTCTGAATCTCTGAATCTGTCTATGTGAGTTCCAATGTTATATGGGAAAACGCACATGTCACGATATCTCCTAAACTAAATAAGATATTCTTGTGAAAATTGAGTGATATAATTACTTTGATAATGTTACAACGCCATGAGGGTCTGAAACTGAAATTCTGAAAAATAAGGGATTTCAAGGGGCTAATATTGAAAACTGATTTTCCCATGTAACTTTTTTATTTCTCAATGAATTTTTGAACAGTTTTCGATTCTGAGTTCAGCATAAAGGGTACAATTTAAAAATTGTGGTCCGTTGGGTCACTTTTTGACCCCTTATAGGTGTTTTAGAGACCTGAAATTAAGTAAGTTTTAGTAATTTCAGAAATAACAATGTAAGAGTTATGCCCCTTTGCAGAGCTCTATTGAGAATTACATACTCGTTAGGTTTTAACTTTTATAAGCTTCTTAAAACTCGATCCGGTCTGATCATTATTTTTTGTTTTTCATTTTGTTAGAGTTATCACTCTTTAAGGGCCTTGAGATTTGAAGCGTCGAAATGCCCTCCGTTTTTGTTGAACAAAAAAAAGGTCTAGCTATTATTAGGGCTTTTCGCTTTCAGGCGAAAAGCCCTATTGTTTTCGTCTTTTTTATTATTATTATTATTATTATTAGGGCTTTTTGCTTTCAGGCGAAAAGCCCTATTGTTTTCGTCTTGTTTATTAGGGCTTTTCGACTTTTGGCGAAAAGCCCTATTGTTTTCGTCTTGTTTTATTAGGGCTTTTCGACTTTTGGCGAAAAGCCCTATTGTTTTCGTCTTGTTTTATTATTATTATTATTCTGAACACTTTTTCGTTTCTGATTTAAGGAAAACCTTTAATGTTATTGATCTTTTTTTATAACCCTTTGTTAGCAAATATAAATGTCTCGCGTATGTTAGGTTTTGTACTTCCGGTTACCTTACTTTCGGTTTAAATACGCCAAAAACTGATTTTTAGAAAAGAACATGAAACTCTCTTATCTTACAATCAAACTTATTCAAATTTTAAATATGAATTCTTCTGTTCATTTCCTACAGAAAACTTAGCGACAGCATTTTCCTATCTTTTATACTTTTTGAGATATATGACTCCAGAAATGAGAGAAGGGGGGATGAATGTCATAAAATCTTAAATCGATGAATAAAAATAAACTTTAAGATAACATGTCGTTTAGAATGATAACATTAAGATATATATTAAGTTTCAAGTCAATCTGACCAGTACTTCCGGTTTTAGGAGTGTCTGAAAACTGTCTATGGGAATTCCTATGTTAAATTTGAAATCAAACGTGCAACTTTTTCTCAAAAGGGAAGCTAAGGATTTTTATGGGATTTTAAGTGGATTATCACAATACTGTTACAATGATCGGATAAGGTTATAGAAGTTCAATTCTGAAAAATAAGGGACTGATAGGGATCATTGCAGAAAACAACCCTTTTCTTATAACTTTTTTATTTTCCTTCCAATTTCAAAACCGTTTTCTGTTTTGTATTCAGCATTAAGAGTACAATTTAAAAATTATGGTCCGTGGGGTAACTATTTGACCCCTTATAGGAGTTACAGAAGACTGAAATGACGTAATTTTTAATTATTTCAAAAATAATGGAGTAAGAGTTATCTCCCTTGGAACATCAGTTAACAGGCTTGCATACTCTTTAGATTTCAAGTTTGGTATGCATATGACAAGTACTTTCAGTTCTATAAATCTCTGAAATTGTCTATGGGAGTTCCCATGTTAAATGGGAAATTGCACATTTCACGATATCTCTTAAAGTAATCAAGATATTCTTGTGAAAATATAGTGATATAATGACTGTCATATAGATTCAACCCCATTAGGGTTTGAAAATGCATTTCTGGAAAATAAGGGGTTTCTAGGGGCCAACGTTGAAAACTGACCTTTGCCCATAACTTTTTAAATTCTTAATGATTTCTTGAACCGTTTTCTATTCTGGGTTTAGCTTAAAGAGTACAATCTAAAAATTATGGTCCGTGTGGTCACTTTTTGACCCCTTATAAGAGTTACAGAGGACTGAAATAATAAAATTTTTATGTATTTCAAATATGATGAAATAAGAGTTATGTCCCTTTGCACATCTGTTGGCGGGCTTACATACACTTTAGATTTCAAGTTTAGTATGCACATGGCAAGTACTTCCGGTTTTATGAATCTCTGAATTTGTCTAGGGGAGTTCCCATGTTAAATGGAAAACTGCACATGTCACGATATCTCCTAAAGTAAATATGATATTCTTGTGAAAATTGAGTGATATAATGACTTTGATAATGTTTCAACCCAATAAGGGTCTGAAAATGAAATTCTGAAAAATAAGGGATTTCAAGGGGCTAATATTGAAAACTGGTTTTCCCATGTAACATTTTTATTTCTAATTGAATTTTTAAAACGTTTTCGATCCCGAGTTCAACATAAAAGGCACAATTTAAATATAATGGTCCGTGGGGTTACTTTTTGACCCCTTGTAGGTGTTTTAGAGACCTGAAATAAGGAACTTTTAGTAATTCCAAAAATTACAATGTAAGAGTTATCCCGCTTTGCAGAGCTCTAGTAAGAATTACATACTCTCTATGTTTCAATTTTAATCAGCTTCTGAAAACTTGATCCTGTTTGATTATTTTCTTTTTTATGTTTTTCCTTTTCATAGAGTTATCGCTTTTTAAGGTCATTGAAATTTAAAGAGTCGAAAAGCCCTCCGTTTTTGTTGAACGACAAAAAAGGTCTAGTTATTATTAGGGCTTTTCGCTTTCAGGCGAAAAGCCCTATTGTTTTCGTCTTTTTTATTATTATTATTATTCTGAACACTTTTTCGTCTTAGATTTTAGGAGAACATTTAGATATATACATTTTATATTACATGTATAACTGTCTTATAGAACATGAAAATATCTCCCGTATGTAAGGTTTTGGAAATCAGATTACGTCACTTCCGGTTTCCACCAAGAAAAAACAGAAATTCCTAAGAAAGGTAATATTTTTTTTCATTTTGATACCCATGCCTCCCAATTTAAAGATATAAATTCTAGATACCAATATCTAGAAAAAAGTAAGCGACGGTGATTTTTGACCATTGATACTTTTTGAAATATACGACTTGAAACATTGAAAAAGGGGGGATGAATTTTATAAAGTCATAATTAACGACAGCAAAATAATTCTGACCATTGACCTATGTTAGGACTGATGAGTAGAAGATACACTGTAAGTTTCATGTCAATCCGAGCGGAACTTCCGGTTTTAGGGGTCTTTGAAAATTGTCTATGGGAGTTTCTATGTTAAATTGAAATCACGCATGTCACGTTTTCTCTTAAAATAATCATGATATTCTGATGAAATTTTAAGTACAGAATGACTTTGACACTGTTCCGACCTGAAAATATTTTAAAAATGAAATTCGGGAAAATAAGGGACTTCAAGGGGCCAACATTGAAAACAGACCTTTGTCCGTAACTTTTTTATTTCTCAATAAATTTTTAAACAGTTTTCAGATTTGAGTTAAGCATAAAGAGTTCAATCTAAAAATAATGGTCCGTGGGGACACTTTTTGACCCCTTATAGGAGTTATAGAGGACTTAAATAATGAAATTTTTATTTATTTCAGAAATAATGGAGTAAGAGTTATCTCCCTTTGAACATCAGTTAAATGCCTACATACTCTTTAGGATTCAAGTTTGGTATGCATATGACAAGTACTTCCGGTTTTATGAATCTCTAAATTTGTCTATGGGAGTTCTCATGTTAAATTGAAAATTGCACATTTCACAATATTTCTTAAAGTAATCAAGATATTCTTGTGAAAATTGAGTGATATAATGACTGTGATATTGTTTCAATCCCATTAGGGTTTGAAAATGGATTTCTGGAAAATAAGGGATTTGTAGGGGCCAAAGTTGAAAACTGACCTTTGCCCATAACTTTTATAATTTCTAATGAATCTTTGAACAGTTTTCTATTCTGAGTTTAGCTTAAAGAGTACAATCTAAAAATTATGGTCCGTGGGATCACTTTTTGACCCCTTATAGGTGTTTTAGACACCTGAAATATAGTAACCTTTAGTAATTTTCAAAATAATGTTGTAAGAGTTACCGCCGCTTTGCAGAGCTCTAGTGAGAATGACATACTCTTTAGGTTTCCATTTTTGTAAGCTCCTGAAGACTTGATCCGGTTTGATTCTGTTTTTTAATGTTTTTCATTTTGTTAGAGTTATCGCTCTTTAAAGTCCTTGTGATTTCAAGCGTCGAAAAGCCCTCCGTTTTTGTTGAACGACAAAAAAGGTCTAGTTAGGGCTTTTCGCTTCCAGGCGAAAAGCCCTATTGTTTTCGTCTTTTTAGGGCTTTTCGCTTTCAGGCGAAAAGCCCTATTGTTTTCGTCTTTATTATTATTATTAGGGCTTTTCGCTTTCAGGCGAAAAGCCCTATTGTTTTCGTCTTTTTTATTATTATTATTATTATTATACTGAACACTTTTTTCGTTCAGCATTTAAGGAGTACCTTTAAAAATAGGATTTTTCTCTTATAACCGCTAAATAGGAAATGTAAATATCTCGCGTATGTAAGGTATTGAACTTCCGGTTTAGTCACTTCCGGTTTCTACTAAATAAAAACTGATAAACATAAAGAAGCTAAAATCTTTCTCACTTTGATTGTCTAGACTCTCAAATTCAAGACATAAATTCTAGAGACCAATACCTACAAAAAAGTTAGCGGTGGTGATTTTCGTCCACTGATACTTTCTGAGATATAAGACTTCAAACATTGAAAAAGGGGGGATGAAATTTTTAAAAGTCAAAATTAAGGTTTGAAAATTATTTTGAGCATAGGAATATGTTAAGACTAATAAGTAGAATATATACTGTAAGTTTCATATCGATCCAAGAAGAACTTCCGGTTTTAGGGGTCTTTGAAAATTGTCTATGGGAGTTTCTATGTTAAATTGAAATCAGTCGTGGCACGTTTTCTCTTAAAATAATCAAGATATTCTTGTGAGATTTTAAGTGTAGAATGACCTTAATACGGAACCGACCTCATTAGGTCATGAAAAGGTAATTTGGGAAAATAAGGGATTTCTAGGGGCCAACATTGAAAACATACTTTTTCCTGTAACTTTTTTATTTCTCAATGAATTTTTAAACAGTTTTCTATTCTTGGTTCAAATCAAAGAGAGCAATCTTAAAATTATGGTCCGTGGGGTCACTTTTTGACCCCTTATAGGAGTTACAGAAGACTGAAATAATGTATTTTTTATTTATTTCAAAAATAATGGAGTAAGAGTTATCTGCCTTTGAACATCAGTTAACAGGCTTACATACTCTTTAGGTTTCACGTTTGGTATGCATATGTCAAGTACTTCCGGTTTTATGAATCTCTAAATTTGTCTATGGGAGTTCTCATGTTAAATGGAAAATTGCACATTTCACGATATCTCTTAAAGTAATCAAGATATTCTTGTGAAAATTTAGTGATATAATGATTGTGATATTCTTTCAACCCCATTAGGGTTTAAAAATTAATTTCTTGAAAATAAGGGATTTCTAGGGGCCAAAGATGAAAACTGACCTTTGTCCATAACTGTTTTAATTCTTAATGAATTTCTGAACAGTTTTCTATTCTGGGTTTACCATAAAGAGTACAATCTAAATATTATGGTCCGTGGGGTCACTTTTTGACCCCTAAAAAGGAGTTACAGAAGACTGAAATAATGAAATTTTTATTTATTTCAAATATGATAAAGTCAGAGTTATCTCCCTTTCCACATCTGTTGGCGGGCTTACATACTATTTAGGTTTCAAGTTTGGTATGCATATGACAAGTACTTCCGGTTTTATGAATCTCTGTATTTGTCTATGGGAGTTCCCATGTTAAATGGAAAAATGCACATGTCACGATATCTCCTAAACTAAATAAGATATTCTTGTGAAAAGTGAGTGATACAATGACTTTAATATTGTTTCAACCCCATTAGGGTCTGAAAATGAAATTCTGAAAAATAAGGGATTTCAAGGGGCTAATATTGAAAACTGATTTTCCCATGTAACTTTTTTATTTGTAAATGAATTTTTGAACAGTTTTCGATTCCGAGTTCAGCATAAAGGGTAAAATTAAAAAAATTATGGTCCGTGGGGTCACTTTTTGACCCCTTACAGGTGTTTAAGAAACCTGAAATTAACTAACTTTTAGTAATTTCAAAAATAACAATGTAAGAGTTATACCCCTTTTGCAGAGCTCTAGTGAGAATTACATACTCTTTAGGTTTCCATTTTTATAAGCTTCTGAAGTCTTGATCCGGTTTGATTATTTTTCGTTTTTCATTTTGTTAGAGTTATCGCTCTTTAAGGTACTTTAGATTTAAAGCATCGAAAAGCCCTCCGTTTTTGTTGAACGACAAAAAGGTCTAGTTATTATTATTATTATACTGAACACTTTTTTCGTTCAGCATTTGAGGAGTACCTTTAAGAATAGGATATTTCTCTTATAACCACTAAATAGGAAATGTAAATATCTCGCGTATGTAAGGTTTTGAACTTCCGGTTCAGTCACTTCCGGTTTCTACTAAAGAAAAACTAAATTACCTAAAGAAGCTAAAATCTTTCTCATTTTGAATGTCTAAACTCTCAAATTCAAGATATCAATTCTAGAAACCAATACCTACAAAAAAGTTAGCGACGGTGATTTTCGACCACTGATACTTTTTGAGATATAAGACTTGAAACATTGAAGAAGGGGGGATGAAATTTTTAAAAGTCACAATTAAGGTTTGAAAATTATTTTGAGCATTGAAATACATTAAGACTAATAAGTTGAAGATATACTGCAAGTTTCATATCGATCCGAGCCGACCTTCCGGTTTTAGGGGTCTTTGAAAATTGTCTATGGGAGTTTCTATTTTAAATTGAAATCAGTCGTGGCACGTTTTCTCTTAAAATAATCAAGATATTCTTGTGAGATTTTAAGTGTAGAATATCCTTAATACGGTACCAACCTCATTAGGTCATTAAAAGAAAATTCGGGAAAATAAGGGATTTCTAGGGGCCAACATTGAAAACATAATTTTTCCTGAAACTTTTTTATCTGTCAATGAATTTTTAAACAGTTTTCTATTCTGGGTTCAGATCAAAAAGAGCAATCTAAAAATTATGGTCCGTGGGGTCACTTTTTGACCCCTTATAGGAGTTACAGAAGACTGAAATAATGTAATTTTTATTTATTTCAAAAATAATGGAGTAAGAGTTATCTCCCTTTGAACATCAGCTAACAGGCTTACATACTCTTTAGATTTCAAGTCTGGTATGCATATGACAAGTACTTCCGGTTTTATGAATCTCTAAATTTGTCTATGGGATTTCTCATGTTAAATGGAAAATATCCCATTACACGATATCTCTTAAAGTAATCAAGATATTCTTGTGAAAATTGAATGATATAATGACTGTGATATTGTTTCAACTCCATTAGGGTTTGAAAATGAATTTCTGGAAAATAAGGGATTTCTAGGGTCCAAAGTTGAAAACTGACCTTTGCCCATAACTTTTTTAATTCTTAATGAATTTTTGAACAGTTTTCTATTCTGGGTTTAGCTTAAAGAGTACAATCTAAAATTTATGGTCCGTGGGGTCACTTTTTGACCCCTTATAGGAGTTACAGAGGACTAAAATAATGAAATTTTTATTTATTTCAAATATGATGAAGTAAGAGTTATCTCCCTTTGCACATCTGTTGGCGGGCTTACATACTCTTTCGATTTCCAGTTTGGTATGCATATGACAAGTATTTCCGGTTTTATGAATCTCTGAATTTATCTATGGGAGTTCCCATGTTAAATGGAAAAATGCACATGTCATGATATCTCCTAAAGTAAATAAGATATTCTTCTGAAAAATGAGTGATATAATGACATTCATATTGTTTCAACCCCATTAGGGTCTGAAAATGAAATTCTAAAAAATAGGGATTTCAAGGGGCTAATATTGAAAACTAATTTTCCCATGTAACCTTTTTAATTCTTTATGAATTTTTGAACAGTTTTCTATTCTGGGTTTAGCTTAAAGAGTACAATCTAAATATTATGGTCCGTGGGGTCACTTTTTTTACCCCTCATAGGTGTTTTAGAGACCTGAAATATAGAAACTTTTAGAAATTTCAAAAATAACAATGCAAGAGTTATCCCCCTTTGCAGAGGTCTAGTGAGAATTACATACTATTTAAGTTTCCATTCTTATAAGCTTCTGGAGACTTGATCCGGCGTGATTATTTTTTATGTTTTTCATTTAATTAGAATTATCACTCTTTAAGGTCCTTGAGATTTGAAGCATCGAAAAGCCCTCCGTTTTTGTTGAACGACAAAAAAAGGTCTAGTTATTAGGGCTTTTCGCTTTGAGGCGAAAAGCCCTATTGTTTTCGTCTTTTTTATTATTAGGGCTTTTCGACTTTTGGCGAAAAGCCCTATTGTTTTCGACTTGTTTTATTATTATTATTATTATTATTATTATTATTATACCTAACACTTTTACGTTTCGGATTTAAAGTAAACCTTTGGTTATATGTATTTTATAATAAAACCGTTAGACAGCATATCTGAATGTCTCCCGTATGTAAGGTTTTGTACTTCCGGAAACTTCACTTCCCGTATTTACAAGTAGAAAACTCAGATTCCTATGGGAGCTTAAACAATTCTTATTTGATATGGAAATTCATTCAAATTTTAGGAATAGATTCTTCAAAGGAAAACTTACAAAAAAGTTAGCGACAGCGTTGTTGTACCTATGATACATTTTTGTGTTGTAAGACTCCAAAGTTAAGAAAAAGGGGGGATGGAAATTTTAAAATTTCAAAACCATATAGGAAAAATATTTTGAAGACTACATATTGTTTAAAGTGATTACTAGAACATGTACTATAAGTTTCAAGTCCATCCAAGCAGAACTTTCGGTTTTATGAGTCCCCAAAAATTGTCTATGAGAGTTTGTATGTTAAATTGAAATCACGCATGTTCCATTATTTCAGAGAGGAAGCAAGCAATTCTTGTCATATTTAAGTGGAATACTTACTTTTACACTGTCTTCAGTTGATTAGGTGATGAAAACAAAATTCCACAAAATAAGGGATTTTTAGGGGCCAGTACCATAAAACAGTTTGTTCCCTGTAACTTTTTTATTTCTCAACAGATCTGTAAACAGTTTTCGGATTTGAGTTAAGCACGAAGAATACATTTTAAAAATTATGGTCCGTGGGGTCACTTTTTGACCCCTTATAGGAGTTTCAGAGGCCTGAAAAACAGTACTTTTACAGTTCTCTTGATTTCATCGCGTAATTAGAGTTATCGTTCTTTGCACGGTTGGCGAGCGTAGAAAGCGAAAGTAAGGTTTGGTCCTGTTGGCTGCGTAGCTATACTTTTTCAACAAGCGCTCTGCTAGACTCGCCATGTATCCCAAAATGGTTCCATTCATTTTGCTACATCGAATATCACATCAAACTTGAGAGATCTCAGTGTTTTCAGATATTTGACCGGGACTTTAGTACGAAACTAAATGCGCTGCCACCTGAAATTCGTAGAACTAAAATACGGGGGTGGATCCTGAAGTGTTTGGTAGACGGACTTTCATAAATTAAAGTCAAATCATGTAAAGTTAGAAGGTATAGGAAAAAAAAAAAAACACATGAATTTCGTTTCATGATCACAAAAAGCATATTTTACAAGATGAATTAATTCTAAATAAAATTAAAATAAATTTGATGTTTGAAATAGAAGATAAATATCTGAGAGGAAAATAACTAATCATAACAGAAGAAACAAATGACATCAAAGATATTTGAAGAAATTCTAGATAAAATGTATAACTTGTTTCTCCGATCATCAGTAAAGAAATTTTAGGCACTTCTGAATTTCTTGTTCTTGCCGATAAAGATTATATCTTCTGGGTAAATGAGACAATGACCTTTAAACTTTCCAGAAAGTTTTTATGGGGTGTTTTGTAAAGTATCCTGAAATTTTAGGTTAGTACGACGCCTGGTTTGGATTTTAAATAAAAAATCTACGTTGCCATTGCGCAGGGGAAAAAAAGGGGGGGGGGAGGAAAGTAAAGAATGTTGATGTATATAAAGAATATACATTACAGAAATCTTAGCTTACTAAAGGGTTTATTGTGTTCAAAAGGTCAAAGGTCAAGGTCCTCTGAATAAAAAGGATGAAAGAGTTGTTTTTTTTTTTTTTTTTTTTTTTGTTTTTTTGTTTTTTTTTTTTCCAGGTTTGAATTAATATTAATAGTAAACAATAAAAGGCAAAGGGAGTAGAGTCGAAAAGCACTTCAATTTTCGTTGAACAACGAAAAAAGGTCTAGTTATTATTATTATTATTATTATTATACTGAACACTTTTTTCGTTCAGCATTTGAAGAGTACCTTTAGAAATAGGATTTTTTCCTTATAACCACTAAATAGGAAATGTAAATATCTCGCGTATGTAAGGTATTGAACTTCCGGTCTCTTCACTTTTGGTTTCTACTACAGAAAAACTAAAATACCTAAAGAATCTAAAATCTTTCTCATTCTGAATGTCTAGACTCTCAAATTCAAGATATAAATTCTAGAGACAAATACCTACAAAAAAGTCAGCGACGGTGATTTTCGACCACTGATACTTTCTGAGATATAAGACTTCAAACATTGAAAAAGGGGGGATGAAATTTTTAAAAGTCACAATTAAGGTTTGAAATTCATTTTGAGCATTGAAGTTCGTTAAAACTAATCAGTTGAACATATACTGTAAGTTTCATATCGATCGGAGCCGAACTTCCGGTTTTAGGGGTCTTTGAAAATTGTCTATGGGAGTTTCTATGTTAAATTGAAATCAGTCGTGGCACGTTTTCTCTTAAAATAATCAAGATATTCTTGTGAGATTTTAAGTGTAGAATGACCTTGATGCGGTACCGACCTCATTAGGTCATAAAAAACAAATTCGGGAAAATAAGGGATTTCTAGGGGCCAACATTGAAAACAGACTTTTTCCTGTAACTTTTTTTATTTCTCAATGATTTTTTAAACAGTTTTCTATTCTGGGTTCAGATCAAAGAGAACAATCTAAAAAATATGGTCCGTGGGGTCACTTTTTGACCCTTTTTAGGAGTTACAGAAGACTGAAATAATGTAATTTTTATTCATTTCAAAAGTAATGGTGTAAGAGTTATCTCCCTTTGAACATTAGTTTACAGGCTTGCATACTCTTTAGGTTTCAAGTTTGGTATGCATATGATAAGTACTTCCGGTTTTCTGAATCTCTGAATTTGTCTATGTGAGTTCCCATGTTAAATGGAAAAATGCACATGTCACGATATCTCCTAAAATAAGTAAGATATTCTTGTGAAATTTGAGTGATGTAATGACTTTGATAATATTTCAACCCAATAAGGGTCTGAAAATGATATTCTGAAAAATAAGGGATTTCAAGGGGCTAATATTGTAAACTGATTTCCCAATGTACCTTTTTTATTTCTAAATGAATTTTTGAACAGTTTTCGATTTCGAGTTCAGTATAAAGGGTACAGTTTAAAAATTATGGTCCGTGGGGTCACTTTTTGACCCCTTATAGGAGTTACAGAAGACTGAAATAATGTAATTTTTATTTATTTCAAAAATAATGCAGTAAGAGTTATCTCCCTTTGAATATCAATTAACAGGCTTATATACTCTTTAGGTTTTAAGTTTGGTATACATATGACAAGTACTTCCGGTTTTATGAATCTCTAAATTTGTCTATGGGAGTTCTCATGTTAAATGGAAAATTGCACATTTCACCATATCTCTTAAAGTAATCAAGATATTCTTGTGATAATTAAGTGATATAATGACTGTGATATTGTTTCAATCCCATTAGGGTTTGAAAATGAATTTCTGGAAAATGAGGGATTTCTAGGGGCCAAAATTGAAAACTGACCTTTGCCCATAACTTTTGTAATTCTTGATGAATTTTTGAACAGTTTTCGATTCTGAGTCCAGCATAAAGGGTACAATTTAAAAATTATGGTCCGTGGGGTCACTTTTTAACCCCTTATAGGAGTTTTAGAGACCTGAAATATAGTAACTTTTAGTAATTTTCAAAATAACATTTTAAGAGTTACACCCCCTTTGCAGAGCTTTCGTGAGAATTACATGCTCTTCAGGTTTCCATTTTTAAGAGCTCCTGAAGACTTAATCCGTTTGATTATTCTTTTTATGTTTTTCATTTTGTTAGAGTTATCGCTCTTTAAGGTCCTTGTGATTTTAAGCGTCGAAAAGCCCTCCGTTTTTGTTGAACGACAAAAAAGGTCTAGTTATTATTATTATACTGAACACTTTTTTCGTTCAGCATTTGAGGAGTACCTTTAAAAATAGGATTTTTCTCTTGTAACCACTAAATAGGAAATGTAAATATCTCGCGAATGTAAGGTATTGAACTTCCGTTTTAGTCACTTCCGGTTTCTACTAAAGAAAAACTAAAATACCTTAAGAAGCTAAAATCTTTTTCATTTTGTATGTCTAGACTCTCAAATTGAAGATATAAATTCTAGAGACCAATACCTACAAAAAAGTTACCGACGGCGATTTTCGACCACTGATACTTTCTGAGATATAAGACTTCAAACATTGAAAAAGGGGGGATGAAATTTTTAAAAGTCACAATTAATGTTTGAAAATTATTTTGGGGATTAAAATATGTTAAGACTAATAAATTCAACATATACTGTAAGTTTCATATCGATCGGAGCCGAACTTCCGGTTTTAGGGGTCTTTGAAAATTGTCTATGGGAGTTTCTATGTTAAATTAAAATCAGTCGTTGCACCTTTTCTCCTAAAATAATCAAGATATTCTTGTGAGATTTTAAGTGTAGAATGACCTTGATACGGTACCGACCTCATTAGGTCATTAAAAGATAATTCGAGAAAATAAGGGATTTCTAGGGGCCAACATTGAAAACAGACTTCTTCCTGTAACTTTTTTATTTCTCAATGAATTTTTGAACAGTTTTCTATTCTGGGTTCAAATTAAAGAGAACAATCTAAAAAATATGGTCCGTGGGGTCACTTTTTGACCCCTTATAGGAGTTACAGAAGACTGAAATAATGTAATTTTTAATTATTTCAAAAATAATGGAGTAAGAGTTATCTCCCTTTAAACATCAATTAACAGGCTTACATACTCTTTAGCTTTCAAGTTTGGTATGCATATGACAAGTACTTCCGGTTTTATGAATCTCTGAATTTGTCTATGGGAGTTCTCATGTTAAATGGAAAATTGCACATGTCACGATATCTCTTAAAGTAATCAAGATATTATTGTGAAAATTTAGTGATATAATGACTGTAATATTATTTCAACCCCATTAGGGTTTGAAAATGAATTTCTGGAAAATAGGGGATTTCTAGGGGCCAAAGTTAAAAACAGACCTTTGAGCATAACTTTTTTAATTCTTAATGAATTTTTAACCAGTTTTCTATTCTGGCCTCAGATCAAAGAGAACAATCTAAAAATTATGGTCCGTGGGGTCGCTTTTTGACCCCTTATAGGAGTTACATAAGACTGAAATAATGTAGTTTTTATTTATTTAAAAAATAATGGAGTAAGAGTTACCTTCCTTTGAACATCAGTTAACAGGGTTACATACTCTTTAGGCTTCAAGTTTGGTATGCATATGACAAGTACTTCCGGTTTTATGAATCTCTGAATTTGTCTATGGGAGTTCCCATGTTAAATGGAAAAATGCACATGTCACGATATCTCCTAAACGAAATAAGATATTCTTGTGAAAATTGAGTGATATAATGACTTTGATAATGTTTCAACCCAATAAGGGTCTGAAAATGAAATTCTGAAAAATAAGGGATTTCAAGGGGCTAATATTAAAAACTGATTTTCCCATGTAACTTTTTTATTTCTACATGAATGCTTGAACAGTTTTCGATTCCGAGTTCAGCATAAAGGGTACAGTTTAAAAATTATGGTCCGTGGGGTCACTTTTTGACCCCATATAGGTGTTTCAGAGACCTGAAATATAGTAACTTTTAGCAATTTTCAAAATAACAGTGTAAGAGTTATCCCCCTTTGCAGAGATCTAGTGAGAATTACATACTCTTTAGGTTTCCATTTTTAAAATCTGCTAAAGACACGATCCGGTTTCATTATTTTTTTTTTATGTTTTTCATTTTCTTAGAGTTATGGCTCTTTAAGGTCCTTGTGATTTTAAGCGTCGAAAAGCCCTCCGTTTTTGTTGAACTACAAAAAAGGTCTAGTTATTAGGGCTTTTCGCTTTCAGGCGAAAAGCCCTATTGTTTTCGTCTTTTTTATCATTATTATTAGGGCTTTTCGCTTTCAGGCGAAAAGCCCTATTGTTTTCGTCTTTTTTATTATTATTATTATTAGGGCTTTTCGCTTTCAGGCGAAAAGCCCTATTGTTTTCGTCTTTTTTATTATTATTATTATTATTATTATTCTTTTTCTTAACACTTTTTTCGTTCAGCGTTTAAGGAGTACCTTTGAAAATAGGTATTTTGCTTTATAACCACTAGAAAGCAAACGTAAATGTCTCGCGAATGTAAGGTTTTGAACTTCCGGTTTACTCACTTCCGGTTTCTACTAAAGAAAAACTGAAATTTCTAAAGAAGCTAAAGTCTTTCTCATTTTCAAAGACTAGACTCTCAAATTCAAGATATAAATTCTAGACACCAATACCTACAAAAAAGTTAGCGACGGTGATTTTCGACCACTGATACTTTCTGAGATATAAGACTTCAAACATTCAAAAAGGGGGGATGAAATTTTTAAAAGTCACAATTAAGGTTTCAAAATTATTTTGAGCATAGAAATATGTTAAGACTAATATGAAGAACATATAGTGTAAGTTTCATATCGATCCAAGAAGAACTTCCGGTTTTAGGGGTCTTAGAAAATTGTCTATGGGAGTTTCTATGTTAAATTGAAATCAGTCGTACCACGTTTTCTCTTAAAACAATCAAGATATTCTTGTGAGATTTTAAGTGTAGAATGACCTAGATACGGTACCGACCTCATTAGGTCATGAAAAGGTAATTCGGGAAAATAAGGGATTTCTAGGGGCCAACATTGAAAACAGACTTCTTCCTGTAACTTTTTTATTTCTCAATGAATTCTTAAACAGTTTTCTATCCTGAGTTCAAATCAAAGAGAGCAATCTAAAAATTAATGTCCGTGGGGTCATTTTTTGACTCCTTATAGGAGTTACAGAAGACTGAAATAATGTAATTTTTATTTATTTCAAAAAGAATGGAGTAAGAGTTATCTCCCTTTGAACATTAGTTAACAGGCTTACATACTCTTTAGGTTTGAAGTCTGGTATGCATATGACAAGTACTTCCGGTTTTATGAATCTCTAAATTTGTCTATGGAATTTCTCATGTTAAATGGAAAATTGTCCATTTCACGATATCTCTTAAAGTAATCAATATATTCTTGTGAAAATTGAGTGATATAATGACTGTGATATTGTTTCAACCCCATTAGGGTTTGAAAATGAATTTCTGGAAAATAAAGGATTTCTAGGGGCCAAAGTTGAAAACTGACCTTTGCCCATAACTTTTTTAATTCTTAATGAATTTTTGAACAGTTTTCTATTCTGGGTTTAGCTTAAAAAGTACAATCTAAAAATTATGGTCCGTGGGGTCACATTTTGACCCCTTGTAGGAGTTACAGAGGACTGAAATAATGAAATTTTTATTTATTTCAAATATGATGAAGTAAGAGTTATCTCCCTTTGCACATCTGTTGGCGGGCTTACATACTCTTTAGGTTTCAAGTTTGGTATGCATATGACAAGTACTTCCGCTTTTATGAATGTCTGAATTTGTCTATGGGAGTTCCCGTGTTAAATTCAAAAATGCACATGTCACGATATCTCCTAAACAAAATCAGATATTCTTGTGAAGATTGAGTGAAATAATGACATTGATAATGTTTCAACCCGATAAGGGCCTGAAAATGAAATTCTGAAAAATAAGGGATTTAAAGGGGCTAATATTCAAAACTGATTTTCCCATGTAACTTTTTTATTTCTAAATGAATTTTTGAACAGATTTCGATTCCGAGTTAAGCATAAAGGGTACAGTTTAAAAATTATGGTCCGTGGGGTCATTTTTTGACCCCTTATAGGTGTTTTAGAGACCTGAAATATATTAACTTTTAGTAATTTTCAAAACAACATCGTAAGAATTACCCCCCTTTGCAGAGCTCTAGTGAGAATTACATGCTCTTTAAGTTTCCATTTTTATAAGCTGCTGAGGACTTGATCCGGTTTGATTATTTTTTTTTTTTTTTTTTTTTTTTTTTTTTGATGTTTTTCATTATGTTAGAGTTATCGCTCTTTAAGGTCCTTGAGATTTAAAGCGTCGAAAAGCCCTCCGTTTTTGTTGAACGACAAAACAGGTCTAGTTATTATTCTTTTTCTTAACACTTTTTTCGTTCAGCGTTTAAGGGGTACCTTTGAAAATAGGTATTTTGCTTTATAACCACTGGAAAGCAAACGTAAATGTCTCGCGTATGTAAGGTTTTGAACTTCCGGTTTACTCACTTCCGGTTTCTACTAAAGAAAAACTGAAATTTCTAAAGAAGCTAAAGTCTTTCTCATTTTCAAAGACTAGACTCTCAAATTCAAGATATAAATTCTAGACACCAATACCTACAAAAAAGTTAGCGACGGTGATTTTCGACCACTGATACTTTCTAAGATATAAGACTTCAAACATTGAAAAAGGGGGGATGAAATTTTTAAAAGTCACAATTAAGGTTTGAAAATTATTTTGAGCATAGAAATATGTTAAGACTAATAAGTAGAACATATAGTGTAAGTTTCATATCGATCCAAGAAGAACTTCCGGTTTTAGGGGTTTTAGAAAATTGTCTATGGGAGTTTCTATGTTAAATTGAAATCAGTCGTACCACGTTTTCTCTTAAAACAATCAAGATATTCTTGTGAAATTTTAAGTGTAGAATGACCTAGATACGGTTCCGACCTCATTAGGTCATGAAAAGGTAATTCGGGAAAATAAGGGATTTCTAGGGGTCAACATTGAAAACATACTTTTTCCTGTAACTTTTTTATTTCTCAATGAATTTTTAAACAGTTTACTATCCTGAGTTCAAATCAAAGAGAGCAATCTAAAAATTATGGTCCGTAGGGTCATTTTTTGACTCCTTATAGGAGTTACAGAAGACTGAAATAATGTAATTTTTATTTATTTCAAAAAGAATGGAGTAAGAGTTATCTCCCTTTGAACATTAGTTAACAGGCTTACATACTCTTTAGGTTTGAAGTCTGGTATGCATATGACAAGTACTTCCGGTTTTATGAATCTCTAAATTTGTCTATGGGATTTCTCATGTTAAATGGAAAATTGTCCATTTCACGATATCTCTTAAAGTAATCAAGATATTCTTGTGAAAATTGAGTGATATAATGACTGTGATATTGTTTCAACCCCATTAGGGTTTGAAAATGAATTTCTGGAAAATAAAGGATTTCTAGGGGCCAAAGTTGAAAACTGACCTTTGCCCATAACTTTTTTAATTCTTATTGAATTTTTGAACAGTTTTCTATTCTGGGTTTAGCTTAAAAAGTACAATCTAAAAATTATGGTCCGTGGGGTCACATTTTGACCCCTTGTAGGAGTTACAGAGGACTGAAATAATGAAATTTTTATTTATTTCAAATATGTTGAAGTAAGAGTTATCTCCCTTTGCACATCTGTTGGCGGGCTTACATACTCTTTAGGTTTCAAGTTTGGTATGCATATGACAAGTACTTCCGCTTTTATGAATGTCTGAATTTGTCTATGGGAGTTCCCGTGTTAAATGCAAAAATGCACATGTCACGATATCTCCTAAACAAAATCAGATATTCTTGTGAAGATTGAGTGAAATAATGACATTGATAATGTTTCAACCCAATAAGGGCCTGAAAATGAAATTCTGAAAAATAAGGGATTTAAAGGGGCTAATATTCAAAACTGATTTTCCCATGTAACTTTTTTTATTTCTAAATGAATTTTTGAACAGATTTCGATTCCGAGTTAAGCATAAAGGGTACAGTTTAAAAATTATGGTCCGTGGGGTCATTTTTTGACCCCTTATAGGTGTTTTAGAGACCTGAAATATAGTAACTTTTAGTAATTTTCAAAATAACATCGTAAGAATTACCCCCCTTTGCAGAGCTCTAGTGAGAATTACATGCTCTTTAAGTTTCCATTTTTATAAGCTGCTGAGGACTTGATCCGGTTTGACTATTTTTTTTTTTTTTTTGATGTTTTTCATTATGTTAGAGTTATCGCTCTTTAAGGTCCTTGAGATTTAAAGCGTCGAAAAGCCCTCCGTTTTTGTTGAACGACAAAAAAGGTCTAGTTTATTAGGGCTTTTCGACTTTTGGCGAAAAGCCCTATTGTTTTCGTCTTGTTTTATTATTATTATTATTATTATTATACCTAACACTTTTACGTTTCGGATTTCAAGAAAACCTTTGGTTATATGTATATTATAATAAAACCGTTAGACAGCTTATCTAAATCTCTCCCGTATGTAAGGTTTTGTACTTCCGGAAACTTCACTTCCGGTATTTACAAGTAGAAAACTCAGATTTCTTTAGGAGCTTAAACAATTCTTATTTTATATGGAAATTCATTCAAATTTTAGGAATAGATTCTTCAAAGGAAATCCTACGAAAAAGTTAGCGACAGCGTTGTTGTACCTATGATACACTTTTGTGTTGTAAGACTCCAAAGTTAAGAAAAAGGGGGGATGGAAATTTTAAAATTTCAAAACCATGTAGGAAAAATATTTTGAAGACTACATATTGTTACAAGTGATTAATAGAACATGTACTATAAGTTTCAAGTCAATCCAAGCAGAACTTTCGGTTTTATGAGTCCCCAAATATTGTCCATGAGAGTTTCTATGTTAAATTGAAATCACGCATGTTCCATTATTTCAGAAAGGAAGCAAGCAATTCTTGTCATATTTAAGTGGAATACTTACTTTTACACTGTCTTCAGGTGATTAGGTGATGAAAACAAAATTCTACAAAATAAGGGATTTTTAGGGGCCAGTACAAAAAAACAGTTTTTCCCTGTAACTTTTTTTATTTCGCAACCAATCTGTAAACAGTTTTCAGATTTGAGTTAAGCACGAAGAGTACATTTTAAAAATTATGGTCCGTGGGGTCACTTTTTGACCCCTTATAGGAGTTTCAGAGGCCTGAAAAACAGTACTTTTAGAGTTCTCTTGATTTTATCGCGTAATTAGAGTTATCGTTCTTTGCACGGTTGGCGAGCGTAGAAAGCGAAAGTAAGGTTTGGTCCTGTTGGCTGCGTAGCTATACTTTTTCAAAAAGCGCTCTGCTAGACTCGCCATGTATCCCATAATGGTTCCTTTCATTTTGCTACATCGAATATCACATCAAACATAAGAGATCTCGGTGTTTTAAGATATTTGACCGGGACTTTAGTACGAAACTAAATTCGCTGCCACCTAAAATGCGTAGAACAAAAATACGGGGGTGGATTCTCAAGTGTTTCGTAGACGGACTTTCATAAATTAAAGTCAAATCATGTAAAGTTAGAAGGTACAGGAAAAAAAAAAAAAAACATGAATCTCATTTCAGGATCACAAAAAGCATATTTTACAAGATGAATTAATTCTAAATAAAATTAAAATAAATTTGAGGTTTGAAAAAGAAGATAAATATCTGAAAGGAAATTAACTAATCATAACAGAAGAAACAAATGACATCAAAGATATTTGAAGAAGTTCTAGACAAAATGTATATCTTGTTTCTCCGATCACCAGAAAAGAAATTTTAGGCACTTCTGAATTTCTTGTTCTTGCCGATAAAGTTTATATCTTCTAGGTAAATGAGACAATGCCTTTTAAACTTTCCAGAAAGTTTTTATGGGGTGTTTTGTAAAGTATTCTGAAATTTTAGGTTAATGCGATGTCTGGTTTAGAGTTTGGAGAAAAAATCTACGTAGCCATTGCGCAGGGGAAAAAGAGGGGGGGGGGGGTGAAAGTAAAGTATGTTTATGTATATAAAGAATATACATTACAGAAATCTTAGCTTACTAAAGGGTTTATTGTGTTCAAAAGGTCAAAGGTCAAGGTCCTCTGAATAAAAAGGATGAAAGTAAGTTGTTTTTTTTTTTTTTCCCCAGGTTTGAATTATATCATAAATAATAAAAGGCTAAGGGAGTAGAGTCGAAAAGCACTTTAATCTTCGTTGAACAACGAAAAAAGGTCTAGTTATTATTATTATACTGAACACTTTTTTCGTTCAGCATTTGAGGAGTACCTTTAAAAATAGGATTTTTCTCTGATAACCACTAAATAGCAAATGTAAATATCTCGCGTATGTAAGGTATTGAACTTCAGGTTTAGTCACTTCCGGTTTCTACTAAAGAAAAACTGAAATACCTAAAGAAGCTGAAATCTTTCTAATTTTGAATGTCTAGACTCTCAAATTCAAGATATAAATGCTAGACACGAATACCTACAAAAAAGTTAGCGACGGTGATTTTCGAGCACTGATAGATTCTGAGATATAAGACTTCAAACATTCAAAAAGGAGGGATGAAATTTTTAAAAGTGAAAATTCAGGTTTGAAAATTATTTTGAGCATTGAAATACCTTAAGACAAGTAAGTTGAACATATACTGTAAGTTTCATATCGATCCGATCCGAACTTCCGGTTTTAGGGGTCTTTGAAAATTGTCTATGGGAGTTTCTATGTTAAATTGAAATCAGTCGTGGCACGTTTTCTCTTAAAATAATCAAGATATTCTTGTGAGATTTTAAATGTAAAATGATCTTGATACGGTACCGACCTCATTAGGTCATGAAAAGGAAATACGGGGAAATAAGGGAGTTCTAGGGGCCAACATTGAAAACATACTTTTTCCTGTAACTTTTTTATTTCTCAATGAATTTTGAAACTGTCTTCAATTCTGGGTTCAGATCAAAGAGAACAATCTAAAAATTATGGTCCGTGGGGTCACTTTTTGACCCCTTATAGGACTTACAGAAGACTGTAATGATGTAATTTTTATTTATTTAAAAAATAATGGAGTAAGAGTTATCTCCCTTTGAACATCAGCTAACAGGCTTACATACTCTTCAGGTTTCAAGTTTGGTATGCATATGACAAGTACTTCCGGTTTTATGAATCTCTGAATTTGTCTATGGGATTTCTCATGTTAAATGGAAAATTTGACATATCACGATATCTCTTTAAGTCATCAAGATATTCTTGTGAAAATTTAGTGATATAATGACTGTGATATTGTTTCAACCCCATTAGGGTTTGAAAGTAAATTTCTGAAAAATAAGAGATTTCTAGAGGCCAACGTTGAAAACTGACCTTTGCCCATAACTATTTTAATTCTTAATGAATTTTTGAACAGTTTTCTATTCTGGGTTTAGCTGAAAGAGTACAATCTAAAAATTATTGTCCGTGGGGTCACTTTTTGACCCCTTATAGAAGCTACAGAGGACTGAAATAATGAAATTTTTATTCATTTCAAATATGATAAAGCAAGAGTTATCTCCCTTTGCACATCTGTTGGTTGGCTTACATACTCTTTAAGTTTCAAGTTTGGTATGCATCTGATAAGTACTTCCGGTTTTCTGAATCTCTGAATCTGTCTATGTGAGTTCCAATGTTATATGGGAAAACGCACATGTCACGATATCTCCTAAACTAAATAAGATATTCTTGTGAAAATTGAGTGATATAATTACTTTGATAATGTTACAACGCCATGAGGGTCTGAAACTGAAATTCTGAAAAATAAGGGATTTCAAGGGGCTAATATTGAAAACTGATTTTCCCATGTAACTTTTTTATTTCTCAATGAATTTTTGAACAGTTTTCGATTCTGAGTTCAGCATAAAGGGTACAATTTAAAAATTGTGGTCCGTTGGGTCACTTTTTGACCCCTTATAGGTGTTTTAGAGACCTGAAATTAAGTAAGTTTTAGTAATTTCAGAAATAACAATGTAAGAGTTATGCCCCTTTGCAGAGCTCTATTGAGAATTACATACTCGTTAGGTTTTAACTTTTATAAGCTTCTTAAAACTCGATCCGGTCTGATCATTATTTTTTGTTTTTCATTTTGTTAGAGTTATCACTCTTTAAGGGCCTTGAGATTTGAAGCGTCGAAATGCCCTCCGTTTTTGTTGAACAAAAAAAAGGTCTAGCTATTATTAGGGCTTTTCGCTTTCAGGCGAAAAGCCCTATTGTTTTCGTCTTTTTTATTATTATTATTATTATTATTAGGGCTTTTTGCTTTCAGGCGAAAAGCCCTATTGTTTTCGTCTTGTTTATTAGGGCTTTTCGACTTTTGGCGAAAAGCCCTATTGTTTTCGTCTTGTTTTATTAGGGCTTTTCGACTTTTGGCGAAAAGCCCTATTGTTTTCGTCTTGTTTTATTATTATTATTATTCTGAACACTTTTTCGTTTCTGATTTAAGGAAAACCTTTAATGTTATTGATCTTTTTTTATAACCCTTTGTTAGCAAATATAAATGTCTCGCGTATGTTAGGTTTTGTACTTCCGGTTACCTTACTTTCGGTTTAAATACGCCAAAAACTGATTTTTAGAAAAGAACATGAAACTCTCTTATCTTACAATCAAACTTATTCAAATTTTAAATATGAATTCTTCTGTTCATTTCCTACAGAAAACTTAGCGACAGCATTTTCCTATCTTTTATACTTTTTGAGATATATGACTCCAGAAATGAGAGAAGGGGGGATGAATGTCATAAAATCTTAAATCGATGAATAAAAATAAACTTTAAGATAACATGTCGTTTAGAATGATAACATTAAGATATATATTAAGTTTCAAGTCAATCTGACCAGTACTTCCGGTTTTAGGAGTGTCTGAAAACTGTCTATGGGAATTCCTATGTTAAATTTGAAATCAAACGTGCAACTTTTTCTCAAAAGGGAAGCTAAGGATTTTTATGGGATTTTAAGTGGATTATCACAATACTGTTACAATGATCGGATAAGGTTATAGAAGTTCAATTCTGAAAAATAAGGGACTGATAGGGATCATTGCAGAAAACAACCCTTTTCTTATAACTTTTTTATTTTCCTTCCAATTTCAAAACCGTTTTCTGTTTTGTATTCAGCATTAAGAGTACAATTTAAAAATTATGGTCCGTGGGGTAACTATTTGACCCCTTATAGGAGTTACAGAAGACTGAAATGACGTAATTTTTATTTATTTCAAAAATAATGGAGTAAGAGTTATCTCCCTTTGAACATCAGCTAACAGGCTTACATACTCTTCAGGTTTCAAGTTTGGTATGCATATGACAAGTACTTCCGGTTTTATGAATCTCTGAATTTGTCTATGGGATTTCTCATGTTAAATGGAAAATTTGACATATCACGATATCTCTTTAAGTCATCAAGATATTCTTGTGAAAATTTAGTGATATAATGACTGTGATATTGTTTCAACCCCATTAGGGTTTGAAAGTAAATTTCTGAAAAATAAGAGATTTCTAGAGGCCAACGTTGAAAACTGACCTTTGCCCATAACTATTTTAATTCTTAATGAATTTTTGAACAGTTTTCTATTCTGGGTTTAGCTGAAAGAGTACAATCTAAAAATTATTGTCCGTGGGGTCACTTTTTGACCCCTTATAGAAGCTACAGAGGACTGAAATAATGAAATTTTTATTCATTTCAAATATGATAAAGCAAGAGTTATCTCCCTTTGCACATCTGTTGGTTGGCTTACATACTCTTTAAGTTTCAAGTTTGGTATGCATCTGATAAGTACTTCCGGTTTTCTGAATCTCTGAATCTGTCTATGTGAGTTCCAATGTTATATGGGAAAACGCACATGTCACGATATCTCCTAAACTAAATAAGATATTCTTGTGAAAATTGAGTGATATAATTACTTTGATAATGTTACAACGCCATGAGGGTCTGAAACTGAAATTCTGAAAAATAAGGGATTTCAAGGGGCTAATATTGAAAACTGATTTTCCCATGTAACTTTTTTATTTCTCAATGAATTTTTGAACAGTTTTCGATTCTGAGTTCAGCATAAAGGGTACAATTTAAAAATTGTGGTCCGTTGGGTCACTTTTTGACCCCTTATAGGTGTTTTAGAGACCTGAAATTAAGTAAGTTTTAGTAATTTCAGAAATAACAATGTAAGAGTTATGCCCCTTTGCAGAGCTCTATTGAGAATTACATACTCGTTAGGTTTTAACTTTTATAAGCTTCTTAAAACTCGATCCGGTCTGATCATTATTTTTTGTTTTTCATTTTGTTAGAGTTATCACTCTTTAAGGGCCTTGAGATTTGAAGCGTCGAAATGCCCTCCGTTTTTGTTGAACAAAAAAAAGGTCTAGCTATTATTAGGGCTTTTCGCTTTCAGGCGAAAAGCCCTATTGTTTTCGTCTTTTTTATTATTATTATTATTATTATTAGGGCTTTTTGCTTTCAGGCGAAAAGCCCTATTGTTTTCGTCTTGTTTATTAGGGCTTTTCGACTTTTGGCGAAAAGCCCTATTGTTTTCGTCTTGTTTTATTAGGGCTTTTCGACTTTTGGCGAAAAGCCCTATTGTTTTCGTCTTGTTTTATTATTATTATTATTCTGAACACTTTTTCGTTTCTGATTTAAGGAAAACCTTTAATGTTATTGATCTTTTTTTATAACCCTTTGTTAGCAAATATAAATGTCTCGCGTATGTTAGGTTTTGTACTTCCGGTTACCTTACTTTCGGTTTAAATACGCCAAAAACTGATTTTTAGAAAAGAACATGAAACTCTCTTATCTTACAATCAAACTTATTCAAATTTTAAATATGAATTCTTCTGTTCATTTCCTACAGAAAACTTAGCGACAGCATTTTCCTATCTTTTATACTTTTTGAGATATATGACTCCAGAAATGAGAGAAGGGGGGATGAATGTCATAAAATCTTAAATCGATGAATAAAAATAAACTTTAAGATAACATGTCGTTTAGAATGATAACATTAAGATATATATTAAGTTTCAAGTCAATCTGACCAGTACTTCCGGTTTTAGGAGTGTCTGAAAACTGTCTATGGGAATTCCTATGTTAAATTTGAAATCAAACGTGCAACTTTTTCTCAAAAGGGAAGCTAAGGATTTTTATGGGATTTTAAGTGGATTATCACAATACTGTTACAATGATCGGATAAGGTTATAGAAGTTCAATTCTGAAAAATAAGGGACTGATAGGGATCATTGCAGAAAACAACCCTTTTCTTATAACTTTTTTATTTTCCTTCCAATTTCAAAACCGTTTTCTGTTTTGTATTCAGCATTAAGAGTACAATTTAAAAATTATGGTCCGTGGGGTAACTATTTGACCCCTTATAGGAGTTACAGAAGACTGAAATGACGTAATTTTTAATTATTTCAAAAATAATGGAGTAAGAGTTATCTCCCTTGGAACATCAGTTAACAGGCTTGCATACTCTTTAGATTTCAAGTTTGGTATGCATATGACAAGTACTTTCAGTTCTATAAATCTCTGAAATTGTCTATGGGAGTTCCCATGTTAAATGGGAAATTGCACATTTCACGATATCTCTTAAAGTAATCAAGATATTCTTGTGAAAATATAGTGATATAATGACTGTCATATAGATTCAACCCCATTAGGGTTTGAAAATGCATTTCTGGAAAATAAGGGGTTTCTAGGGGCCAACGTTGAAAACTGACCTTTGCCCATAACTTTTTAAATTCTTAATGATTTCTTGAACCGTTTTCTATTCTGGGTTTAGCTTAAAGAGTACAATCTAAAAATTATGGTCCGTGTGGTCACTTTTTGACCCCTTATAAGAGTTACAGAGGACTGAAATAATAAAATTTTTATGTATTTCAAATATGATGAAATAAGAGTTATGTCCCTTTGCACATCTGTTGGCGGGCTTACATACACTTTAGATTTCAAGTTTAGTATGCACATGGCAAGTACTTCCGGTTTTATGAATCTCTGAATTTGTCTAGGGGAGTTCCCATGTTAAATGGAAAACTGCACATGTCACGATATCTCCTAAAGTAAATATGATATTCTTGTGAAAATTGAGTGATATAATGACTTTGATAATGTTTCAACCCAATAAGGGTCTGAAAATGAAATTCTGAAAAATAAGGGATTTCAAGGGGCTAATATTGAAAACTGGTTTTCCCATGTAACATTTTTATTTCTAATTGAATTTTTAAAACGTTTTCGATCCCGAGTTCAACATAAAAGGCACAATTTAAATATAATGGTCCGTGGGGTTACTTTTTGACCCCTTGTAGGTGTTTTAGAGACCTGAAATAAGGAACTTTTAGTAATTCCAAAAATTACAATGTAAGAGTTATCCCGCTTTGCAGAGCTCTAGTAAGAATTACATACTCTCTATGTTTCAATTTTAATCAGCTTCTGAAAACTTGATCCTGTTTGATTATTTTCTTTTTTATGTTTTTCCTTTTCATAGAGTTATCGCTTTTTAAGGTCATTGAAATTTAAAGAGTCGAAAAGCCCTCCGTTTTTGTTGAACGACAAAAAAGGTCTAGTTATTATTATTATTATTATACTGAACACTTTTTTCGTTCAGCATTTGAGGAGTACCTTTAAAAATAGGAATTTTTTCTTATCATCACTAAATAGAAAATGTAAATATCTCGCGTATGTAATGTTTTGAACTTCCGGTTTACTCACTTCCGGTTCCCACTAAAGAAAATCTAAAATTTCTAAAGAAGCAAAAATTTTTCTCATTTTCAATGGTTAGGCTCTCAAATTCAAGATATAAATTCTAGACACCAATACCTACAAAAAAGTTAGCGACGGTGATTTTCGACCACTGATACTTTCTGAGATATAAGACTTCAAACATTGAAAAAGGGGGGATGAAATTTTTAAAAGTCACAATTAAGGTTTGAAAATTATTTTGAGCATAGAAATACGTTAAGACGAATAAGTAGAACATATACTCTAAGTTTCATATCGATCCGAGCCGAACTTCCGGTTTTAGGGGTCTTTGAAAATTGTCTATGGGAGTTTCTATGTTAAATTGAAATCAGTCGTGGCACGTTTTCTCTTAAAATAATCAAGATATTGTTGTGAGATTTTAAGTGTAGAATGACCTTGATGCGGTACAGACCTCATTAGGTCATGAAAAGATAATTCGTGAAATTAAGGGATTTCTAGGGGCCAACATTGAAAACATACTTTTTCCTGTAACTTTTTTATTTCTCAATGAATTTTTTAACAGTTTCCTATTCTGGGTTGAGATCAAAGAGAACAATCTAAAAATTATGGTCCGTGGGGTCACTTTTTGACCCCTTATAGGAGTTACAGAAGAATGAAATAATGTTATTTTTATTTATTTCAAAAATAATGGAGTAAGAGTTATCTCCCTTTGAACATCAATTAACAGGCTTACATACTCTTAAGGTTTCAAGTCTGGTATGCATATGACAAGTACTTCCGGTTTTATGTATCTCTGAATTTCTCTATGGGAGTTCTCATGTTAAATGGAAAATTGCATATTTCACGATATCTCTTAAGGTAATCAAGATATTCTTGTGAAAATTTAGTGATATAATGATTGTGATATTTTTTCAACCCCATTAGGGTTTGAAAATGAATTTCTGGAAAATAAGGGATTTCTAGGGGCCAAAGTTGAAAACTGACCTTTGCCCATAACTCTTTTAATTCTTAATGAATTTTTGAACAGTTTTCTATGCTGGGTTTAGCTTAAAGAATACAATCTAAAAATTATGGTCCGTGGGGTCACTTTTTGACCCCTTATAGGAGTTACAGAGGACTGAAATAATGTAAATTCTATTTATTTTAAATATGATAAAGTAAGAGTTATCTCCCTTTGCACATCTGTTGGCTGGCTTACATACTCTTTAGGTTAAAAGTTTGGTATGCATATGACAAGTACTTCCGGTTTGATGAATCTCTGAATTTGTCTATGGGAGTTCCCGTGTTAAATTCAAAAATGCACATGTCACGATATCTCCTTAACTAAATAAGATATTTTTGTGAAGATTGAGTGATATAATGACTTCGATAATGTTTCAACCCGATAAGGGCCTGAAAATGAAATTCTGAAAAATAAGGCATTTCAAGGGGCTAATATTCAAAACTGATTTTCCCATGTAACTTTTTAATTTCTAAATGAATTTTTGAACAGATTTCGATTCCGAGTTAAGCATAAAGGGTACAGTTTAAAAATTATGGTCCGTGGGGTCACTTTTTGACCCCTTATAGGTGTTTTGGAGACCTGAAGTATGGTAACTTTTAGTAATTTTCAAAATAACATTGTAAGAGTTACCCCCCTTTGCAGAGCTCTAGTGAGAATTACATGCTCTTTAAATTTCCATTTTTATAAGCTGCTGAGGACTTGATCCGGTTTGATTATTATTTTTTTTTTTTGATGTTTTTCATTATGTTAGAGTTATCGCTCTTTAAGGTCCTTGAGATTTAAAGCGTCGAAAAGCCCTCCGTTTTTGTTGAACGACAAAAAAGGTCTAGTTATTATTATTATACTGAACACTTTTTTCGTTCAGCATTTGAGGAGTATCTTTAAAAATAGGATGTTTTTCTCATAACCACTGAATAGGAAATGTAAATATCTCGCGTATGTAACGTGTTGAACTTCCGGTTTAGTCACTTCCGGTTTCTACTAAAGAAAAACTGAAATACCTAAAGAAGCTAAAATCTTTCTCATTTTGAATGTCTAGACTCTCAAATTCAACATATAAAATATAGAGACCAATACCTACAAAAAAGTTAGCGACGGTGATTTCCGACCACTGATACTTTCTGAGATATAAGACTTCAAACATTCAAAAAGGAGGGATGAAATTTTTAAAAGTCAAAATTAAGGTTTAAAAATTATTTTGAGCATTGAAATACGTTAAGACTAATAAGTTGAACATATACTGTAAGTTTCATATCGATCCGAGCCGAACTTCAGGTTTTAGGGGTCTTAGAAAATTGTCTATGGGAGTTTCTATGTTAAATTGAAATCAATCGTGGCACGTTTTCTCTTAAAATAATCATGATTTTCTTGTGAGATTTAAAATGTAGAATGAGCTTGATACGGTACCGACCTCATTAGGTCATGAAAAGATAATTCGGGAAAATAAGGGATTTCTAGGGGCCAACATTGACAACAGACTTTTTCCTGTAACTTTTTTATTTCTCAATGAATTTTCAAACAGTTTTCTATTCTGCGTTCAGATCAGAGAGAACAATCTAAAAATTATGCTCCGTGGGGTCACTTTTTGACCCCTTATAGGAGTAACAGAGGACTGAAATAACATAATTTTTATTCATTTCAAAAATAATGGAGTAAAAGTTATCTCCCTTTGAACATCAGTTAACAGTCTTGCATACTCTTAAGGTTTCAAGTTTGGTATGCATATGACAAATACTTCCGGTTTTATAAATCTCTGAAATTGTCTATGGGAGTTCTCATGTTGAATGGAAAATTGGACATGTCACGATATCTCTTCAAGCTAACATAATATTCTTGTGAAAATTGAGTAATATAATGACTTTCATATTGTTTCAAATCCATTAGTGTTTAAAAATGAATTTCTGGAAAATAAGGGATTTCTAGGGGCCAAAGTTGAAAACTGACCTTTGCCCATAACTTTTTTAATTCTTAATGAATTTTGGAACAGTTTTCTATTCTGGGTTTAGCTTAAAGAGTACAATCTAAAAATTATGGTCCGTGGGGCCATTTTTTGACCACTTATAGGAGTTACATAGGACTGAAATAACGTAATTTTTATTTATTTCGAAAATAATGGAGTAAGAGTTATCTCCCTTTGCACATCTGTTGGCGGGCTTACATACTCTTTAGATTTCAAGTTTGGTATGCATATGACAAGTACTTCCGGTTTTATGAATCTCTGAATTTGTCTATGGGAGTTCCCGTGTTAAATGCAAAAATGCATATTTCACGATATCTCCTAAACTAAATAAGATAATCTTGTGAAAATTGAGTGATATAATGACTTTGATAATGTTTCAACGCAATAAGGGTCTGAAAATGTAATTCTGAAAAATAAGTTATTTCTATGTGCTAATATTGAAAACTGATTTTCCCATATAACTTTTTTATTTCTAAATGAAGTTTTGAACAGTTTTCGATTCCAAGTTCAGCATAAAGGGTACAGTTTAAAAATTATGGTCCGTGGGGTCACTTTTTGACCCCTTATACCTGTTTTAGAGACCTGAAATATAGTAACTTTTAGTAATTTTCAAAATAACAATGTAAGAGTTACCCCCTTTGCAGAGCTCTAGTGAGAACTACACACTCTTTAAGTTTCCATTTTTATAAGCTTCTGAAGACTTGATCCGGTTGGATTATTCCTTTTATGTTTTTCATTTTGTTGGAGTTATTGCTCTTTAAGATCCTTGTCATTTTAAGCGTCGAAAAGCCCTCCGTTTTTGTTGAACGACAAAAAAAGTCTAGTTATTATTATTATACTGAACACTTATTTCGTTCAGCATTTGAGGAGTACCTTTAAAAATAGGATTTTTCTCTTATAACCATTAAATAGGAAATGTAAATATCTCGCGTATGTATGGTATTGGACTTCCGGTTTAGTCACTTCCGGTTTCTACTAAAGAAAAACTGAAATACCTAAAGAAGCTAAAATCGTTCTCATTTTGAATGTCTACACTCTCAAATTCAAGGTATAAATTCTAGATACAAATACCTACAAAAAAGTTAGCGACAGTGATTTTGGACCACTGATACTTTCTGAGATATAAGACTTCAAACATTGAAAAAGGGGGGATGAAATTTTTAAAAGTCACAATTAAGGTTTGAGAATTATTTTGAGCATAGAAATTCGTTCAGATTAATAAGTAGAACATATACTGTAAGTTTCATATCGATCCGAGCCGAACTTCCGGTTTTAGGGGTCTTTGAAAATTGTCTATGGGAGTTTCTATGTTAAATTGAAATCAGTCGTGGCACGTTTACTCTTAAAATAATCAAGATATTCTTGTGAGATTTTAAGTGTAAAATGATCTTGATACGGTACCGACCTCATTAGGTCATCAAAAGAGAATTCGGGAAAATAAGGGATTTCTAGGGGCCAACATTGAAAACATACTTTTTACTGTAACTTTTTTTATTTCTCAATGAATTTTTAAACAGTTTTCTATCCTGGATTCACATCAAAGATTACAATCTAAAAATTATGATCCGTGGGGTCACTTTTTGACCCCTTATAGGAGTTACAGAAGACTGACATAATGTAATTTTTAATGATTTCAAAAATAATGGAGTAAGAGTTATCTCCCTTTGAAGATCAGTTAACAGGCTTACATACTCTTTAGGTTTTAAGTTTGGTATGCATATGACAAGTACTTCCGGTTTTATGAATCTCTGAATTTGTCTATGGGAGTTCTCATGTTAAATGGAAAATTGCATATTTCACGATATCTCTTAAAGTAATCAAGATATTCTTGTGAAAATTTAGTGATATAATGATTGTGACGTTGTTTGAACCCCATTAGGGTTTGAAAATGAATTTCTGGAAAATAAGGGATTTCTAGGGACCAAAGTTGAAAACTGACCTTTGCCCATAACTTTTTTAATTCTTAATGAATTTTTGAACAGTTTCCTATTCTGGGTTTAGCTTAAAGAGTACATTCTAGAAATTATGGTCCGTAGGGTCACTTTTTGACCCCTTATAGGAGTTACAGAGGACTGAAATGATAAAATTTTTCTCTATTTCAAATATGATGAAGTAAGAGTTATCTCCCTTTTCACATCTGTTGGGGAGCTTACATACTCTTTAGATTTCAAGTTTTGTATGCATATGATAAGTACTTCCGGTTTTCTGAATCTCTGAATTTGTCTAAGGGAGTTCCCATGTTAAATGGAAAAATGCACATGTCACGATATCTCCTAAACTAATTAAAATATTCTTGGGAAAATTGAGTGTTATAATGACTTAGATAAGGTTTCAACCCAATAAGGGTCTGAAAATGAAATTCTGAAAAATAAGGGATTTAAAGGGGTTAATTTTAAAAAATAATTTTCCCATGTAACTTTTTTATTTCTAAATGAATTTTTGAACAGTTTTCGATTCCGAGTTCAGCATAAAGGGTACAGTTTAAAAATTGTGGTCAGTGGGGTCACTTTTTGACCCTTATAGGTGTTTTCGAGACCTGAAATATAGTAACTTTTAGTAATTTTCAAAATAACATTGTAAGAGTTACCCCCCCCCCTTTGCTGAGCTCTAGCGAGGATTACATACTTTTTATGTTTCCATCTTTAAAAGCTCTTGAAGACTTGATCAGGTTTGATTATTTTTTTTATGTTTTTCATTTTTTTAGAGTTATCGCTCTTTAAGGTCCATTTGATTTTAAGCGTCGAAAAGCCCTCCGTTTTTGTTGAACGACAAAAAAGGTCTAGTTATTATTATTATACTGAACACTTTTTTCGTTCAGCATTTGATGAGTACCTTTAAAAATAGGATTTTTCTCTTATAACCCTTAAATAGGAAATGTAAATATCTCGCGTATGTAAGGTATTGGACTTCCGGTTTAGTCACTTCCGGTTTCTACTAAAGAAAAACTGAAATACCTAAAGATGCTAGAATCTTTCTCATATGGAATGTCTAGACTCTCAAATTCAAGATATAAGTTCTAGAGACCAATACCTACAAAAAAGTTAACGACGGTGATTTCCGACCACTTATACTTTCTGAGATATAAGACTTCAAACATTGAAGAAGGGGAGATGAAATTTTTAAAAGTAAGAATTCAGGTTTGAAAATTATTTTGAGCATTGAAATACGTTAAAACTAATACGTTGAATATATAATGTCAGTTTCATTACGATCCTAGCCGAACTTCCGGTTTTAGGGGTCTTTGAAAATTGTCTATGGGAGTTCCTATGTTAAATTGAAATCAGTCGTGGCACGTTTTCTCTTAATATAATCAAGATATTCTTATGAGATTTTAACTGAAAAATGACCTTGATACGGTACCGACTTCATTAGGTCATGAAAAGGAAATTCCTGAAATAAGGGATTTCTAGGGGCCAAAGTTGAAAATTGATCTTGGCCCATAACTTTTTTAATTCTCAATGAATTTTTCAACAGTTTTCTATTCTGGGTTTAGCTTGATGAGTACAATCTAAAAATTATGGTCCGTGGGTCACTTTTTGACCCCTTATAGGTGTTACAGAGGACTGAAATAATGAAATTTTTATTTATCTCAAATATGATGAAGTAAGAGTTATCTCCCTTTGCACATCTGTTGGCGGGCTTACATACTCTTTAGGTTTCAAGTTTGGTATGCATATAACAAGTACTTCCGGTTTTCTGAATCTCTGAATTTGTCTATGGGAGTTTCCATGTTAAATGGAAAAATGTACACGTCACGATATCTCCTAAACTAAATTAGATATTCCTCTGAAAATGGAGTGATATAATGACTGTGATATTCTTTCAACCCCATTAGGGTTTGGAAATGAAATTCCATAACATAAGGGATTTCAAAGGCCTAACATTGAAAACAGTTTTTCCCATGTAACTTTTTCATTTCTCAATGAATTTTTGAACAGTTTTCGATTCTGAGTTCAGCATAAAGGGTACAATTTAAAAATTGTGGTCCGTGGGGTCACTTATTGACCCCTTATAGGTGTTTTAGATACCTGGAATTAAGTAACTTTTAGTAATTTCAGAAATAACAATGTAAGAGTTATCCCCCTTTGCAGAGCTCTTTGAGAATTACATACTCGTTAGGATTTAATTTTTATAAGCTTCTTATAACTCGATCCGGTCTGATCATTATTTTTTTGTTTTTCAATTTCTTAGAGTTATCGTTCTTTAAGGGCCTTAAGATTTAAAGCGTCGAAAAGCCCTCCGTTTTTGTTGAACGACAAAAAAGGTCTAGTTATTATTATTATACATAACACTTTTTTCGCTCAGCGTTTAAGGAGTACCTTTGAAAATAGGTATTTTGTTTTATAATCACTGAAAAGCAAACGTAAATGTCTCCCGTATGTAATGTTTTTAACTTCCGGTTTAGTCATTTCCGGTTTCAACTAAAGAAAAACTGGAATTTCTAAAGGAGCTAAAATCTTTCTCATTTTCAATGAGTAGACTCTCAAATTCGAGATATAAATTCTAGAGACCAATACCTACAAAAAAGTTAACGACGGTGATTTTTGACCACTGATACTTTCTGAGATATAAGACTTCAAACATTGAAAAAGGGGGGATGAAATTTTTAAAAGTCACAATTAAGGTTTGAAAATTACTTTTATCATTTGAGTACGTTGACACTAACAAGTAAAACATATGCTGTAAGTTTCATATCAATCCAAGCGGAACTTCCAGTTTTAGGGGCCTTTGAAAATTGTCTATGGGAGTTTCTATGTTAAAATAAAATCAGTCGTATCACGTTTTCTCTAAAAGTACCGAAGATATTCTGCTGAAATTCAAAGTTTACCATGACTCTGACATGATTCCGACCTGATTAAATTCTGAACACAAAATTATGAAAAATAAGGGATTTCAAGGGGCCAGTGTTGAAAACAGACTTTTTCCTGTAACTTTTTTATTTCACCATGAATTTTTGAATAGTTTTCTATTCTGCGTTCCAGTTAAAGAATACAATTTAAAAATTATGGTCCGTGGGGTGACTTTTTGACCCCATATAGGAGCTACAGAGGACTAAAATAAAGTAGTTTTATTTATTTCAATTATAATACAGTAAGAGTTATCTCCCTTTGCACATCTGTTGACAGGCTTACATACTCTTTAGATTTCAAGTTTGGTATGGATATGACAAGTACTTCCGGTTTTATGTATCTCTGAAATTCTCTATGGGAGTTCTCATGTTGAATGGAAAATTGCACATGTCATGATATCTCTTAAATTGAACAAGATATTCTTGTGAAAATTCAGTAATATAATGACTGTGAAATTGTTTCAACCCCAGTAGGGATTGAAAAAAAAATTCTGGAAAATAAGGGATTTCTAGGGGCCAAAGTTGAAAACGGACTTTTGCCCATTACTTTTTTAATTCTTAATGAATTTTTGAACAGTTATCTATTCTGGGTTTAGCTTAAAGAGTACAATCTAAAAATTATGGTCCGTGGAGTCACTTTTTGAACCCTTATAGGAGTTACAGAGGACTGAAATAATGAGATTTTTATTTATTTCAAATATGATGGAATAAGAGTTATCTCCCTTTGCACATCTTTTGACGTGCTTACATACTCTCTAGGTTTCAAGTTTGGTATGCTTATGACAAGTACCTCTGGTTTTATGAATCTCTGTAATTGTCTATGGGAGTTTCCATATTAAAAGGAAAATTGCATATGTCACGATATCTCCTAAACTAAATAAGACATTCTTGTGAAAATTAAGTGATACACTGACTTAAATATTGTTTCAACCCCATTAGGGCCTGAAAATGATATTTTGAAAAATAAGGGATTTCAAGGGGCTAATTTCGGAAAATGATTTTCTCATGTAACTTTTTTATTTCGCAATGAATTTTTGAACAGTTTTCGATTCCGAGTTCAGCATAAAAGGCACAATTTAAAAATTATGGTCCGTGGGGTCACTTTTTCACCCCTTATAGGTGGTTTAGGGAGTTGAAATAAAGAAACTTTTAGTAATTTCAAAAATAACAATGTAAGAGTTATCCCCCTTTGCAGAGTTCTAGTGAGAATTACATACTATTTAGGTTTCCATTTTTAAAAGCTCCTGAAGACTTGATCTGGTTTGAGTATTTTTTTATGAGTAGACTCTTAATTTCAAGATATAAATTCTAGAGATCAATACCTACAAAAAAGTAAGCGACGGTGATTTTTGACCATAGATACTTTTTGAGATATAAGACTTCAAACATTGAAAAAAGGGGGGATGAAATTTTTAAAGTCACAATTAAGGTTTGAAAATTATTTTGAGCATTGAAATACGTTAAGACTTATACGTTGAACATATACTGTAAGTTTCATATCGATCGGAGCCGAACTTCCGGTTTTAGGGGTCTTTGAAAATTTTCTAAAGGAGTTTCTATGTTAAATTGAAATCAGTCGTGGCACGTTTGCTCTTAAAATAATCAAGATATTCTTGTGAGATTTTAAGTGTAGAATGATTTTGATACGGTACCGACCTCATTAGGTCATGAAAAGGAAATTCGGAAAAATGAGGGATTTCTAGGGGCCAACATTGAAAACATACTTTTTCTTGTAACTTTTCTTATTTCTCAATGAATTTTTAAACAGTTTTCTATTCTGGGTTCAGATCAAAGAGAACAATCTAAAAATTATGGTCCCTGGGGTAACTTTTGACCCCTTATAGGAGATACAGAAGACTGAAATAATGTAATTTTTATTTATTTCAAAAATAATGGAGTAAGAGTTCTCTCCCTTTGAACTTCAGTTAACAGGCTTACATACTCTTTAGGTTTCAAGTTTGGTATGCATATGACAAGAACTTCCGGTTTTATGAATCTCTAAATTTGTCTATGGGAGTTCTCATGTTAAATGGAAAATTGCACATTTCACGATATCTCTTAAGGTAATCAAGATATTCTTGTGAAAATTGAGTGATATAATGACTGTGATATTGTTTCAACCCCATTAGGGTTTGAAACTGAATTTCTGGAAAATAAGGGATTTCTAGGGGCCAAAGTTGAAAACTGACCTTTGCCCATAACTTTTCTAATTCTTAATGAATTTTTCAACAGTTTTCTATTCTGGGTTTAGCTTAAAGAGTACAATCTAGAAATTATGGTCCGTGGGGTCACTTTTTGACCCCTTATAGGAGTTACAGAGGACTGAAATAATGAAATTTATATTTTTTTCAAATATGATGAAGTAAGAGTTATCTCCCTTTCCACATCTGTTGGTGGGCTTACATACTATTTAGGTTTCAAGTTTAGTATGCATATGACATGTACTTCAGGTATTATGAATCTCTGAATTTGTCTATGGGACTTCCCATGTTAAATGGAAAAATGCACATGTCACGATATCTCCTAAACTAAATAAGATATTCTTGTGAAAATTGAGTGATATAATGACTTTGATAATGTTTCAACGCAGTAAGGGTCTGAAATTGAAATTCTGAAAAATAAGGGATTTCAAGGGGCTAATATTGAAAACTGATTTTCCCATGTAACTTTTTAATTTCTAAATGAATTTTTGAACAGTTTTCGATTCCGAGTTCAGCATAAAGGGGACAGTTTAAAATTATGGTCCGTGGGGTCACTTTTTGACCCCTTATAGGTGTTTTAGAGACCTGAAATATAGTAACTTTTAGTAATTTTCAAAATAACATTGTAAGAGTTACCCCCCTTTTGCAGAACTCTGGTGAGAATTACATACTCTTTAGGTTTCCATTTTAATAAGCTCCTGAACACTTAACCCGTTTAAATTTTTTTTAAGTTTTTCATTTTGTTAGAGTTATCGCTCTTTAAGGTCATTTTGATTTTAATCGTCGAAAAGCCCTCCGTTTTTGTTGAACGACAAAAAAGGTCTAGTTATTATTATTATACCTAACACTTTTTTCGTCACGGATTTAAAGAATGCCTTTGGTTATATGTATTTTATATCAAAACCTTCAAATAGTTTTCCTGAATGTCTCGCGTATGTAAGGTTTTGTGATTCGGGAAACGTCACTTCCGGTATTTACAAGTGAAAAACTAAGATTTCTTTAGGAGCTAAAAGATTTCTTATTTAACATGCAATTTCATTCAAATTTTAGGAATAGATTCTTCAAAGGAAAACCTACAAAAAAGTTAGCGACGGCACTGTTGTACTTGTGATACATTTTTGTGTAATAACACTCCAAATTTAAGAAAAGGGGGGATGGAAATTGCAAAATTGGGAAACCATGTAGGAAAAATATTTTGAAGACTACATATTGTTAGGAATAATTAACAGAACATGTACTGTTAGTTTCAAGTCAATCTAAGCGTTACTTCCGGTTTTATGAGTCTCCAAAAATTGTCTATGGGAGTTTCTATGTTAAATTGAAATCACGCATGTTCCATTATCTCAAAAAGGAAGCAAGCAATTCTTCTAATATTTTAGGGGAATACTTACTTTCACATTGTCTTCAGCTGATTAGGTGTTGAAAATAAAATTTCAGAAAATTAGGGGTTTTTAGGGGCCAGTACAAAAAACAGTTTTTTCCCTGTAACTTTTTCATTTGCTAACCAATCTTCAAACTGATTTCGGTTTTGAATTAAGCATGAAAAGTACTATTTAAAATTTATGGTCCGTGGGGTCACTTTTTGACCCCTTATAGGAGTTTTACAGAATTGAAAAATAGTAAAAATTTGTAATTTCAAAATGATCACGTAAGAGTTATCTCCCTTTGCACAACTGTTAAGAGGCTTACACATTCTTTAAGTTTCCATTTTGGTAAGCATCTGAAAAGTACTGCTTTTATTAGTCTCCTAAAATTGTCTATGGGAGTTTCTATGTTAAATTGAAAATCACGCATGTTCCATTATCTCAAAATGGAAGCATGCAATTTTTGTAATATTTGAGTAGAATACTTCTTTTAACATTGTCTTCAGGTGATTAGGTGATGAAAAGAAAATTTCAAAAATTTGGGGATTTTTAGGGGCCGGTACAAAAACACTCTTTCCTCTGTAACTTTTTTATTTATCAACCAATTTTCAAACTGATTTCGGTTTTGAATTTAGCATGAAGAATACAATTTAAAAATGATGGTCCGTGGGGTCACTTTTTGGCCCCTTATAGGAGTTCCGGAGGACTGGAATAATGTAATTTTTATTTATTTCAGAAATAATGAAGTAAGAGATATCTCCTTTTGCACATCTTTTGACAGGCTTACATACTCTTTAGGTTTCAAGTTTGGTATGCATATGACAAGTACTTCCGGTTTTATGAATCTCTGTATTTGTCTATGGGAGTTCCCATGTTAAATGGAAAATTGCACATGTCGCGATATCTCCTAAATTAAATAAGATATTCTTGTGAAAATTGAATGATATAATGACTTTGATAATGTTTCAACCCAATATGGGTCTGAAATTGAAATTCTGAAAAATAAGGGATTTCAAGGGGATAATATTGAAAACTGATTTTCCCACGTAACTTTTTTATTTCCTAATGAATTTTTGAAAAGTTTTCGATTCCGAGTTCAACATAAAAGGCACAATTTAAATATTATGGTCCGTGGGGTCACTTTTTGACCACTTGTAGGTGTTTAAGAGACCTGAAATAAGGAACTTTTAGTAATTTCAAAAATAACAATGTAAGAGTTATGCCCCTTTGCAGAGTTGTAGTTAAAATTACATACTCTTTAGGTTTCAATTTTTATAAGCTTCTGAATACTTGATCCTGTCTGATTATTATTTTTTTTTATGTTTTTCATTTTGTTAGAGTTACCGCTCTTTAAGGTGCTTGAAATTTAAAGCGTCGAAAAGCCCTCCGTTTTTGTTGAACGACAAAAAAGGTCTAGTTATTATTATTATTCAACTTTTTCTTTACAATTTTTGTGCAGAAGATATCTCGCAAACGGTTCGATCGATTTTCATAAAATTTTCAGGGGTAATGCCTTTAGATGATCCTTTTTTGTTCAAATCCTTAAAATTCACTTTCGCTCGGAAGTTATCGCCCTTTAATCGATTTTCAGATAACCATTTTGTCGACACAAAAACTAAAAAACGGCAAAACCTAGAGCGCTGAAATTTTCAGCGATTATAGACGACATGTTGAAGTTTTGCACCTGAGTTTTCAAATTTTCCGGAAGTACCTAGTGTGGAAGCTCGGTAGGGGTTGAAATTTAGGACATGAATCAGGAGTGAATTTTCGAGACATTTTTTATCATATCTCTAAAACTATAGAGATTTTCTAAAAACATATTGAATAGAAATTGTGTAGAATTACAAGATCTTTTATATGATATCAAAGAAAAAGGGCTGACTCATCACATTAGGGGCCGAGAGGGGCAAAAAGTCTTTAGTCAATAGCTCTTTAACGATCAAAATTTTGTAATGCATTACTGAAGCAAAAATGTTTAACTCAACAATTTACAACTATATATTATAATATTCACATCATATGTTACATAATTAGGGGCCATAAGGGGCCAGAATGCAAAATCTTTGACGCTTTATATTTCAAAAGTGTGAAATATTTTGATATGCAATACTGAACAAAAGATGTTCATTATAATGTTCTAAACAATATGCAACCTTTTATTTTTTGCTTAACGTCCCCAATAAGGAGTTAAAGGGCCGGCCCCTAAATACTTCTTTTGCTAATATCTCGGAAACGAAAAAGAATTTCTGAATAGTTGATGAACAAAAAGTGTTCAAATCATAAGAGCTTTAAAGTAGTATGAAGAAAAAGGGGCTGGCCCCTCAAAATAAGGGGCGGGAGGGACCGAAAGTCTTTAATCAATAACTCGTTAACGATCAATATTTTGTAATGCATTACTGAAGCAAAAATGTTAATATTAACGATTTACAACTACATATTATGATATTCACATTATATGTTACATAATTAGGGGTCATAAGGGGCCAAAATGCAAAATCTTTAACGCTATATATCTCAAAAAGTGTGAAATATTTTGATATGCAATACTGAACAAAAGATGTTCAAAATAATGTTCTGAACAATATGCAACCTTTTATTTTTTGCTTAACGTCCCCAATAAGGAGTTAAAGGGCCAGCCCCTAAATACTTCTTTTGCTAATATCTCGGAAACGAAAAAGAATTTCTGAATAGTTGTTGATCAAAAAATGTTCAAAATCATAAGAGCTTTAAAGTGATATGAAGAAAAAGGGACTGGCCCCTCAAAATAGGAGCTGAGAGGGGCCGATAGTCTTTGATGAATAACTCTTTAATGCTCAACATTTTGTAATTCATTACTGAAGCAAACATGTTTATCTCAACAATTTACAACTATATATTATAATATTCACATCATATGTTACATAATAAGGGGCCACAAGGGGCCAGAATGACAAATCTTTGGCACTCTATATCCCGAAATTAGGAAATAATTTGATAAGCAGTGTTGAAAAAAAGGTGTTCAAAATCAGGTTTTAAACAATATGTAACCTTTTCATTTTTGCTAAACGCCCCCATTAAGGAGTTGAAGGGCCAGCCCCTAAATATTTCTTTTGCATATATCTCGGAAGCGAAAAAGAATTTCAGAATAGTTGTTGAACAAAAATGTTCAAAATCATGAGAGCTATAGGAAGATACCAAGAAAAAAGGACTGGCCCCTCAAAATAGGGGCCAGGACGGTCCGAAAGTCTTTAATCTATAACTTTTTAATGATCAATATTTTAATATACACTACTGAAGCAAAAGTTTCGTCTTAATTTATTTTTATCATTATATTTGAACAAAAATCTCAGTCAAATTCTGATCTCATCTTATCAAAAATCGGACGGAAGACCCACTCGTTGCTCGCAACAAGATCGCATCTAGTTATTATTCTTTTTTTCTACTCAAATTTTGTGCAGACGATTTCTCAGAGATGGATCGATGGATTTGCATCAGATTTTCAGGGTTAGTGCAAGGTTATCTGAAGTTAATTCCGGCTAAATATTTTTTTGAAAATCACTTCCGGTCGAAAGTTATCGCCCTTTTAATAAAATTCAGAGTACCTCCTTGTCTGTGATGGAACTCAAAAATGGCTTAAGCTAGAGCGCTGAAATTTTCAGTGATGATAGAGGACATGTTGCCGTTTTGCACCTGGGTTTAGAAATTTTCCGAATGTGCCTAGTATGGAAGCTCGGTAGGGGTCAAAATTTAGGTCACGAATCATGTGTGAATTTTTGAGACATTTTGTATCATATCTTTAAAAGTATAAATATTTTGTTAAAACATACTGAACAATATTTGTGCAGAATGACAAGATCTTTAACATGATATCAAGAAAAAAGGGATGACTAATCAAATTAGGGGCCGAGAGGGGCAAAAAGTAATAAATCAATAACTCTTTAACGATCAATATTTTGGTATACATTACTGAAGCAAAAATGTTTATCATAAAAATTTACAACTATATATTATAATATTTATGTCATATGTTACATAATTAGGGGCCATAAGGGGCCAGAATGCCAAATCTTTGGCACTCTATATCTCGAAAGTTTGAAATATTTTGATAAGCAATATTGAATAAAAGATGTTCAAAATAATGTTCTAAAGAATATGTAACCTATCGTTTTTTACTAAACGTCCCCATTAAGGAGTTGAAGGGCTGGCCCCTAAATATATCTTTTGTATATATCTCGGAAACGAAAAAGAATTTCTGAATAGTTGTTGAACAAAAAGTGTTCAAAATCATAAGAGCTTTAAAGTGGTATGAAGAAAAAGGGGCTGGCCCCTCAAAATAGGAGCCAAAAGTCTTTTATCAATAACTCTTTAACGATCAATATTTTGCAATTCATTTCTGTAGCAAAAATGATTATCATAACAATTTACAACTATATATTATAATATTTATGTCATATGTTACATAATTAGGGGCCATAAGGGGCCAGAATGCCAAATCTTTGGCACTCTATATCCCGAAAGTTTGAAATATTTTGATAAGCAATATTGAATAAAAGATGTTCAAAATAATGTTCTAAAGAATATGTAACCTTTCGATTTTTGCTAAACGTCCCTATTAAGGAGTTGAAGGGCTGGCCCCTAAATATATCTTTTGCATACATCTCGGAAACGAAAAAGAATTTCTGAATAGTTGTTAAACAACAAGTGTTTAAAATCATGAGAGCTTTAAAGTGATATGAAGAAAAAGGGGCTGACCCTCAAAATAGGGGCCGAAAGGGCTCGAAAGTCTTTAATCAATAACTATTTAATTATCAATATGTTGCAATATATTACTGAAGCGAAAAAGTTCATCTTCACACTCTTTAACTGTATAACATGGTGCTTACATCATATATTATGCAATAGTGGGACATTAGGGTCAGATTGCATAATCTTTGGCGCAATACATCTTGAAAAGGAAGAATATTTTGATAACCAATATTGATCAAAAGACGTTAAAAATAATATTCTTAATAATATGCAATCTTTCAATTTTTGCTAGACATCCCTATCTAGGACTTAAAGGGCCGGCCCTTAATATTTTTTATATATCTCGGAAACGAAAAAGAATTTTTGAATACTTGTTGAACAAAAAGTGTTCAAAATCAAGAAAGCTTTAAGATGATATCAAGAAAAAGGGGCTGACCACTCATATAAGGGGCCAAGACGGGCCGATAGTTTTTAATCGATAACTTTTTAATGATGAATATTTTGTTACAAATTACTGAAGCAAAATTGTTTGTCTGAACAATTTATTTATATCATTATTTTTTAAAAAAAAAATCTCAGTCAAATTCTTATCTCATCTCATCGAAAATCGGACGGAAGACCCACTCGTTGCTCGCAACGAGATCGCATCTAGTTATTAGGGTCTTTCGTCTCCAACGGAAGACCCTTCTATTATTGTATTGTTTCTTTTTCACTTTTATTAAGGTCTTCCGTCTTCTACGGAAGACCTTCTTGTTATTCTTAGGTTTCTTTTTCACTTTTATTAGGGTCTTCCGAGCTTCCTTCGGAAGACCCTACTGTTATTCTACTGTTTCTTATTATTATTTTATTTTTTTTTCCCGCCGATTTTCAGCAGGCGATTTCTCGGAGACCTTTTGTCCGATTGCTATGAAACTTTCAGGGTAGATACAGTGTATTATTGCCTAAAAACGGTTTTTTCAAATTTTTGATACATACCCCCGTTCATGAGTTATTGCCCTTTAATCGATATTTGGAGGGTCTCTTGTCCATTAGAATTCTCAATAACGACACATGATATTTGCATGAAAACTGGAGAACTTGTAACTAATACATTGCAGATGCGCAGAACATTAAAATTGTAGGCTAATTTTTTTAAGTTCGGAAGCTATGTGACGGCAAGTTAAAAGAATTATTTTTCCACGAAATTTTGCTGCTTTTTGTTTAATAACTTTTAAACTGATAAAAATTTGGTAAGACATATAGAATAAAAGTTGTGTGTAATTACTAGAGCTTTCAGATAACATCAAGAAAAAGGGGCTGGCCCCTATATTCAGGGGACAGCAGGTCATAAAAGTATTTTTTGGATATCTAAAAATATTAAAATATTATGAAAAAGTTTGAATGACATAATTTCTAACATATTAAATCTTGTCATGTGGTATTAAGAGAAACAAGCTCCGTGCTATATTTTATTCTATTTTATGTAATAATTATTCGAGAATCGTACAGGAACAAGTTGTCTACAAACCAGCCACGCCTTTTAGGGCATCGTAACACATGCTTGTACGGTTTTAGATACTTGTTGTGTTTTAAATAAATTGTTTTGATTCGATTTCTCTGTTTTCTGTTATTTAAATCGTTTATAAATGCAAGTTATTTACACAAGTAAAGGTAAATCAACATTTACAAATGCATCCGTATAGAAAGAGTCTTAATCGGGGCCTCTTGTTTGTAACCTGGATGTAAACAATCACGAGAGGCATTGTGGGAAGAAGACACTAAAGACCCGATATACGAAAAAGGTGATTTGATCTGATGCTTTGTTGGCAAATATTTAAAAAAAAGTGTAGTTTAGTATAGCATAATGCTTCATAATCAATAATTTTTAAAAATAAATCATGTTTAACACTCATTCTGATTATTTTATTTTTTGAAAAATCATCAGGTCGAATATCAGGTTTTTAGTATATCAGGTCTTTAGTACGTCCCCGAAAGTAGCCATGCAAGTCGGAATTACAGACAGAAATGGCCAAATGTGAAGTTGACAGTTGTACATTTTCTTAACGTACGAGCCGTATGTAGACATGCACGTTTAATCCACATCTACGAAGCACATAAAATCCTTGGTTGCGTACAGGGAGCATTAGTTTTAAAAGGATATATATTTTCTTGCGCAAATTATTTACGAGGAAATTCTGACGATCACATTAACAGCGATGAACAGTCTTGTGTCGGAGTTTTCTGTGATAAATGTAGCGAGTGATGAAAGAGTTCACGGTGACATTTTAATATATGATTGGCGTGGACCATGGAAATGAAGGTTAGAATTTTTCTTATCTAAAATTTAACAGCTGCTTACAGCACTGATGTTTACATGTATATGCCAGCAAATGTATAAATGTACGCACAAACACTGATGTATGTTATCTATTTTATGGTTCAGTCTCTGTCTGTTAGCCCTGACATGACATTGTCAAAATCCATTGCATACATGTGATAAGTCAAAGACCACAAAACTGTACAGGAGCCATAAAAAAACTGGAATTTGGGTGAAAAAACTGTACACTGCCTATCAAAAAACGGTACCAAAAAATGGTATAAAATATGTCTTAAATTCTTCTGAAATTCCATCGTAATCATTGTAATAAACATTGTAAATTTTATACCTACGAAGATCTGGGTCAGTTTCACGTAGTATTAAGACTAAAGTCATGTATATCAACTTTAGAAGTTGGCTTAATTTTTTTTCAATCAAGTTACGTATACGAAACATTAACAGTAATGAAGTACCCCTTAAAAAATAAAGCTACCTAAAGGGGTATTTGATACGGATTTATAGCAAGATAATTATCCCAATTGACAGTTCACACCTTCGCACGCGATGGTTTGTGTACACTACACAATTATCAGAAGGTCAAATGTCAAACACAGGTGACGTTTTCCAGTGTCTCGCGAGCGAGAATAAGAGGAAAATGGCGGCATTTAGCGAGAAATTCAAAATACTGTACAAATTTTCATATTCCGTGTATTTTGGTGTCCCGCCGGTACACGATGAATGGGCTCAAAAAACTGTACATTTTGCGTACAGCCTGTACATATCACATGTATTCCATTGCTTTACCTTATATTTAAATGCATGAGAGCATGTAATTTCACCAAGACTTATTTTTTTATTGAAACAAAAAAATGCAAAAAATCAACAATACACTATCTAACATACTACATGTATAAACATGATAATTATTGTTATATATTCTTCAACAAGTATGAATAGCTGTTATAACTAGGGCCTTAATTAATATTATAAATTGTTATACCTTTAAAAATTTGTTCTTATATAAATCTATACCAGTGTACATCCAAAATGTCTAACATTTCCAAGGTTTTATGAGCAATCATAAAAAAATCTATGTTGAACCGCAAAGTGAGATATTGAACCTGTCGATGAGATCATTGGACTTCTTACATATTACATTATGCGCGGGATTAGTTAAATCTCATTTGCATTCGTTGGTGTTCGAAAGTTACGGAATTGACAGAGTTTTACCTCAGTGCTGGTAAAGGAAATTTACATCATGGAAGCCACTACACAATACATGTATGTCAAACAAAATAAGAAAGTAAAAGATATTGACCGTGTTCTCGGGGTAAAATGCAATTTGCTGACCCTTTGAACCAAACTGTTTCCCTTCGGCCTAATGGCCTCAGGCAAACAGTTTGGTTCTTGGGTCCGACAAAACACATGTTGCCCTCGAACTCAGTTAGTAAATGTGTATTATTATTGGAAAATCTCAAAAATGTCACTCAGTTAAATTGCAAAAGAAATTTGGAAATATATTTATACATAAAAGTTTGAATTATTTCTGTGATAAGACTGCAGGATTGATTTGTGTTTTGTTTATTGCCCCTTCAAATTTTTTTTAGTCATATTATTATGCCACCACTTGCTGGTGGAGGCCTGTAAATATAGACCTGTACTTTACACTTATGGCCTTTGGGAAGTGAGGGATCTTTTTCGTGCCAGCACCTTCTGTGACACAGAACCTCAGTTCATACGGTTTCATCCGAGGAACCTATCTCCACATCCTGCTGTGGGATTCGAACCTGCGACGTAAGGATCAGCTTAAACTTAGAGTGGTATTTGGGTTATACAGTAAAACACACTTACTGCGAACAGACTTAAATAAGGAATTGAAGCATATATAGTGAAGTGATTTTCATTCCCTGTGGTCTTAAAACATACTGAAAACTAAACTGAAAAATGAATACATTTATAATGAATCAAAATTATTTGTCCCTGGCACTTATAAGCATGTTTTACTGTAATGACAAAATAATGGGGATTTGTTTTCACAGTGGCTGTATATTGTGAATAATTTAATAAGTCGATAGCAACTTTTCAGTTTTAAACTAATCTCGTTCAAGCAGATGCTTGTCTGTCTCCGTAAACTCCAACGAGCAGGAGTTTATGGAGACAGTCGAGCATCTGCTTTAATGAGACTAGTTTTACACATGCTATCTACATGATCTAAGTGGTAATTTTTTTTTTTTTTAAAAATATGTATACTGGTATATTATTTAAAAAGTACATATTATACAAAAAATACCGACTAACTGGTTATGAAAATCATAACCTCCGTCATCCCATGCTAAACCGGTTACTCTATTTCTGACTGATTAGATGGTTACCCAGTTGACCATTGCCATCCCTAATAAATTTTTTACATGTGTAAGTTATGTGCATTTCCTTCGTGAAATCATGAAAAAAAACCTCCTAATTAATCCCTATATATATTATATTTTGTAATAACATTCTCAAAATTGACTGCATGTAAACATCTATTTAATAGAGTACTTTTTACAAATAATACATGGAAAATGTGACAGTATCTTTGAACTCTGTTTGATGGTTTCATTAGGGGTGTCAATGAATATTCGAGTACTCGACTATCATTCAATCATACTGACTATCGACTAAAATTTGTTAAGTCGGTTGTTCGTTTAAAATTTGCTACTCTTAAATTCAATGTAAAAAAAAAATTGGATCTGCTCAGTTCATTTATTAACGTATCAGTGTTCAAACTCAGGGAAAGGCTTAACCAGTCTTTGTTAATTGTTCAAAGGAATTTTGTTGTTCGACAAACATGCTTTGGCATACTTTAAAAGATGTCAGATCCAAATTGTAAAGTTTCAACCTGCAATTTCGTAAGATCTCAGATCTCATATAATGCAACTACCAATTAATGAAGAATAATAAAACTTTATAAATACATGTAAATTGGGGAATGGTTATGAGCATAATTCAAAGGTGTTTCTTTCTGATATTAATATCAATCATTTTTAAATTGTATTGATTGAATGCAAAAAATCTTATAGTTAAAATTTTGTTTTTATAAGAGTTACACTTTAATTGTTTAACAATCACGGGTCACTGACAAGACACATTCAAATGGCTTCAGGTAAGAAATCAATAACGGGTACATGTACTAGCAGCAGGAAAAGAAAGGATAAATATGAGCATTTGATGTTCTGTATATAGATAAAATGTGCAGTCAGGGATTTATTTTAGAGCTGACTTGGGGCCGAAATTCGTCCCCAGTCCCAATTGAAAATATGCCTGTATTTTCCCAAAATGTAATGGAAGTTTTCCCAAAGAAATACTTACAAAATATGTGATCAAATTAGTTTGTTTATTGCATGTTTTTCAAGCAGGTTTTGTTGTTCAGGTGGCAGGGGATAGTTTCATACTAAAGACCCGGTCAAATTTCTTAAAGAATTGAGATATCCCCTGTTTGATGTGATATTTATGTAGAAAAATGATTAGAATAATTATGGGACACATTTGCAGTGTAGCAGAGTGCTTGCTGAAATAAATGATGTGCAATATGTAGGTGTCACTATGACGCTTATATACATGCAGAGTTGTAAATGCGAACCTAAGACACATGGTCAGTTGCAGAGGAAATTCACTGAAAAGCAGTAGGCCTTAGAAGAAGGTGTGTATCTCAGAGGGAAGGTGAATGGCCCCATATCAATTGGTGAATTTTCATTAGGGCTTGCATTGATTTACAGACTACTGGGTGTTTTATCCTGCTCGCTCGGGCCTGGGGGTGGGTTGTATGGGTGCGACTGAGGCCCAAATCTTGGAAAAACAAGCCAAAATTTGGGGAGACCCCAGGTGTATTTTTGGTACATGTGCACTCTACTAGGCAAATTACATGTAATTTGTTGACATAATTTGTGAGCCATGGGCATATGAAGTGTAATTAATTAGCCCCTGGAAAACTGTCCCCATGTACATGTTTTTATGGATCGCATGTATATGTGTACCCCCTCGGCACATGTTTGGCATTAAAAAAACTATCCTCTGCCACCTTCAAGAAAACACCAATTTTCAGAAATATTTAATTTAGTCTAATTCTTCTCTAAATAAGTTTTTTGATGTATGCCATTTTCAAAACTCACCATATTTCTTTTATTTGACTCTTATTCATTTAGATATAGAGACCTAAACACAAGGGGGGTAAACCTTTCCCAGTACACATTTTCAAAGAGTTTGAAGCATCAGCTTAACAAATCTTAACAGAGTAAGGCGATTTTTTGTCTGAGAAAAATTTATTTGTTTGAAAATAATAGTGTAGCGGAGCAGCAATCAAGACAAGATGGTTTTGAAATCAGTGTGATGTTTATTACATTTATTATATACTTAAGTACCAGATTCTGCAAAACAATATAAAATACATTAACTAAATTTGATATCACACATAAGAGCAGAATCTATTGTTATCATAAAATCAAATAATTACTACATATTAATTAGATCATAAAATAATAAATATTGACACAGGTCAATGAGTTATATCTCTTGACTTTAAATACAAATATTTCTCTTTATATATTCACTTCATATAGTGGATAAATATTTACAATATACATGTACATATAGCTACATACCAAACTATGGGTATGAATCCATCTCTATTTCTAATACAGTGTATATATATGTCTTGCTATGGATTTAATATCTACAATTCATAAATAACATTTATACACTATATATTCTTTTGTGTCATAAAATACATTTCATTAATACAAAGTTTAAAATCAACTAGTTCATCAGCTTTGACAAACTTAAATAATTTAATAAATTCTCTCATATGCCACTTTTCATTCATACAATTATTAATATGAAAGTATTAATGTGAAATAAGAATGTCAAAAAGTCAACTTACTGTCAGTGGTCTATAAAATACTCCAAATATTAAAAACACAACTTTACACACTGACTGCTCCTAGGCTAGTAATTATCTGGACACTCTGGACAAAGGGGGTTAAAGGTTTTGGTGGGAAAATATTAACCAATGGCAATTCTTACTTATTTATTTATTCAAGGTTAAGAGTTAAACTGTAATTTTAGAACTCCAGAGATTTCTAGACTTTAATTAGAGGTAGTTGTTATAAATTTATTTTAACTGTTTAATATTTAAATAAAACATTTTTATTTTAAATCAAGTTTATTATTGAAAGTTATTTCATAACTTTCAATGGCATCTGAAAGAAAATTGTTGTTATAATTAAAATCAATTTAAAATCATGACTATTACAATAGTTTGTGCACTGTCACATATATTTTATCAAATTTTGATGCAATATCAGTATTAATTAAAATTAAAGGGGCTCAGTTATTGCGATATCACTGAAATTACAAATTATAAACTTACTCTTTTTTACATGTATTTTCACTAAATATCATTATTTTGAGAAAAGAATGAGTCAGTATGCAAAAATATCAGTTCACAGAACCACATTTATTCAAAGAATTGCTGTGCTTTAATTTTTTTTCAAATTAGACCCACCTTACTATTGATAATTACATATTAAAAAAAAAAATACCCCCCTCCCCTTCATTTTCCCCCTCATTTGTCTTCTATAATGTGATAGAACTTAAACTTTTCATTATTTTCATATAGATTATATATTTTTCTTTAAATTATAACAAAACAGATGGTCTTTTTGCATTTTTAATGAACAAAATATCAGAAATATGTACATTTTTCATGTAATTATTGGATTCTACTAAACACCTGAAATTTACTCACAAATGCCAAGTAAGGACAGGATGATCACTTTAATTGTTCAGGGGAATCAAATGCATGTATTTGATCACTCAGATACATTGAAATTGAATGGAAATATACTCAGGAAATGGACAGTCAGTAAAATCAGATTTCCACAGTATATGTGACGGTGCACATTTTAATGTTTTTGAAATATTTTCTATAGAATCAGGTAATGGTTGGAGGGGTAGGGTAGATAAATGCAACTTTCAGGACACTTCTTCTTGAACCTTTGATGCAAGAGGGGTTTTTATATATTACAATAAATATCCTGAAAAATAGATTAGGTTTTCTTTTTGCAAACAAGCTATAGATGTATAAATTCAAGCAATTAAGAGGTAAAATGGGATTTCTCAAAACATCAAAAATAGGAGAGTATGTGTTTCATGTGAGTACATTTCATGAAGGCATGCAATTCTTATTGAATTTTTTTATATGTAGCTGCATTTGAAATTGATCAAAGTTACCATTAAACACTGTTTTGATAAGAAATAGATTCTTTTGGATTGTAGGAGTTGGTCATTTTTGAAGTAACACGAAGAATATGGGTTTAAGGTGGTTGACTGACAATTGGTGGGGTCACTTATTTGCCTCTAACTTTTTTTATTTTTCATTGAAATAAGACATATTTAGTATATTTTTACTCAGAATTAATTGCACTTTCTAAATATGGAAAGTTATTTTAATTAAAAAGCAAACTTTGAAAGTTAAAGGTGGCAGGGGATAGTTTCGTACTAAAGACCCGGTCAAATTTCTTAAAAAATTGAGATATCCCCTGTTTGATGTGATATTTTATGTAGAAAAATGATTAGAATAATTATGGGACACATTTGCAGTGTAGCAGAGTGCTTGCTGAAATAAATGATGTGCAATATGTAGGTGTCACTATGACGCTTATATACATGCAAAGTTGTAAATGCGAACCTAAGACAAGTGGTCAGTTGCAGAGGAAATTCAGCTGAAAAGCAGTAGGCCTTAGAAGAAGGTGTGTATCTCAGAGGGAAGATGAATGGCCCCATATCAATTGGTGAATTTTCATTAGGGCATGCATTGATTTACAGACTACTGGGTGTTTTATCCTGCTCGCTCGGGCCTGGGGGTGGGTTGTATGGGTGCGACTGAGGCCCAAATCTTGGAAAAACAAGCCAAAATTTGGGGAGACCCCAGGTGTATTTTTGGTACATGTGCACTCTACTAGGCAGATTACATGCAATTTGTTGACATAATTTGTGAGCCATGGGCATATGAAGTGTAATTGATTAGCCCCTGGAAAACTGTCCGAGTAAAATTAACATCGCTATTTATCATTTATAAGTTGTACAGTTTTTTTTATTTTAAATGAGAAATTTCAATTTCTTTTGGATAGGTGTGACTGCCATCTGATAACTGAAATTTGATACCAAGCATGACCATATTTGCCAGAAGAGCATCTGTTTGGAGATGACAAAGAATAAGCAGCATAGTGAAATTTAAACAGTCACATAAGGATAAAAGTCCTTCCATCTAGGATTATGGACACATCAGGCCTTAATACATTAAGAACTTGTAATATATGTATTTTTACAAAAAATTTTTAGAGAGAACTGCTATTTTGGCATATACAACAACAAATGTTAACATATGTGCATATTTCAAATGACTTCAGTGCTAAGGGCATGTACATGAACGAGGATTGTTAGAAAAGTTTGCGGACACATTGATTTAAGGAAAATTTACTGTGCACTTTGAAAAATGACCTGTCTGAAGGAATAATTTTTTAATAGCTCGGTGCTCTCCAAGACTTTCAATGACATTGCAATTCTCAACTTTGTGTTTTCGCATTGATCATCTATAATTAGCGATGAAACAGTCATAACCCCTCTAATTTAATTCAAAATTTTGCAACATGCCCTCTTTGAATATTGTAGCGACATGTAAAATATCATTAATTTTTTGGCACTACAACAGTGCAATTTTTTTATTTCAAGAAATTGGTCTGATTTCAATATAGCTTTGATTACAAATAGACAACTATAAGATACATAATTCTTTTTATCTTTTTAGCTATTGTGAGCCAAAGGCTCAAAGAGCTAATGCTATGGCCATTTGTGCGGTGTATGTAAACTTTTTAGCTCACCTGAGCTGAAAGCTTAACTGAGCTTTTCTGATCACCAGTTGTCCGTCGTCTGTCCGTCTGTCTGTCTGTCTGTCCATCCATCTGTAAACTTTTCATATTTTCATCTTCTTCTCAAGAACCACTGAGCCAAATTTAACCAAAGTTGGTACACAGCATCCTTGGGTGAAGGGGAGTTTGTTAAAATGAAGGACCAACCCCCTTTACAAGGGGAGATAATCAAGAGAAGACAAAAATAGGGTGGGGTCATTAAAAAATCTTCTCAAGAACCACAGGGCCAGAAAAGCTGAAAGTTATGTGGAAGCATCCTGGGGTAGTGTAGATTCTAAATTCTTCAAATCATGGCCCCTAGGGGTAGGGCGGGGCCACAATAGGGAATCAAAGTTTTACACTGAGATATATAGGCAAAATCTTTAAAAATCTTCTTCTCAAGAACCACTGGGCCAGAAAAGCTGAAACTTATGTGGAAGCATCCTGGGGTAGTGTAGATTCTAAATTCTTCAAATCATGGCCCCCAGGGGTAGGGCGGGGCAATAATAGGGAATCAAAGTTTAAAATATATAGGCAAAGTCTTCAAAAATCTTCTTCTCAAGAACCACTGGGCCAGAAAAACTGAAACATATGTGGAATCATCCTGGGGTAGTGTAGATTCTAATTTTTTCAAATCATGGCCCCCGGGGTAGGGTGGGGCCGCAATAAGTATTACAAGGGAGGGAGGGTCTGGTGAAGAACAGCAGGGCCAAAGTAACTCAGATGAGCGTTGTGGCCCATGGGCCTCTTGTTAGAATATGGGCCATAACTCAAGAACCCTTGGCCAATTATTGTCAAATTTGTCACAGTGTATCCATGGCCCAAGGGCTCCCGTTTATAGTAAACTTAGGGTTGTGACCCTTAAACAAGGGGAGATAATTAGGTAAATAAAACCAAAAGTACTGGTTGCTAAAAAATCGTCTTCTCAAGAACCACTGGGCAGATTATCACCAAACTTTCACAAAAGGATGAGGATATATTGTAGATTAAAATTTGCACAGGGAATTGCTCTGAGACAAAGGGCTTGGTCTCAAGGTCACTTCAAAGTTGACCAAAAATTACATTTATTAAAATGTTGATATTTTGCTTACTATAAGGACTAGGATCATCAAATCTTGTCAGTTGATGCATCTAAGGACCTCGTATCATGCTGACTCAAAAGTAGTTCATGGTTACCTACTTTTTAAATTTTGCAGCCATTCTTTTTCAAAATGATTTAGAGGCATATTTTGAACAGTTTCAGGCCTATTATCATCGAACTTTTTCAGTTGACAAATGACAGAATGAGACCACTATTCTTTAAATTTGCTTGTTGTGTCTTAGGCTCATAATTCACATTATATCTACTGCAATCAACTTCAATGGATTCAAATATTTTTAATGAATTCTTATTAAAAAAAATTACTTGAATATATGTGTAATATACATGTACATGTAAAAGATTATTTTAACATGTTACAGAAATTTAAATAGATGTGTCTCCCCCCCCCCCCCCCCCCCTTGTAAAACATTTGAATAAATGAACCCAAGAAGTACAGTAAAACCATTTTTTCTCAATTTCAACTGGACCAAGATTAAACATCAAGATATCCAATGACTCCAGATAACCATGCAGGGTAAAAAACTTAAAGAATAAGGGGTTGGGAGTACCAACTCACTTCACCATATAAATGGTACATGTATTTAGATATCGGTTTTTAGCTCACCTGAGCCAAAGGCTCAAGTGAGCTTTTCTGATAAAAATTTGTCCGTTGTCTGTCGTCGTTCTTGTTGTAAACTTTTCACATTTTCATCTTCTTCTCAAGAACCACTGGGCCAATTTCAACCAAACTTGCCACAAAGTATCCTTGGGTAAAGGGGATTCAAGTTTGTTCAAATGAAGGGCCACGCCTTCTTCCAAAGGGAGATAATTAAGAATTCGTGAAAAATTAATGGCATCATTAAAAAATCTTCTTCTCAAGAACCACTGTGCTTGAAAATATGAAACTTATGTGGAAGCATCCTCAGGTAGTGTAGATTCAAGTTTGTTCAAATCATGATCCCTGGGGGTCGGGTGGGGCCACAATGGGCGATCAAAGTTTTACATAGGAATATATAGGAATAATCTTTAAAAATCTTCTTCTCAAGAACAGCAAAGCCATGATTGGTCATATTTATATGGTAGCATCCTCAGATAGTGTAGATTCAAGTTTGTTCAAATCATGACCCCCGGGAGTTGGGTGGGGCCAAAATGGGCGATCAAAGTTTTACATAGGAATATATAGGAAATTTTTTTAAAAATCTTCTTCTCAAGAACAGCAAAGCCATGATTGGTCATATTTATATGGAAGCATCCTCAGATAGTGTAGATTCAAGTTTTTTTCAAATCATGACCCCCAGGGGTCGGGTGGGGCCACAATGGGCGATCAAAGTTTTACATAGGAATATAAAGAAATAATCTTTAAAAATCTTCTTCTCAAGAACAGCAAAGCCATGATTGGTCATATTTATATGGTAGCATCCTCAGATAGTGTTGATTCAAGTTTGTTCAAATCATGACCCCCAGGAGTCGGGTGGGGCCACAATGGGCGATCAAAGTTTTAAATAGGAATATATAGGAAAAATCTTTAAAAATCTTCTTCTCAAGAACAGAAAAGCCATGATTGGTCATATTTACATGGAAGCATCCTCAGGTAGTGTAGATTCAAGTTTGTTCAAATCATGACCCCCGGGTTTGTTTAAACTTTTCAACCTTTCAAGACTGATCTGATTTCTGCTTTTTCCTAGCCATAATGCTCAGGTGAGCGATGTGGCCCCTGGGCCTCTTGTTGAGATAATGAAGTTTAACTTTTAAGTTAAAGGCTAAAAAAGATGTTATGTTAAAATTTTCCACAAGTGACACCATGTCTTACTGAAATCATCCCTGTGCATTTCTTGTAAGAGTATTTTTCTACTTACTGATTGTCAAACAATGGATATCCTCAATCAGTAACACATTGGGATTACTTACTATGTAGTTATGCTGTGTAAATGTTTTGTCAAGCAATTATTATGACAGTGATGTAGCAAAACACTGATGATTCTGTAGTATGACACGTATTACTAACATGATTGCATCAAAGATGTTAGATGAATAGAAAAGTCTAGAAATTAAAAATCAAAAGTCGAAGTTCAAGAAATGAGGGTCTGGGAGTATTAGTGTTTTGGATACAATTTCAGGAGTACTGTTGGAGAGAGTACATTTGAATTATATATCCTCATGCTCACTCCAGATTCAGAGTTCCGGAGATGAGGTCTTGATATTTGGGTCAAAGAAGAAAGAGAATGTTAGCAAAGTTGACAATATAAACAGATACATGAAACCTTTAGGTGGAAATTAAACAAATATTTATCCTTTATTACGACGTCAACTTACGAGCTGAGAAGGAAGACCCACTCGTTGCTTTGCAACGAGCTTTGCTCTAGTTATTATTATTATTGTTTTTTTTTTCTTACCGATTTTGTGCACGCGATTTCCCGAAAACGGCTCAATGGATTTCCGTGAAACTTTCAGGACTTGTGTATCATCACTTGAACCTTATGCGTTTTTTTCTGTTTTGATGACGTCACTTCCGGTCCGGAGATGTTGTCGATTTAATGATTTTTGAAGGGTCGGGTTGTCCGAAAACTTTCTCATGAATGGCTCTAGATAGAATCATGAAACTTTCAAGTATGATAGACGTATGTTTGCAGATATGCATAAGGCATTTCATTTTTACCAGAAATGCTGCACGTCGGCGCTCGCTATGGTCCGAAAAAAGGCATATCAAAAATTTCAAAATTTTCAATGCTTTTTCTACAATAGCTTTTTACCTGTAAAAAATTTGTTAAAACATGTAGAACAAAATTTGTGCAAAACTGCAAGATCTTTCATCCAATATCAACAAAAAGGGGCTGGCCCCTAAAAAAAGGGATCTAGAGGGGCCGAAAGTTTTTTTCTCAGTATATCAAAAACGAGCGAAAATTTGTGATACATTATTGAAGCAAAGTTGTTCAAAATAACAGGTGGCAGCTGGTAGGACCATCAAAAGTCGTCTAATGACGTCACTTTCGGTAAAACAGGAAGTAGTCAGAAAATGCATATTTTTGAAGTTTTGGATGCGTAATTGTGTGTTTTGAGTAATCGGAAGCGTCCAAACTCATTTTTGGTCGATCGACGTCACTTCCGGTTAAACCGGAAGTAGTCAGAAAAGGCTTATTTTTGTAGGTATTGGCAGGAAATTGAATGGTTAAAGTCATTGGAGACGTCCGACTTTATTTTTTTTGTCGATCGACGTCACTTCTGGTCTAACCGGAAGTAGAAACCAGCGACCTCTTTTTACAAATATCTCCTTGTAATTGAATGATAAAAGTTCCTGAAGACGTCTCACATCATTATAAGTCGAATGCTCTTCAGAACTGTTCTTTTTTTTTACATACTAATTTGTATATCTGTCCTACATTTTATTCGCTGAATTGGACGGAAGACCTGCTTCTTGCTCAAGCAACGAGCTTTGCTCTAGTTATTATTATTATTATTCCACTTTTTCTTTTCAATTTTTGTGCAGAAGATATCTCGCAAACGGTTCGATCGATTTTCATGAAATTTTCACGGGTAATGCCTTTTGATCTGAAGATGATCCTTTTTTGTTCATATCCTTAAAATTCACTTCCGGTCGGAAGTTATCGCCCTTTAATCGATTTTCAGATAACCATTTTGTCGACACAAAAACTAAAAAACGGCAAAAGCTAGAGCGCTGAAATTTTCAGCGATTATAGACGACATGTTGAAGTTTTGCACCTGGGTTTTCAAATTTTCCGGAAGTACCTAGTATGGAAGCTCTGTAGGGGTCGAAATTTAGGACATGAATCAGGAGTGAATTTTCGAGACATTTTTTATCATATCTCTAAAACTATGGAGATTTTTTAAAAACATATTGAGTAGAAATTGTGTAGAATCACAAGATCTTTTATATGAAATCAAAGAAAAAGGGCTGACTCATCACATTAGGGGCCGAGATGGGCCGAAAGTCTTTAATCAATAACTCTTCAATGATCAATATTTTGTAATACATTACTGAAGCAAAACTGTTTGCCTTAACAATCCACAACTATATATTATGATATTGACGTCATATGTTAAGTAATTAGGGGCCATAAGGGGCCAGACTGCTCAATCTTTGACACTTTATATCTCGAAAGTGGAAAATGTTTTCATAAGCAATATATATTGAATAAAAGATGTTTAAAATAATGTGCTTAGCAATATGCAACCTTTCAATATTTGCTTAACGTCCCCCTAAAGGAGTTGAAGGGCCGGCCCCTAAATATATCTTTTACATATATCTCGGAAACGAAAAAGAATTTCTGAATAGTTGTTGAACAAAAAGTGTTCAAAATCATAAAAGCTTTAAAGTGGTATGAAGGAAAAGGGGCTGGCCCCTCAAAATAGGGGCCGAGAGAAGCCGAAAGTCTTAAATCAATAACTCTTTAACGATAAATATTTTGCGATTCATTACTGGAGCAAAAATTTTTATCTCGACAATTTCCAACTATATATTATGATATTCACATCACATGTTACATAATAGGAGCCATAAGGGGCCAGAACGCCAAATCTTTGGCACTTTATATCTCGAAAGTAGGAAATGTTTTGGTAAGCAATATTGAATAAAAGATGTTCAAAATAATGATCTGATCAATATATAGCCTTTCGATTTTTGCTAAACGTCTCCAATAAGGAGTTGAAGGACTGGCCCCTAAATATTTCTTTTGCATATATCTCGGAAACGAAAAAGAATTTCTGAATAGTTGCTGTACACAAAGTATTCAAAATCATAAGACCTTTAAAGTTGTATGAAGAAAAAGGGGCTGGCCCCTCAAAATAGGGCTGAGAGGGGCCGAAAGTCTATAGTCAATAAGTATTTAATGATCAATATTATGTAATGTATTATTGAAGCGAAATAGTTCATCTTCACACTATTTAACTATATAACATGGTGTTTACATCATATCTGATGCAATAAGGGCCGGCCCTTAATATTTCTTTTGCATATATCTCGGAAACGAAAAAAAATTCCTGAATAGTTATTGAACAAAATGAATTCAAAATCATGGAAGCTTTAAGATGATATCAAGAAAAAGGGGCTGACCACTCATATAAGGGGCGAAGACGGGCCGGAAGTGTTTAATCTATAACTTTTTAATGATCAATATTTTGTTACACATTACTGAAGGAAAATTTTTTGTCTTAACAATTTATTTACATAACTATTTTTTAACGAAAATCTCTGTCAAATTCCTATCTCATCTTATCGAAAATCGAACGGAAGACCCACTCGTTGCTCGCAACGAGATCTCATCTAGTTATTATTCTTTTTTCTCCTTACAAAATTTGTGCAGAAGATTTCTCAGAGATGACTCGTTCGATTTTATTCAAATTTTCAAGGTAGATGCGTTGGAATCAGAAGTTAATTCCGGCAAGTCTTTTAAGGGATATTTACTTCCGGTCGAAAGTTATCGCCCTTTTATTAAAATTCAGAGGACCTCCTTGTCTGCCATGAAACTCAAAAACGGCTTAAGCTAGAGTGCTGAAATTTTCAGTGATGATAGAGGACATGTTGCCATTTTGCACCTGGGTTTAGATATTTTCCGGATGTGCCTAGTATGGGAGCTCAGTAGGAGTCGAAATTTCGGACACGAATCATGAGTGAATTTTTGAGACATTTTGTATCATATCTTTTAAAGTATAATTATTTTGATAAAACATATTGAACCAAATTGTGCAGAATGACAAGATCTTTAACATGATAGCAAGAAAAAATGGCTGACTCATCATATGTGGGGCTGAGAGGGGCCGAAAGTCTTTAATCGATAACACTTAAACAAGCAATATTTTTGTGTACATTATTGGAGCAAAAATGTTCATCTTTACAACCTGCAACTGTATATTTTAAAATGTTTATCAAATATTACGTAATTAGGTGCCATAAGGGGCCAGAATGCTTAATCTTTGACGATTTATATCTCGAAAAGGGGAACATTTTGAAAAGCAATATTGAACAAAAGTTGTTTAGAATGATGTTCTCAACAATGTGCAACTTTTAATTTGTCCTAAACAGCCCCTATAAGAACTTAAAGGGAGGGCCCCTTAATATTTCAAGTCTACATATCTCGAAAACGAAACGAAACTTCTGAATAGTTGTTGAACAAAAACTCTTCAGAATTACAAGACCTTTGATGAGATATCAAGAAAAAGGGGCTAACCCCTCAAATTAGGGGCTCAGAGGGGCCAAAAGTCTTTCCCCTTTAACTCTTTAACGTTAAATATTTTGATATTAATTATTGAAGCAAAAATGTTCATCTTCACAATCTGCAACTGTATATCTTAAAGTTTCCTTCAAATATTACGTAATTAGGGGCCACAAGGGGCCAGAATGCTTAATCTTTGACGATTTATATCTCGAAAAGGGAAAACATTTTGAAAAGCAATATTGAACAAAAGTTTTTTAGAATGATGTTTTCAACAATGTGCATCCTTTGAATTTTTCCTAAACAGCCCCTTACAGTACCGACCGGACACAACCTAACACCAGAGCGAACCCAAAGCGCACCCCGGGTTCGCTTCCTGGGTTCGCTCGGGGTCCGCTGCGGGTCCGCTTTCAGAAAATTTGGGACCGCTCTGGGTGCGCCTCGGGTTCGCTCTGTGTTCGCTGTGGGTCAGCTCTGGGTCCGCTAGAGCGAACCCCGCGTTCGCTTTCCGGGTTCGCTTTACGCACTCATGCGTGAAGCGGACCCCGCTTTAATCTTGCCGCCAGTAAGCCCCGCCCCTTGTATATTCCAAATACAGTAGTGAAATCGACCATTTCTGTTTTTATGGCGATCGAAACATGTACATGTAAGTGACAATATGGAGAACGTTGATAAATTTTCAAGAATTTCACCTTACATTCGACGTAGAATTATCACTTTTATTTTTCCTAACTTACAAGCTAAGTATATCTCTAAAGAAAAAGAAGAAAAGGTGTTAAATTTATTTTCGATGTATCGGATGGAGTGAAATTGATAAGAATATCTTAATAAAAAAGGCTTTCAAATTCATTTGTTTACATTATTCATGCGTTTTTAAATAAGTTGGAACTTCCAATTGTAATTGCAATTGCTAAATCTTAATTTAAATGTTTGAAAGACAAACAACTGAATTATGATCTTATCTATAAAATAGCTGAGATATACTGTACACGTAAAATGCTAAGTTTTCATATTTAGCAGTTTACATTTAAGCTAGGTTGTTGTCCATTACATGTATATATTAAGGTCGTAATAATCACTAAAAATTCTCATACACTGTAACTTGAGTTTCGTTTTACAGATCATTTATAATTTACTTCCATGCTATAAATCATTGTTTTATAAGGCGAGTTTAACGGAAGACGTGAAAAAAAACTACAACAACAATCAAAAAACCAAAACAAACAAACAAACAAACAAAAACTAATAACTGGTCCACTGATAAGAATATATTATTTTTTAAAGTTGTTTTCAAATACATGTAAATGATCACTTGAATAGTTTGTGTTCCTTACTGGTTCATGACCCCCCCCCCCTTTTTTTTTTAACTCCTCTCCGTACTCGAATTGTTTTCTATGGGCCGGTTGTAGCGAATAATATACAGTGTTCTCTCTCCCTCTCTCTCTCGTAAAGCTATTTTTAAATTACTGATTTTCAGCATTCAGGTGGCAGCAAATTACATGAACATGTACTCTTCATGCAACGTACCAAAGAACTATGACGTTTCCAAATACAAAAATCCCAAAATAAAAAAAATAATAATAATTGAATTTCTCATTGATAACGTGCCCAGACGAGGTACATGTAACTTAAGGGGCATCGAATGTAGGGGGAGTATACATGTATACTCAGGTATACCGTGACCATGGAGACAGTATACATCCAGCTAGCAAGTGTCAAGTAAAAAAACCCACCGCAATTGCTCTTAGCATCTGCAATATCTTCGAAACAGGTGGATGATTACCGACACGTGATGACCTTGGCCTCACTTTGAAACTATAACTATTAAAGTGTTAAAATGAAATAATTATGACAATTACAAAAGTTCAAATACAGTACCTATGTACTGAAAAAATATAGGTACGTTTTCGTATTAAGGTATCTTTGCAAGTTCAATTTACTAATGTTGGAATTACGTGTACTTTTCATGCACAAGTACAAAACGTACCCGTTTAGTATTTTTTTTTTATATCCATATAAAGTATTTCCAAAATTACATGTAGTACATGTAAGAGGTTCGTGAACATGTAAACCTGTAAAATTATATATATCGACGCAAAAGAAAGTGATAATCGTTTTTTTTTTTTTTTTTTTTTTTCTTCTTTTTTTTTTTTTTTTTTTTTTTTTTTTTTTTTTACTGACTTGCAAGTACATTTAGTTACAAAAATTCAAAAACATACAATGTAAGGTCTACATGTAGGATAATTAAAATTGACAAAATAAACTTTCCCTATATACATGTATTTAAATCAAGCTAGTTATTAAATTTTGGTAAACGATTAATTAAAAAAAATATCATAGTAGTATTACCAGTTAGATTTTGGTTATAAGTTATAAAAATAATTCCTGGACTGTATCCGTTATTTTGCGTAAACGGGGAAGAAGGAATGTTGGCGGTTAATACAGTGGCGGCGCTGTGGGGCCCTAATACAACGTAAATGAGAAACGTGCCGTATTCCCTATGGTCTTCCTGGATAAAGTCCAAGAACTGGTAAAATCAGGTTTCCGAATTTATTATAGACGATGGTAAATAACAACGAACATGAATTTCAACAATAGTTTACAAGACTTAACCGAGTTGGATGTGGCCGGTAGAGCATCGGGCCTCCAAACTGAAGAAAGTATAATGTACATAGCTTTTTGTAAGATTAAGAGTAAACAATGATTGACTTATGACACTAGTTGAGTTGATTGATGGACAGGTGTGTTTCTTTGATAGAATGGACATGAAAGAGGTTATAAAGTAATTGTATAAAGTTATTGATACAGGATTAACAAATCCCGAGGCATTAACACTTAATGAGTAGATTTTTTGACAAAGTCACCGAGTGTCAATTGGACTGTCTTAATCCGGCTTCAAAGGAAATGAGATAAATAAGAGTTATAGACACAATTAATTCGATATTAGCACATAGTAAAAACAGATAAAGAATTTCATAGATAAACGTCCAAATTTAGTATAAAATATTAAAAAGTGATTTTAATTCAAAAATGTTAATTTTGCTCGGTGACAGTAGTTAAAAAATGAGATTTTTTCTTCAATTTACGTATTGACATAATGCACATTTACACTGTAAATATACCGTATATACAGTATAAATGTGCATTATGTCAATACAAATGAGATTACTGTACAATGTACATTTATTTTTTTTTTCATGATCAATTATTAAGACCGATAATTTCGATGTTGATCTGTATAAATTAAAAAGTGCATGTAAATTGAAATAATGAATAAAAAATAATTAAATTAAAGCACAAACATGTACATGTTCTTATACTGTATCTTGAGATAATAAAATTCTTTATATTTTCGAAGACCAGTTTTTTTTCTTTTTTTCTTTTTTTTTTGTTAAGTAACAATTGTTAAAACCATTATTATCTTCTTTTTTTCTATTATGAATTAAAGTACTTATTGTCTGATAAATTTACGCAATGTATATTTATATATTAATGGATTTTAAAAATATAAAGAAAATAAATATGTAACTATACATGTAACATGCTACCTGGATAATAAAAATATATAATGTATTAATATATTTTAGAAATAATAAATAATGAAAATAGATTTGTAAATATTATATGTTGTCTGGAGAATTAAAATATATAAATGTAAAACCATGTCTAAAAATCACATTGATAATATTTTTACACTGTACATTCACACGCTTTGCTTGTACAATGTTTAGATTACAAACTGGCATGTTGACTGGTCGATGCACTGATGGTCAACGCATTTTATCACTTATCCTGATTGACAGTTCTGTTCAGCATGCTGACTGGTCGACGCGCTGATGAGTGAATCGCTAATCCTGATTGACAGCTCTGTTACGCAACACCGAACGCGCGTTCGCTTTCTGGGACCGCTACTGAATTTGGGGTTCGCTTTCAGCGTTCGCTCTGGGTCCGCTCTGGGTTCGCTGCGGGTTCGCTACGGGTGCGCTCTGGGTTCGCTCGGGGTCAGCACTAGCGGACCCCAAGCGAACCCGAAGCGAACCCAGAGAGCGAACCCGGGGTGCGCTCTGGGTTCGCTTTCTGTTAGGTTGTGTCTGGTCGGTACTGTACAGTGCTGCTATCCCACAAGTTGACATGGGATGGGTTTGGATAGGATTCAGGATTGAGGATTCACGATAGAAACACATAGTAGTTAATCCAATCCTATCCTATCCTATCCTATCGTGTATCCTACAGCCAATCAGATTCGAGTAAAGGTTGATTCATATTTCAGAATTAATTACAAAAACAGAATATGTTTTAAAACGTTTACAAAAGAAATATTTATAAAATTACGATAGAAAATAAACATATTTTGTTTATTTTAACAAAAATTAATAATTAACTTCGAGTGACATTGCGTACGATTTAACCGTGAACGATTACCGGAAGAATCTTCACATGTAAACAACAAAGAGTTCGGACATCAAGAGATCTTATTTTCTTCAGTATGTTTGGATGATTAAGCCAATTCCTACTTGTTTTAAAGTTCAATAACATGTAACTGTGTTAAATGTGCTCTGTTTGTCTGGATAATTCTACACAAACCGCCAATGGTGGACTTGAACAGATCGATATCGCAGTTGTTTGGTGCAAGAACATGTAAGTATACTACACACTGTACATGTGTGCATGTTTATACATTTCCCCCGTTTTAACAATGTTATAATGACTTGAGCTATCAAAATTTTATTCTATTATAACATAGACAAAAATCGGGTGTGGAAAAATAGGTAGTGTAGGAAGGGGAGAGGGTTAAAAATTTACAAATTCTCTGTCATGATTCAATGTGTCCTAAAACAATAAGATGTACATGTATTATGCCTTTTTCAGTTTGTTATTACTATATTATTTCCCTACTGTGGTTTAAAAAATGGTTTGTTTTGTTTTGTTTTTTATTTGAGTGCAATTATAATAAAATAAAGACAGAATCATATCTTATGCTACTGTTTAAATTGTATTATAAGCCAACTCAGCACTTACATGTACATTGTATGTATGACCAATTCTGGGTTATGAATTATATATTAATCATTCATTATTCTTCATTGCAGAGAATGATACTTGGTTTTGCCTGCCCTCATCAAAATATTTTGTGAGGAAAAAAGGATTTTACATTTGAAAAGTAGGTATGATTATTAACATGTGTTTATGCTTGGGTATCAGTATAATACATACATATCATTATCAGAGTTGAGATGAAGTTTCTGTGTAGATTCTTTGAATAAGTGATTTTTCTTCTTTAAAAAAAAAAAAGAGTAAAACTGAAAACAGTTTGTTATTGTTCTGGTCATCTGACATGGTCATCATCATGTTATATGTATTTTCATAATTTTTTCTTATTCAAATTTTAAGCAAAGAAGAAAACAAACAAAAAAAACATAAATAGATTAATACTAGCATTAGAATTCAAAATAGAGGAAAAAAAAAACAAACAAATGTACTCATACTAGTTAACAAGTTGACGAGATGAAATGAATTACAATTTACAAGTAAACTATGATTGTTTAATTAAGATATGACTATGAAGTTGCAGTATAAGATTTGAGTTTGCTTGATTTCTTTAAATGCTTTACTCTGGGAGAGAAAAAAGGTAAAATTCAGCCAGTCGTACATGAAATGAGAAAGATAATCACAATAAAATACAGTTTTAATGTATAATGTATATGACAAAAATACACAATCTACATGCATATATTGTTATAATCATGATAATAATTGGGTTTTTTTTAGGACGATCCTGCATATTTGCTGCTGTACATATTGCAGTTCATCTCATCTGCTGCTGGAATAAATATGAAAGATGTTCAAACCACTAAACAAGAGCCCCCTAGAGTCTGAAATCATGATGATTTTATTAAGGAGATCAGTGTGTGAAGTATTTGTTTTCTGTGCATTGTTGACAATTTTGAAACTGTTCGGTTACTTATGACTAGCTCTTTGACACAAACTTTGACATTTGAAATTCAATTTGAGCGATGGACAAGGAGGCGAAATCATATGCATGTAAAACATCATACGATTGGAAAAAGACAATGATAAACTTAAATTTAAAAAGATTTCATGTACATGTATCTGTGAGCTTGGCATTGAAATACATGTATACTTCTGATGAATTTGTCTCATAATGGAACATTCAATTGTTATACATTGTAGATAAAAAAAATTGTAGATGAGATTTATTTGGCCCAAAATATATATATTTAACACTGAAGAGGCAATTATCCTGAATAAATATTGTCAACTTGGACAAGCATTTTTGTTCCTCATTTAGACCCTGAATAACATTCAAGATCAAATGTCAAGGTCAAAAACAAAATTTACTTAAATATGGCTTATAGATACTGAAACTACTGTGAATTCATATACATGTTTTACAAGAAAGAATTTGAAAGAATATGTGTGTGTTCACTGCAATAATTATTGCTGTCAATCTATCTATGAAGATTTATGAAAATGTTTTCTGTTAAACATGAATTAAATTCTCACTCATAAAAATATGGTTATTGAAATACATTTGCATGACACTGAACTGACCATAAACTAAAAACAAAGTGAAGTAAAATAAGAAAATTTAACATTTTGAATATCTTGATTTTTATTTAGCAAACATGATAAAGTTTTTGCATATTTGTAAAATATTCAAATTCAAACAATGCTGAACTGAACATCTCAAACAAGAATAACTTTAAACAATGAATATAAAACAAATTTTAATCATACATTTAAATAATTTTTACATGTTTAATGAGTAAAAGTCATGATATTCTAAATGTCTGTTCTCGGTTTATGGTCTTGTCATACATGTATCTTCTTTCTGGATCTACATGAGTATGAAGGTATAGACATTAATAGTCTGATTCTCATAATTAAAGAGCTTAAATTTTGTTCGTTTAGTCTACTTATTAATAATCATACATTGTAACATTAGAAAAGTATCTGAAGTCTTAGTTGTTGTCCCCCCCCCCTTTTTCCACGATTTCTTCTCTCTAACTTTAACTCCATTTATTTATCAAAGTGTATAAATTCGAAAAGAAATCGCAAATACCGTGACGTCTCTCGATCATTGTTAGTATGTGAAATTAAATTAAAAAAAGTCGGATTATAATTTTTTTTCTATAAATTTTTTGAAAGCTTACTTTCTTTACACGTTCGCTAGATCAGTACTTGCCTTTGTTTTATTACAGTCCTTTTGTTTTCATTTTAACTCGGTACTCGAATATTAATTCGTGCGGGGTTTCGGGAATTAATGGATGTCGATCTCGATTATTTTTTATCATTAAAACATATTAAATAAAATCCATAATTATAACTGATTTTTATATAATGGTCATTTTATTGTTTTTTTTTATTTATTATTATTTTTTTTTTTCGTTTTGTCAAATTAACTCCTAAATATTAAAAAACTGAAAGTAGCAGGATAGGATAGGATAGGATTAGACTGAAATCACAGGATAGGATTGTGGATGCAGGATTCACGATAGGATAGGATAGGATTGTCAACTTATAGGATAGCAGCACTGTATAAGGACTTCAAGGGACGGCCCCTAAATATTTCAAGTCTACATATCTCGAAAACGAAAGGTAACTTCTGAATAATTGTTGAATAAAAAGTCTTCAGAATTACAAGACCTTTCATGTGATATCAAGAGAAAGGGACTGACCCCTCAAATAAGGGGCTCAGAAGGGCCAGAATTTTTTTCTGTAACTCTTTAACAGTAATGTTCATCTTCACGATCTGCTACTTAATATATATATTTTAAAACTTCATCAAATATTATGTTTTTAGGTGCCATAAGAGGGGCCAAAAACCTTGTATTTATAATTCTTTAATGATAAAAATTTTGTTAAACATAACTGAAACAAATTGTACGTTTTGACTACTTATATACAGTACCGACCGGACACAACCTAACACCAGAGCGAACCCAAAGCGCACCCCGGGTTCGCTTCCTGGGTTCGCTCGGGGTCCGCTGCGGGTTCGCTTTCAGAAAATTTGGGACCGCTCTGGGTGCGCTTCGGATTCGCTCTGCGTTCGCTCGGGGTCAGCTCTGGGTCCGCTAGAGCGAACCCCGCGTTCGCTTTCCGGGTTCGCTTTACGCACTCTTGCCTGAAGCAGACCCCGCTTTAATCTTGCCGCCAGTAAGCCCCGCCCATTGTATATTCCAAATACAGTAGTGAAATCGATCATTACTGTTTTTATGGCGATCGAAACATGTACATGTAAGTGACAATATGGAGAACGTTGATAATTTTTCAAGAATTTCACCGTACATTCGACGTAGAATTATCACTTTTATTTTTCTTAACTTACAAGCTAAGTATATCTCGAAAGAAAAAAAAAAGAAAAGGTGTTAAATTTATTTTTGATGTATCGGATGGAGTAAAATTGATAAGAGTATCTTAATAAAAAAAAGCTTTCAAATTCATTTGTTTATATTATTCATGCGTTTTAAAATAAGTTTGAACTTCCAATTGTAATTGCAATTGCTAAATCGTAATTTAAATGTTTGAAAGACAAACAACTGAATTACGATCTTATCTATGAAATAGCTGTGACATACTGTACATGTAAAATGCTAAGTTTTCATATTTAGCAGTTTATATTTAAGCTAGGTTGTCGTCCATTACATGTATATGTAGGTCGTGATAATCACTAAAAATTCTCATGCAGTGTAACTTGAGTTTCGTTTCACAGATCATTTATAATTTACTTCCATGCTACAAATCATTGTTTTATAAGGCGAGTTTAACGGAAGACTTATATATATATATATAAAAAAAAAAAAAAAAAAAAAAGCAATCAAAAACCAAAACAAACAAAAACTAATAACTGGTCCACTGATAAGAATATATTATTTTTTTAAAGTTGTTTTCAAATACATGTAAATGATCACTTGAATAGTTTTTGTTCCTTACTGGTTCATGATCCCCCCCCCCCCGCCCCACTTCATACATGTACATACTGGAGCGGCATGTTAACAAACAAAATTCTAAATGTTTAAAAATAAATGAATACAAGAAAGAAATCAAACAAAACAAGAATTCAATAACTGTAAACTCGCATGATTAAGTAGATGAAATTAAGATAATAACGCTCGATTTTTTTTTTTTTTTTTTTATTTCGATGAGCCCCCCACCCCTCTCCGTACTTGAATTGTTTTCTATGGGCCGGTTGTAGCGATTTTAATTTCAAATAATATACAGTGTTCTCTCTCTGTCTCTCTCTCTCTCTCTCTCTCTCTCTCTCTCTCTCTCTCGTAAAGCTATTTTACTGATTTTCAGCATTCAGGTGGCAGCAAATTACATGCATTGAACTCATCCATGTACTCTTAGTGCAACGTACCAAAGAACTATGACGTTTCCAAATTCAAAAATCAAAAAAAAAAAAAAAAAGAAAGAAAAAAAAGAATAATAATTGTATTTCTCATTGATAACGTGCCCAAACGAGGTACATGTAACTTAAGGGGCATCGAATGTAGGGGGAGTATATACTCAGGTATACCGTGACCATGGAGACAGTATACATCCAGCTAGCAAGTGTCAATTAAAAAAACCCACCGCAATTACTCTAAATACCCGCAATATTTTCGAAACAGGTGGATGATTACCGATACGTGATGACCTTGGCTTCACTTTGAAACTACAATTATTAAAGTGTTGAAATTAAATAATTATGACAATTACAAAGTTCAAATACAGGTACCTATGTAATGAAAAAATATATGTACATTTTCGTATTAAGGTATCTTTGCAAGTTCAATTTACTAATGTTGGAATTACGTTGTACTTTTCATGCACAAGTGCAAAACGTACCCGTCTAGTATATTTTTTTATGTTCATATAAAGTATTTCGAAAATTACATGTAGTACATGTAAGAGGTTCGTGAACATGTATGTAAACCTGTATAATTATATATATCGACGCGAAGGAAAGTGATAAGCATTTTTGCGTTTTTGTTTTGTTTTGTTTTGTTTGTTTGTTTGTTTGTTTTTTTGTTTGTTTGTTTGTTTGTTTGTTTTTTTTTTTTGACTGACTTGCAAATAGTTACAAAAATTCAAAAACATACAATGTAAGGTCTACATGTAGGATAATTAAAATTGACAAAATAATCTTTCCCTATATACATGTATTTAAATCAAGCTATTTATTTAATTTTGGTAAAAGATTAATTAAAAAAAAACATCATAGTAATTAAATGAGATTTTTTCTCTCCAATTTACGTATTGACATAATGCACATTTTTCTGTACAATGTACATTTAATTTTTTTTAATGATCAATTATTAAGATCGATAATTTCGAAGTTGATCTGGATAAACTAGAACGTGCATGTAAATTGAAATAATGAATAAAAAATAATTAAATTAAAGCATGTACATGTTCTTATACTAACTGTTCTTATACTAATGTTCTTATACTATATCTTGAGATAATAAAATTCTATAATTTATCGAAGACAATTTTTTTTCTCTTTTTTAGTAACATATGTTATAACCATTATTACCTTCTTTTTTTTATTATAAATTAAAGTACTTATTGTCTGATAAATTTACGCAATATATATTTATATATTAATGGATTTTAAAAACATAAAGAAAACAAATATTTAACTATACATGTAACACGCTACCTGGAAAATAAAAATATATAATGTATCAATAGATTTTTTAAAAATAAAAAATAATGAAAATAGATGTGTAAATATTGCATGTTGTCTGGAGAATTAAAGTATATAAATGTAAAATCATGTTTAAAAATCATATTATTAATATTTTTACACTGTACATTCACACGCTTTGCTTGTACAATGTTTAGATTACAAACTGGCATGTTGACTGGTCGATGCACTGATGGTCAACGCATTTTATCACTTATTCTGATTGACAGACCTGTTCGGCATGTTGATTGGTCGAAGCGCTGATGAGTTAATCGATAATCCTGATTGACAGCTCTGTTACGCAATACCGAACGCGCGTTCGCTTTCTGGGACCGCTACTGAATTTGGGGTTCGCTTTCAGCGTTCGCTCTGGGTCCGCTCTGGGTTCGCTGCGGGTTCGCTACGGGTGCGCTCCGGGTTCGCTCGGGGTCAGCACTAGCGGACCCCAAGCGAACCCGAAGCGAACCCAGAGAGCAAACCTGGGGTGCGCTCTGGGTTCGCTTTCTGTTAGGTTGTGTCTGGTCGGTACTGTATTTATGAACAAAAATCTCTCAACTCGTATCTCATCAAAATTCGGACGGAAGAGCCACACGTTACTCGCAACGAGATCGCATCTAGTTATTATTAGGGTCTTCCGTCTTATGCGGAAGACCCTTCTATTATTTTATTGTTGATTTTTCACTTTTCTTTTTATTATTAGGGTCTTCCGTCTCCAACGGAAGACCCTTCTATTATTCTATTGTTTCTTTTTTCACTTTTATTAGGGTCTTGCGTCTTCAGCGGAAGACCCTTCTATTATTCTTAGGTTTCTTTTTTACCTTTATTATTATTATTATTAGGGTCTTCCGTCTTCAGCGGAAGACCTTTCTATTATTTTTCGGTTTCTTTTTTACCTTTATTAGGGTATTCCGTCTTCAGCGGAAGACCCTTCTATTATTCTTGTGTTTCTTTTTCAAGCTTCTGCTTCTTCTTATTAGGGTCTTCCGTCTTCAGCGGAAGACCCTTCTATTATTCTTAGGTTTCTTTTTTACCTTTATTATTATTATTCTTTTTCTCTTTACAAAATTTGTGCAGAAGATTTCTCGGAGATGGCTCGTTCGATTTTATTCAAATTTTCAAGATAGATGCGGTGAAGTTAATTCCGGCAAGTCTGTTAAGGGATACCTACTTCCGGTCGGAAGTTATCGCCCTTTTATTAAAATTCAGAGGACCTCCTTGTCTGCGATGGAACTCAAAATCGGCTTAAGCTAGAGCGCTGAAATTTTCAGTGATGATACAGGACACGTTGCCATTTTGCACCTGGTTTAGATATTTTCCGGAAGTGCCTAGTATGGAAGCTCGGTAGGGGTCGAAATTTAGGACACGAATCATGAGTGAATTTTTGAGACATTTTGTGTCTTATCTTTTAAAGTATAATTATTTTGTTAAAACATATTAAACAAAATTTGTGCAGAATGACAGGATCTGTAACACGATATCAAGAAAAAAGCGCTGACTTATCACATTAGGGGCCGAGAGGGGCCAAAAGTCTGAAATCGATAACTCTTAAACAAGCAATATTTTGGTATACATTACTGAAGCAAAAATATTTATCTTAACAATTTACAACTATATATTATGATTTTTACGTCGTATGGTACATAATAAGGGGCCATAAAGGGCCAGAATGCTAAATCTTTGACGATTTATATCTCGAAAAGGGGAAACATTTTGAAAAGCAATATTGAATAAAAGTTGTTTAGAATGATGTTCTCAACAATGTGCATCCTTTTAATTTTTCCTAAACAGTCCCTATAAGGACTTTAAGGGACGGTCCCTAAATATTTCAAGTCCACATATCTCGAAAACGAAACGAAACTTCTGAATACTTGTTGAACAAAAAGTCTTCAGAATTGCAAGACCTTTCATATGATATCATAAAAAAGGAGCTAACCCCTCAAATTAGGGGCTCAGAGGGGCCAAAAGTATTTCATCTATAACTCCTTAACGTTAAATATTTTGATATTAATTATTGAAGGAAAAATGTTCATCTTCACAATCTGCAACTATATTGTTTAAAATTTTTATCAAATATTACGTAATAAGGGGCCACAAGGGGCCAAAGTGCTCAATCTTTGATGCTTTATATCTCGAAAAAAGGGAATATTTTGAAAAGCAATATTGAACAAAAGTTGTTTAGAATGATGTTCTCAACAATGTGCATCCTTTGAATTTTTCCTAAACAGACCCTATAAGGACTTCAAGGGACGGCCCCTAAATATTTCAAGTCTACATATCTTGAAAACGAAACGAAACTTCTGAAGAGATGTTGAACAAAATGTCTTCAGAATAACAAGACTTTTCATGTGATAACAAGAAAAAGGGGCTGACCCCCCAAATTAGGTGCTCAGAGGGGCTAAAACTCTTCCATCTTTAACTCCTTAACGTTAAATATTTTGATATTAATTATTGAAGCAAAAATGTTCAGCTTCACAATCTGCAACTATATATCTGAAAGTTTTCTCAAACATTACGTAAATAGGGACCATAAGGGGCCAGAATGCTAAATCTTTGACGCATTATATATCGAAAAGGGGAAATATTTTGAAAAGCAATATTGAATAAAAGTTGTTTAGAATGATGTTCTCAACAATGTGCATCCTTTTAATTTTTCCTAAACAGTCCCTTATAAGGACTTTAAGGGACGGCCCCTAAATATTTCAAGTCCACATATCTCGAAAACGAAACGAAACTTCTGAATACTTGTTGAACAAAAAGTCTTCAGAATTACAAGACCTTTCATGTGATATCAAGAAAAAGGGCTGACCCCTCGAGTTAGGGGCTCAGAGGGACCAAAAGTCTTTTATATATAACCCTTTTACAGTAATGTTCATCTTCACGATCTGCTACTATAAATATTTTAAAATCTTCATCAAACATTGCGTTTTTAGGTGCCAGAATGATCAAAATTTTGTTGACCATAACTGAAGCAAATTGTACGTTTTACTATTGATATATTTATGAACGAAAATCTCAGTCAAATTCGTATCTCATCTTATCAAAAATCGGACGGAAGACCCACTCGTTGCTCGCAACGAGATCGCATCTAGTTATTATTATTCTTTTTTTCTGCACAAATTTTGTGCAGACGATTCCTCGGAGATGGATCGATGGATTTGCTTCAGATTTTCAGGATTGTTGTAATTTTATCTGAAATTTACTTCCGGTCCGGAATTATCGCCCTTTTATCAAAATTTAGAGGACCTCCTTGTCTGCGATGGAACTCAAAAACGGCTTAAGTTAGAGCGCTGAAATTTTCAGTGATGATAGAGGACATGTTGCCATTTTGCACATGGCTTTGGATATTTTCCGGAAATGCCTAGTATGGAAGCTCGGTAGGGGTCGAAATTTCGGACACGAATCATGAGTGAATTTTTGAGACATTTTGTATCATATCTTTTAAAGTATAATTATTTTGTAAAAGCATACTGAACAATATTTGTGCAGAATGACAAGATCTTTAACATGATATCAAGAAAAAAGGGCTGACTTGTCATATTAGGGGCCGAGAGGGGCCAAAAGTATTAAATCAATAACTCTCTAACGACCAATATTTTGGTATACATTACTGAAGCAAAAATATTAATCTTAACAATTTACAACCATATATTATGATATATACATCATATGTTACATAATTAAGGCCCATAAGGGGCCAGTGTTCATATTTACGAAAGTTCGTAGACGTAAACGTAGACGTAAGTTCAGACGTCGCGTGGATTTACGTCTAAAACCGTATTTACTAAAAATCGTAGACGTTAAATTACGTCATAATTAAACGTAAATCTACGTCTACTGTGCCCCTACACTTATCTTTATTTACGAGCAAGAAAATGGCAGCACTTCTACTGACCATAGCAAGAGATCGTAGTTTAAGACGCCAGCGAGTTTTCCGAGATCGTACCAATCCGTTAGATATCTACAGCGACCTAGAATTGGTACAAAGATATCGATTCCCAAGGCACACCATCATTGAATTTGTACAAAACGTTGAAAATCGCCTAGAGAGACCAACAAATAGATCCCGTCCTTTGCCAGTGACTTCCATGGTAAGAACGATGTTTTGTAAATTTTGAACCTGACCTAATCTTGATAAATTGCAATAGTATCTATCCAGAGTTGTCGTTCCCTCTATGCTCCCTGTATTGGGGGTATAGCGGAAGACAACTCTGGATAGAAATGGAAAAACTGGTGGCGGATCAAATGAAAATATATCCCGTCATGCACACACAATACATGCTCTGTAAAAGTCATATACATAAATTTAGCACTGGCCTATTTACTGAAAAATAAGTACACTGTTTTTTCAATAATTCAACCACTGTGCAATGTACATTTCATATGTGCCAGCTAAATAACAGATATTTAGTACAGATTAAGCGAAAAAAAGTAAAGGCCTATGAACCACAATGCTCACTTGAGTAACCTTATTAATCTTTAAATAAGTTTGAACCCAGAGGATCAAAAGTGACAATTCAATGAAAAAATTAAATACCCTTTCAAAAATTTCTGTAAAATTTCAGAAAGGAAAAACCATGATGAGTTATAATGCTCATCTGAGTAGCCTATTAATCAAAGTGTCAAAATACATACATACATAATTACATAATATATACCTGGGACATTAATTAAGTGTACTAAAAGACAAAATTCTATCTCATTTTCATTATCATTTGAGATATATGTATCCAGAGACATATAACAGAGGGACCGCTGACTCATTCGGGACGTTTCTTGACTTTTCACTTTAAGTTGGGTACTTTAATTCCGAATGGAAAAATGATGTTCCGATTTTCGCAGCGCCCTTACCGGGAGGCATAGAAACTATAAATAGTATGGCGTTTCATCATAGAATGGGCAGTAAACGTCGCTACAACTCCAATTTTAAGCAAAATTTACTCGTGGCATTAATCGTAGGGGGATGAGTTACTTTCGTTTTCATGACGACAAAGAATTGAGAACAAATTTATATACAGTAAATAGATGGAATCGATCTTCTAACCCCGACTCGAGTCGCATTTGTTCATGATGGCTTGTCTTCTTTACAACCTCTACACTGAGAAATACACTGTAACATGTATTTTATAGTGTAGGATAAGAAGACCTTTTTTGACGAGGCCATTTTTTTTTTGCACTGGCATGCATTAATGTATTTAGTGGTTACCTACATGTACGTAGGTGCCGGGCAGCTAGGTCGGTTTATTTCCCGTATTTTTTTTTATATATCGTTATATAAATATATCTGTATACATTCATTAAAATTAAAATAAAAAATTGCTGAAATTAGCCTTTTTTAAAAATATCATATTGCGGTATATAAAGTATATTATTTTATTTTTGTTTTCCTATAACGTATCTAAAAACACAAAATACACCATCCTGAAACCAAGCATAGATTGTGACTTGTAATCTAATCAAGCAACTCACACATTTTATCATTTACTGCATTTTTAAAACATTGTTACAAGTGCCATTTTGCAAAAAAAAGTCAATTGAAAAAAAATTAACTAAAGTGATGCTGATCAAGAAAACCCCATCACAGAGCACTTGGAGAAGAAGATGAAAATGTTAAAAAAAAAATTATGACAACAACCACGATGACAGACAACGGACAATATTTGATCAGAAAAGCTTACTTGAGCTGAGCTAAAAATCAGGGATTTATGATAAATTCACAAAGTATTTTACTGGTTGATTTTGGGGTATAAATGTAGAACAATAATTTTACTCTGCATTCTTAAGTTTCATCTCCCTTTGTCAGTATATATCAAAATTGGTAATGGTTATGGAGGAATAAAAAGTATCATACCTTAATGTATGTCCAGCTTAACCTGCAAAGGGGAAATAACTTTTGTAAATGTAGACATCATTTATACATATTTTGGTTATCCTGTTAAAAGAATTACAATGTGCTTTACTTTAAAGAATGAAGTTAAACTAACCTAATACATGAAATATAGCAGTCTGATAAAAGTTTTCATTATAAAATTTTACAGTAATTCATGTACATTCCAGGTTGGATATAAATCATTATACTATTTGATTTAAAAAAAAAATAACTACTTTGAAAGAATTTTTCTTTTAAATACAAGTAATACAGTGTATGTATATTTTTAAAAACAAGATATGTGTATTAATGATGTGAAGGGTGGCAATTTCTATTGTGAATGAAAGAGGTTATTTTTGGTCTTTCTGTGCATGAGAATCTATGAGTCTTTGATATTTATCATCACCATATTAAATTTTCTACAGACATGAGATTTCCAAAGGTTTTAAGACTGCGTGAAATTTTCAAATTCTGTTCTATGCTTTTGAAAAGTGAACACTGTATTTTGTAATCATGTTACAACATGAAAGTCCAGTTAATTTTCCTTTCCGGTGTCTTTTTTTTTCAATTAATATAAATGTATCCAGTATACAAATTTTAATTTCAGTTAATATATATGCCACCAATTTTTGTTAAACATGCAAATTTGTTAAAAATGTTTTAAGTCAGAGATGTTTTTGTTCCCTAAGTTCACAAATAAAACCATTGATAAGCTGTCATTGTAATTAATGTTAAGTCATAATTTAAATTCCATTCAAATTTGTCATCATGTATTACAATATACTGTCACAGGAAAAATAATCATTTGTTACAGTAAAATACAGTGAATATATAATTATTACCTTAGTTTGTTTTCTTTTTAATTTATCAATTCCATTCAATAGATCAAATTCTCCGATAAAAATGAATTAAAACAAATCAATATATAAAAAACTCAGCACAAAAACTAAATACACAAAACATACCATGCGAGTTTCATGAAAATGAAAAATGTAAAATCAAAGAATTTGTGTCCCCCACTTAAGATAGGAAAGAGGGTGAGAAAACTGGGGAGAAACATGCAGATGGAGAAATATCAAAAAAGGTCGACCTTGAGTCCTTGACCTTTCGGCTTTTGGACTTTGTAACAAGCAACAAAGTTACATGTATAGCCCAGACAAGAAACTTACACTTTTTCTGCCAGTGACCTTGAACTTACAGGAATGACCTTGGGTAAAGTTCATGACACACCCTCAGATTATAAACAACCCTGGTATCATGCATGAGTTTCCAATGAATCTCCATTACAAAGTTTAACCCTAAAAAAAGAATTTTACCCTTTTTCTGCAAGTGACCTTGAACTTGCCGGAATGACCTGGGTCAAAATCACCACAAACTGTCATATCATAAACAATCTTTGTACCAAGCATGAATCTCCAATGAGTCTCCATTACAAAGCTATAGCCTGGACAAGATTGCATGGATAGACGGACAAGGTGATTCCTATGTACCCCAAAACTTCATTTGTATGTGTGTGTGTGGGGGGGGGGGGATTTTTAAAACTCGGATAGAAGACGGCTCAAGGAGGGAACACTGGAAGCTGATTTTTCCTGCAATAAAGAATACACATTTCGTAGAATCTGAAGTTTTTCTTGTTCTATCTCCAGTCTTTTCTTCTTTATGGCTAGTTTTTCTTCCTCAATTTCAACAAGTCTCTGAGTTTCTGTCGAATATTCACATAACTGAGCTCTTCGTTTACCTTTTTAAAAGGAAAATTTATTTCATGTTTGGGTTTTATTTTTAAAACAGTATAAAATAAATTCACAATTAAACTTGGTTTACAAGAATTTAACAAAAAGAACCATAAAACTTACAGATTAATTGTTTGCAAGTGATGATTTTTTTTTTCTTCTCTTTCATTATTTTTTTATTTATAAACACTGAAACACTTTTTCCCCCTCTAAAGTTATCATGGCAAATTCTTGCAAATTATTTGGGGGGGGGGGGATGTTAGATTTAGTTCAAGTACATACATGTTTACACATCTCCTAGCTACTACTTGGGCATTTTAACCCTTTGTATTTCTTCAGTTTTGCATACATTACCACTTAGAACATTGCCAGAATTTCTAGATGTCGCTGTCCCTGATTTAAAAAAAAAAACATTATTTTTTTTTTTTTTAAATGCTCATTGTTATAACTGAAAACTAGAGAAAAGGCATATTGATCAATACATCATAGACAATCTTTGAGCCAATTATTTCTTTAACTCTCTTACCTCTAGAATATCTAGGTGATGGTGCTGTTAGCAAACAGGATTCCTCTGTAAAGTCAAAGGAATGCTTGCAGACAATTACTGGTATAAAATAGCATATCAATTATCATTTCTTTTGGAAAAAAATATGTTTAAATGATTTATAACTTTCACTCTAATACATGCTGGAATTTAAAAAAAGAAGAAAAACAAGAGCCACAATCCTAAACAGTACTGAGTCAACCTGACCTTGCTCTTGGTCAGTCTTTGTTTTCACTATGAAATTAACAAGAAAAATTTTGATCAATCCCAATCCTAGCCCTCAGGGGGATATGGATTTACTTTACAAAACTTGAACCCACATTATTGGGATTCTTAATATCACTATATGACTAACATTTCTTTCCTTATATTCTCCTAAAAATACATTTGTATCTGACCACATTGATTTACACTTACCTTGACTTAATAAAGATGAGTCAGTTCCTGTTGATACTTGAGAGTCTTTACAAATAATTTATAACAAGGTTAATAATATATATATATATGCCTACATGAAAACTTATTAAAGATTTTTTTTTTATCCTGCTTGGTATAATCTCAAATCACATTGTAATATGCAAGTACTAGCCTAAAGAGAAAACTGGTCCATCATTAAACGAGTTCATAAGTTCTTTAGCTAGAACTGCAACAAATGTATTTCTTTATGTAAATATACTTTTTCAATTATGGAAAAAAATACACATATGTGTCTTTGTGTTTGTGTTGAAATGCATTCAGTACTCTCAAGATCTCTCTCTCTCTCTCTCTCTCTCTCTCTCTCTATATATATATATATATATATATATTGACAGAAATATATTGTCATAATCTTACCCTCTGTGATAATCACTGAAGGGACTGCCTCAACACATCTGTCTTGACCTCCCTGTGATACATGTACCTGAGTAGATGTCCCTTGGGACATGTTCGATGATGTGCATGTAGTACTGGTATCAACCCCATCTTCAATTCCACATATTGAGGTCTGAGGAATTGTCTGCAAGATCTAAAGTTGTTGACAAGATAAAAGCATTTTTTAAATTCTTGGGTCAATTTACATTAACAGGACCTGGTGCAATTTGATTATTTTTATAGCATTTACACATAAAGAAAAAAATAATAAAATAATAGGGGGTACATTAGGCTCATTTGATTTTAAGACATTTATTAAATTTTCACCGAACTATAACAGTGCACTAATTCAGATTTAAATTTATTCTGTTTTAAATTAAAAAAAGACAGAAACTCAAAAAAAAAGACACAGAAGAATTCAAGATATGAACATTAACATCGTGCAAACATATATTAGTTCATGCTTGGAGACCTAATCCTAAAACACTACTTGAGAACATGCTGTGCAGTAGTGATGGGAATCGAACCCATTATCTCCCTAGACAGTTACAGACACATAGGGTATATATTACATGGAAGACATGACATTTCCACATTAGGTGCACTGATGTTAGTTCATACTTACCCAGTTACCCTCAATCATGAATTATCTCATTATTAGAAGTTAGTCACACATAAGGACACCACTTTACACACACAAAGGTAAACCAGGAAAATTTTCATGCATATACCTTTTCATAAATTTTATATTTTAAAGTATGCCATCTAAAAACTTAATATTTTGTCACAACATTCATAAATTAATTAATAAAATACCTACACATGATAACAAAATATCTACTCAAGTCTGCATCAGCATGTGTCCTTCACTCAACCTATAAGCTGATATCTACCTTCAAACAGATGTAATATAAATCATAGAATGTTCAACGGCAACAGTTTTAAATAATTCTATAATAATTGACATGCCCTTCAACAATATAAAACCTAAAAATATAATTATAAACAAACTTTTTCTTCCCATGGCTTTAATGAGGATATCTGCATGGGCCCTCCCCCTGTCTGTCGTACACTCTTCCTTCGCTGGCTTTCTTTTTTTTTAACAAATGACTGAAGGTCTTGCCATTTTTTTTATGTCTGTCATTTCCCTTCTGCACTGCACACTAACAGCATTTACTCTACATGTAAATGCATGTGTATTTGAATGGTAATTGTAAACGAGGAAAAAAAAATACTTGAATGTCAAAGAAAATAATATTAAGGTTTTTACGTAACGGCATGGTTATAAATACATAGTGAAAAAGTTAAACAGTCCTTGTAAAAGCTCTAACATTATCTCTTACAGTTTATTTTTCACATAAAAATAATTATTAATTTCAGTCTATTCATACAAATAACAAATAGTTGTGATTATACTTTAACTCTTAACAATTTCTTAAGGAAGCGATTTCATATCAAGAAAAAGATTTCATTCCTAATTGTTTACTTATCTGTGACAGCCTCCCAGGCCTCCGTCTTCATGCTGTTGGTCAGACAGGGAGAAAATTTCCCATAGAGAACCCTGTAGTTAGTGGACACCGCGTCTACTAGCACTTCCACCTCCAAATCGCTAAAATTAGCTTTGCGTTGCTTCTTTATGTCCATCTGGGGCACCTCCATGATCGCAGACGACTGAAGTAAAAATTCGCGCACTGAAAAGTGAAACTAACGAAAGCGCATGCGTACGCACAATCGTACATTTAAGAATTCGTAACTTACGTTTACGTCTACGAGAGGCTTTGTAAATACCAAGTTACGTGTTCGTATCTTTAATCTTACGTCAGTCGTAACTTCTACGTTTACGTCTACGTCTACGAACTTTCGTAAATATGAACACAGAATACCAAGTATTTGGCACTCTATATCTCAAAAGTGGGAAATATTTTGAAAAGCAATATTGAATAAAAGATGTTTAAACTAATGTTCTAAACAATATCTAAGCTTTCGCTTTTTGCTAAACGTCCCCATTTTGGAGTTGAAGGGCTGGCCCCTAAATATATCTTTTGCATATAGCTCGGAAACGAAAAAGAATTTCTGAATAGTTGTTTAACAAAAAGGGTTCAAAATCATAAGATCTTTAAAATGGTGTGAAGAAAAAGGGGCTGGCCCCTCAAAATAGGGGCCGAGAGGCGCAAAAAATCTTTAATCAATATCTTTTTAACGATCAATATTTTGTAATTCATTACTGAAGCAAAAATGTTTATCTTAACAATTTACAACTATATATTATAAAATTTATATCATATGTTATATAATGAGGGGCCATAAGGGGCTAAAATGCCAGATCATTGGCACTCTATATCTCGAAAGTGGGAAATATTTTGATAAGCAAAAATTGAATAAAAGATGTTCAAAATACTGTTCTAAACAATATTTAAGCTTTCGATTTTTGTTAAACGTCCCCATTAAGGAGTTGAAGGGCTGGCCCCTAAATATATCTTTTGCATAAAGCTCCGAAACGAAAAAGAATATCTGAAAAGTTGTTGAACAAAAAGTGTTCAAAATCATAAGAGCTTTAAAATGGTATGAAGAAAAAGGGGCTGGCCCCTCAAAATAGGGGCCGAGAGGCGCAAAAAATCTTTAATCAATAACTTTTTAACAATCAATATTTTGCAATTCATTACTGAAGCAAAAATGTTTATCTTAACAATTTACAACTATATATTATGATATTCACATCACATATAACAATTAGTGGCCCTAAGGGGCCAGAAGGCCCAATCTTTTGCACTTTATATCTCGGAAGTGGGAAATATTTTGATAAGCAATATTGAATAAAAGATGTTCAAAATAATGTTCTAAACAGTAAGTAAGCTTTCGATTTTTGCTAAACGTCCCCATTTAGGAGTTGAAGGGCCGGCCCCTAAATATATTTTTTGCATATATCACGGAAACGAAAAAGAATTTCTGAATAGTTGTTCAACAAAAAGTGTTCAAAACCATAAGAGCTTTAAAGTGTTATGAAGAAAAAGGGGCTGGCCCCTCAAAATAGTCTTAAATCAATAACCATTTAATGATCAATATTTTGTAATATATTACTGAAGCGAAATAGTTCATCTTCACTCTCTGTAGCTCTATAGCATGGTGTTTACATCATATCTTATGCAATAAGGGATAATTAGGGGTCAGATTATATAATCTTTGGCGCAATAAATCTTGAAAAGGAAGAATATTTTGATAACCAATATTTTAACAAAAGACGTTCAAAACAATATTCTTAATAATATGCAATCATTCAATTTTTGCTAGACGTCCCTGTTTAGGACTTAAAGGGCCGGTCCTTAATATTTCTTTTGCATATATATCGGAAACGAAAAAGAATTTCTGAATAGTTGTCGAACAAAGGGTGTTTAAAATCGTGAGAGCTTTAAGAAGATATCAAGAAAAAGGGGCTGATCATTCATGTAAGGGGCCAAGACGGGCCGGAAGTGTTTAATCTATAACTTTTTATTGATCAATATTTTGTTACACATTACTGAAGGGAAATTGTTTGTCTTAACAATTTATTTATATAACTATTTTTTAACGAAAATCTCAGTCAAATTCTTATCTCATCTTATCGAAAATTAGACGGAAGACCCACTCGTTGTTCGCAACGAGATCTCATCTAGTTAATATTATTCTTTTTTCTCCTTACAAAATTTGTGCAGAGGATTTCTCGGAGATGGCTCGTTCGATTTTATTCAAATTTTCAAGGTAGATGCGTTGACATCTGAAGTTATTTCCGGCAAGTCCGTTAAGGGATATTTACTTCCGGTCGAGAGTTATGGCCCTTTTATTAAAATTCAGAGGACCTCCTTGTCTGCGATGGAACTCAGAAACGGCTAAAGCTAGAGTGCTGTGATTTTCAGTGATGATAAAAGACATGTTGCCATTTTGCACCTGGGTTTAGATATTTTCCGGAAGTGCCTAGTATGGAAGCTCGGTAGGGGTCGAAATTTAGGACACGAATCATGAGTGAATTTTTGAGACATTTTGTATCATATCTTTTAAAGTATAATTATTTTGTTAAAACATATTGAACAAAATTTTTTTTGCAGAATGACAAGATCTTTGGCATGATATGAAGAAAAAAGGGCTGACTCATCATATTAGGGCCTCGAGAGGGGCCAAAAGTCTTTAATCAATAACTCTTAAACAAGCAATATTTTTGCATACATTATTGAAGCAAATATGTTCATCTTCACAATCTGCAACTGCATATTTTAAATTTTTTATAAAATATTACGTAATTAGGGGCCATAAGGGGCCAGAATGCTTAATCTTTGACGATTTATATCTTCAAAAGGGGAAACATTTTGAAAAGCAATATTGAACAAAAGTTGTTCAGAATGATGTTCTCAACAATGTGCATCCTTTTGATTTTTCTAAACAGCCCCTATAAGGACTTAAAGGGGCGGCCCCTTAATATTTCAAGTCTACATATCTCGAAAACGAAACGAAACTTCAGAATAGCTGTTGAACAAAAAGTCTTCAGATTTACAAGACCTTTCATGTGATATCAAGAAAAAGGAGCTGACCCCTCAAATTAGGGGCTCAGAGGGGCCAAAAATCTTTCACCTATAACTCTTTAACGTTAAATAATTTGATATCAATTATTCAAGCAAAAATGTTCATCTTCACAATCTGCAACCATATATTTTAAAGTTTCATCAATATTACGTAATTAGGGGCCATAAGGGGCCAGAATACTTAATCTTTATATCTCCAAAAGGGGAAACATTTTGAAAAGCAATATTGAACAAAAGTTGTTTAAAATGATCTTCTCAAAAATGTGCATCCCTTCAATTTTTCCTAAACAGCCCCTATAAGGACTTAAAGGGACAGCCCCTAAAATTTTCAAGTCTACATATCCTGAAAAAGTTTCATCAAATATTACGTAATTAGGGGCCATAAGGGGCCAGAATACTTAATCTTTATATCTCCAAAAGGGGAAACATTTTGAAAAGCAATATTGAACAAAAGTTGTTTAGAATGATGTTCTAAATAATGTACATCCTTTGAATTTTTCCTAAACTGCCCCTATAAGGACTTAAAGGGACGGCCCCTAAATATTTCAAGTCTACATATCTCGAAAACGAAACGAAACTTCTGAACAGTTGTAGAACAAAAAGTCTTCAGAATTACAAGACCTTTCATGTGATATCAAGAAAAAGGTGCTGACCCTCAAATAAGGGGCTCATAGGGGCCAAAAGTCTTTCATCTATAACTCTTTAACGCTAAATATTTTGATATTAATTATTGAAGCAAAAATGTTAATCTTCACAATCTGCAACTATATATCTTGAAATTTTCTTCAAATATTACGTGGTTAGGGGCCATAAGGGGCCATAAGGGACCAGAATGCTTAATCTTTGACGCTTTATATCTCGAAAAGGGGAGACATTTTGAAAAGCAATATTGAACAAAAGTTGTTTAGAATGATGTTCTTAATAATAAACATCCTTTGAATTTTTCCTAAACTGCCCCTATAAGGACTTAAAGGGACGGCCACTAAATATTTCAAGTCTACATATCTCGAGAAGGAAACAAAACTTCTGAATACTTGTTGAACAAAAAGTATTCAGAATTAGAAGACCTTTCATGTGATATCAAGAAAAAGGGGCTGACCCCTCGAATTAGGGGCTCGGAGGGGCCAAAAATCTTTCATCTATAACCCTTTTACAGTAATGTTCATCTTCACGATCTGCTACTATAAATATTTTAAAATCTTCATTAAATGTGGCGTTTTTAGGTGCCATAATGATCAAAAACATAACTGAAAGAAATTGTACGTTTTCAATATTTATATATTTATGAACGAAAATCTCAGTCAAATTCGTATCTCATCTTATCAAAAATCGCACGGAAGACCCACTCGTTGCTCGCAACGAGATCGCATCTAGTTAAGGTCTTCCGGCTTCCTTCGGAAGACCTTATTGTTTTCCGTCTGTTTTCTATTATTATTAGTAAGGTCTTCCGTCTTTACGGAAGACCTTATAGTGATTCTACTGTTTCTTACTATTAACGCATTCCAAAATCAAAACAGAAAATCTTTTTTTCTGTTTTAGGCATTTTGCCCTTAGGTATTTACAAAATCTAACTAACACAGTTTTATAAGATATTTATTGCATAGATTGTGAAAAATCAGCATTTTTCTAATAGAATTACGATCTAGTGTCACAAACAAATTGAAATGTAAATATATACAGGAAATATTGACAATTTAGCAAAATTTTACGGGGTAAATTTCCCCCAAAAGAATATCACTGATACAGTATTCACTATTCTTATGAAAAGCGAACATTACACTTTGAAAATCGCAGAACTCTACAGGGTAAATTTCCTCTCAAAAATGACATTCCGTTTATATACAGTATTTGAAAGCAAAAGCAGCCATCTTGATAATAGCAAGACTTTACGGGGTAAATTTCCCCTCAAAGAAAATCACTAATACAGTATTCATGATTCGCAAACATCCTGAAGATGGCAAAAATCTTCAGGGTAATTTTTCTCTCAAAAATGACATTGATGCAGTTTATACACGGTATTTCAAAACAAAAATATCCATCTTTTAGATAGCAAGACTTTACGGTGTAAATTTCCCCTCAAAGAATATCACTGCTACAAAATTTATGCTTCACAATATCTTGGCGGTAACAAAAATCTACAGGGTAAATTTCCTCTCAAAAAATATTATTGGTACAATTTATCTTATACGTAGGAAAAGCGAAGTTTACACTTTGAAAATCGCAGAAAACTCTTCAGGGTAAATTTCCTCTCAAAGACGATATTGATACAGTTTATATACAGTAATTAAAAGCAAAACACCAAAAGTTTCCTCTCAAAAATGACATTCCGTTTATATACAGTATTTGAAAGCAAAAGCAACCATCTTGATAATAGCAAGACTTTACGGGGTAAATTTCCCCTCAAAGAAAATCACTAATACAGTATTCATGATTCGCAAACATCCTGAAGATGGCAAAAATCTTCAGGGTAATTTTTCTCTCAAAAATGACATTGATGCAGTTTATACACGGTATTTCAAAACAAAAATATCCATCTTTTAGATAGCAAGACTTTACGGGGTAAATTTCCCCCATAAGAATATCACTGATACAGAATTTATGCTTCACAATATCTTGGCGGTAACAAAAAACTACGGGGTAAATTTCCTTTCAAAAAATATTATTGATACAGTTTATATTATACGTAGAAAAAGCAAGCATTACACTTAAAAAAGCAAGTATCTACGGAGTAAATTTTCCCCCAAAAAGCATCAAAGATACATTATATATTATATTGAAAGCATGAACAAATATTACAACTTGATGATAACAGAACTTTAATGGGTAACCCCCCTCCCCCCCCCCCCCCCCAAGAATATCACTGATACAGTTTATATTATTCACAGAAAAAACAAACATTACGTACATATTTAAAACAACAGAACCTTACAAGGTAAATTTCCTCTTTTAAAATAATTTGATACAGAAATTACTTTTTACAGAAAAAGCATACATTACATCTGTACATCCTGATGACAAAAAGACTCTCTGGGGGTAAATTTCATCTTAAAGAATATCAATAATAAAATATATTATTCAAAGCACGAACAATATTACAACTTGATGATGGCAAGTTTCGATCTATGGGGTAAATTCCGCCTTCCCCCCAATATATCTCAATGATAAAGTATACATTTTTCACAGGAAATGCAAACGAGGTCCTTAGACAAAAAGTCCTATTTAAAAAAGGAAATACAAACTTAAAATCTTGATGCTAGCAACACTCTACGGGATTAATTTACCCTCAAAGAATATCAATGTCGCAGTGTATTTTATAAAACGCAAAATCAACAAACATTACATCTTGATGATAGGAAGACTCTACAAGTACCCCCTCCCCATCTTAACTAAAAATTTTCGGAGTTAATTTCCTCAGTATCTGACAAACTGTTCCGTTATATCGAGATTATGTAGTTACAGTTTATTTATTTATTTATTTATTTTTTTTTTTTTTTATTTTTTTTTTTTTATTTATTTATTTATTTTTTTTTTTGATCAAGCTAGTTTACAGTATCTTCATCTCGTTGACATATTTTCAAAACTAAGAAATAGAGTATTAATTTTCTCTCAAAATCTTAGATATTTTTTTTTAATTCGGTACTTTTTATTAAAACCAATGCAGAAATCAATGTTACAAAGTAAATGTCTACAAATTTTGCTACATTTTTTAAAAAAAATTGCATATAATTCACAGTTAGAGTTAATTTTAACGGTTACTTTTCAATTATTTTGCAGATTTGATGACCCCCTGCATTTTTATCAAACCGATACACACCCTATTACCAACATTTCCCCCCCTTGATAATTTTCTTCTTAAAATTTTAAGTCTCTGATATTTTATCTTTCAAGCAAAAAATAACTTAAAAACGTACATGTACTACACGGACGCTTTGCATTTTACTATTTTGTTAGTATCACTAAAAACTTTCAAAATGATGATTTGCTAATCCTTATAATTTTGTTAAAACCTCCAAAATCGTTCCAACGGTAATTTCTTGTAATATAATAAAATATCAAGAAAAGGAAATACAATTTTACTTCTCCCTGATTTAAAAATGAAACATAGGAAAAAAAATAATGACATAAAATTTTAGGATAATGAATGTATAATTTTTATATTACAAACGATGTTTCTAACTAAATACCATGCAAGCTGGAAAAACTTAATATTAAGGTTAACATAATATTATATCTTATAAATATAAAAAAGAGTGAAGCTTCTCGCATCTTTCTTTCCCTGTTAACGGAATAAGATTTTCTTTTGTCTCCCGTTATTCTTTCTTTATTTAAACAGCGTCCTATCTCTGACCGAAGTTCCATTTCTATGCTTTTCTACTGGCTAATGCAACAGAGAAATTGCAGATTGCATTTTCCAAAGGAAATCTGGCAACCATATTCTGAACCAATACAAAATTCACCTAGGGATGAAATTTTAAGACTCGTAAATCACCTCATCATATAGTTTTTTCAATTTACTTCAATTTTCCAAACCCTTAGGGAATTTTATATGATTTCATGACAGGCATGATGGATTTAATATTGCGCACAAGAGTAGCAGGTGCCTGCTCCGAATTTTTGTAAAACAATCGATCTGTTTATTTGGTAAGGAAATTTCATTCAGTATTCTGAAGACCCCCCCCCCCCCCAACAACACATATATACACATACATTGAAATGCTTCTTTTGAGATTTATGCTTATTTGTGATATGAGCTAATATTAAAAGATTATCAAAACAGTTAAATTCACTTACTATAGTATTTTATTTGTAATAAGAAACGTTCAGACAGGACATATTATTATATGTATTACTGATGCCCTCTAGGTCCATCATGGAAGTTTTATTTAAGGGGAAGTGCATATGAGCCGTCCCATGCGAAAAGGGCCCTTATGTATTTTGACGTCATATTGAGAAAATTTCCAGTAAAGATAACGTCATAAAATGCTAGTTGCGTATGTTACATATTTTTCCAACATTTTTACCTGAGCGCTATCAACTTATTTTCATTGTTGTATATATCAAATATCAGGGAAAAAAGAAAATATGAATTTTAGAGCTAAGTTCCATATAAATGGACATTTCCAATATTGAATATTAAATTTTGCTGATATAATTAGGTGTTGTTTTTTTTATCCAATTTTTAATACATTGAAAGCGATTGTACATGCACATAATCGATATATACGTCTGCATGTACACATCCTTTTTAACACAAATACATAGTAACCAAATTAAAATAATTAACATTAAATGAAAAAAAAAATCTTAAACCGTTCCCAGCATAAAGGTTTATATATGCGATTAAAATTTTGTTCAGCTCTACATGTAGCAAATGACGAAGTTTGAAAAGGTTGATTCTTTGTAACGCATTAAGTTAATGAAGAAAACATCTGATTTTTTTTTTCAAAACAACATTTATTATGTGTGTATAAACGCGATTGACGATCTGCCTTCGTCACAATCATTTGCAGGTCAATGTGTTTGTTGTCTCATTCAAGTAAAGAACCGGATTTTACTGTTTACGGAGACAGCCTAGCTTGGCAGTCCCGAGACTAATGTGTTTGCTACGATATATATTTCTTGAAATTTGAGAATAAAATCTAGTATCATTTGTTAAAAGTCTTAGACCAGGCGGAAAAAATGAGAAAAAAGTAAATGCTGCAAACGAAAAAAAAATGACCAGATTTTTTTTAATGCATTATATGGGAAGATTTGAGTTTGCTACAAAAAAAAAGGTGGGGGGGGGGGTTAGAGGTGGGTGCAATTAGCCATACAGTAAACATCTTCATTCTATATCATTCAATTACCAGTGAAACATTATATATGGAAACACCCCCCCCCCCCCAACAACATGCCTGGTAAATAATGGGTCAATATCTATAAAACCCCAAAAAACATAATATTGGAAATTAAATCTGGAAGATTGAATACAAATTTATTTCCATGTAATATTGCATCTGATTATTATTTTAATTTCTTCCAAAGATGCAATGTTTGTCTGAATTAAATGTTAAAAATAAATACATTTTTGTATAGGAAGGTTTGCAATAAGTTCTGTTTAATCTTTAATTTGATAAATGGGAAGAATGACTGCTTATTTTTTTAATGAATCATATTTGGCCATTTCTTTAGGCATGTACATAACAACTTTTTTTCAGAAAAGGGAGGGGGGCTTAAAATGACAAGTTCAAAATAAACCAAAACAAACAAACAAACAAACAAACAAACAAAAAACAAAAACAAAAAAAAAACAAACAAAAAACAAAAAAAAAAAAACAGAACAAAAACAGAACAAAAAAAAAAAAAAAAAAAAAAAAAAAAAAAAAACAGAACAAAGATATAAATAAATATATTTCGGTAGGGGGTTAATCCCTTTTCGACAAAAAAAAAGCTAAAAAGAGCTAAAATGGCAGTGCTCAGCAATGTCGTCGATACAACCAGAGGTTACTCAGCAGATAGATACAAGAATATCCAATGCGTCCAAATTTATCAGACCTCGTGTCAAGGGGTGTTTCACAAATACTAGTACAACTTGTCAAAATTTTACGAGCTTGAAGCGACAAAAGTTGGTGTCAGCGAAGAAAATTTGATTTCTTTTTAAATCTGAGATAAACACTTCTATCACCGTGCAAAATCGACTCTTAAAATAAATCTTAGTTTGAATATTATTTAAAACATATATTCTTTTTTTTTTTTTTTTTTAATAAAAATCGCCGAAATATGGCTGAAATATTGCCGACTCGGCGTTAAACAATAATAATCATAATCTTTTTATAAATTTTAATTACAAATCTTTATTTAGTGTAAATTGCCCTCAACACTTTTTAAAGCCCTATATAAAAACATTCAAGTAATTACTAAATTTAAACTTCTTTCATGTTCATCTTATCAAAGCTTTTCACAGACTTTGTAATTTACTCAACACATATAATTTTATCACTCAATTCGCTAATTGTTTTCAACAGAACTCTGTTATATACCAGTATCTAAATTGTATGTGTCCGGAGGCCTGACGAATTTACTGGCCACTTCCGTCTGTGTCCCCGCATGTATTTCTTGAAAGTTCAAATTGTTGTCCATCGTTAAAAGCTTTAATAAACTCGGAAACTGATTTACTCATTACTTTGGATTAATACATGTAATATGTGATTTCGGGAAGAGTCCTAGGAATGCGGCACTACTACTTCCGGCCCGCAGCGCCACTCATTTCACTGCCAACAATCCCTCTTTTCCCATCAACGACATATCTTATTAGACCCAAACTAAGCGGTCATACCTCCACAAAATTTGAGAACAACAAAATGAATAGAAGAATATGTAGGCTTAATAAGCTTGTAATTTTTTTTTCTTCAAACGAAATTTAGCGAAAAAGGGGTGGGTTACATGATGAATCAATATGACATTAAAAAAACCTTCAAACTTCAAAATATATTCTGAACTTAAAATGACCGTATAAGGATATGATGATGATATGAAAATTATATCCTCATCCTCAGTTTTTTATGAGATTACATGTTCACTGCAAAACATACGAATATTGACCCGTTTATAACTCGGTACAGTGCAAATAGGCATTGTAAATATTGTGACGGTTTACGGCAATATTGCAGGGAATATGACCAACTTTAAAATAATGTTTGTATGCCCTCTCCCGACTCAGGACGAAAAAAATGGGTCGGTAGGTAGGTGCAAATATCCCCCCCCCCAGAAAATTTTGATATCAATGCTGAATTTTCAAAATCTATTTTCTGAAATGCAATAAAAATGCTTCCGGCAGTTAAAAAGAGTTTTGAGTCGGGCCATTTTTAGCCGGCAGAGAGGGCAATCAACCAATTTTGACAGATGGTCTAATATGTACAATATCGTAAGAAACGTACATTACCCATGAAAAGAGGGGAAGGGATTGTCTCAGCACTTATTATTTGCCTGTGTACCAAGTTAGGACAATGAATACATATATGTTCAGTATTGTAGGTACATACTGCCCCCCCCCCCCCTTCCCTAAACTTCATTTATTTTATCAGAAAACCTCCTCAAACTTCATTCTTTAACTTGTCAGAAAATTTTAACTGGATTGTGTAACTGCAGATGCCCCCCCCCCCCCCCTCTTGCCGATCAATTTTCTGTATCCGCCGTTCAAGCTTTCTTTCATAAATTCATCTAGATCATGAACAAAACAACAAAAATTATATCCTTAGGCCAAAATAAAAAAAATACCTTTGTTTCCCCTAACGCGACCGACCCACTAAAATCGTGCCGACTGAAAAGTTTTTTCAATAAGATTATTCAAATACTTTTTTAAAATTGTTTATCAACTTTATAAAATGCAATTTCATCAAAATCCGTTACTTTTATCAGAACGTCTGAATTTGTTTTACTCTCATTTGTAGCCCACATCATGTGGTCACAGAGGTGTTATAAAACAACAACAATCTTAATGTATATCTTTAACTTATTAGAATCCTACACTCCTGAAACATTTCCTGAATTAAATGTACCATGACTACGGAGTGTTACAAATGTGTCTTCTAAAATTATCTTACGTAGTAAGCATGACAAAGCCTGCCTCATCAGCAGATGAGGGACCCACCTGTATGCATATCAATAAATTTCACTGCATTTCATTCGTTTCGATCTAATAAACACTTCATGTATGATTCTATTTTTACTAAATAGGACCATAGGAGTTTGTATAATTATTACATCTTGATAAATATAATTCAGATGTCGTGTCTTCATTCCTTTAATTTACGAGGTAAACTTCGTGACTATAACATTAGATATATGAAACTTTAATCATTTTAGATATGGTTTGGTTGAATTAAATATTGTTTATACAGGTACACTCTTTCCAAATAGTGTTGACATCTTTAAAATTGGCTTATGGTACGGCTTTCTGAGACGTCCAGTGTATTTTTCGTTAGTTAGGCCCTTGAAAGTAGGTTGTTTCTTTGCTTTAAAATACCTTTAAAATTTGTTGGGTCGACAACATTTGAACATCTGCCTGGTGGAGGGCTCCTAATTTAGACTTTTTCTCGGCACCTATGGCCATTGATCATTAAGCATCAGTAATGGACCTTTTTCGTGCCAACATCTACATGTATACTGCGACACTGCATGGCCCTAGTTTATTCCGGTCTTATTCGACTGACCAGTCTCCATGTCCCACGTCGGGACCTGTTACTTAGAATAAGCTCCTGAATTACCTCGTGACTCCAAAACGAAACACTAGAATTACTGCGCCACGCGAGACCCTTGACATTTTGTCTGTGTAAGCACTCGATGATAGTAGGTTTGAAAAAAAATACATGTATACTCGGATGGCCGATGGTTGAGTATTTGCGAATCTTGTCTTTTTGTAAAAATTCGATTTCAATAAATTTACCTTGGCCTGAGATATTTTACAAGTCAAATGAATAATATTTGTGAATTAATTTACCATACATGTTGCTTTTGAATTTCATTTGTATGATATCCGGTTTAAAAATCAGTTTCTTTTGTTCTTTCTTATTTATAAAGATATTCAATTTTTCAGAATGTATTTTCAAAACTGCTGTCAGAAAAAAAATTAATTTACCTACCTACCTACCCAGCCTGATATTTAAGGGTCGGGTTAGGGGAAACAGAGATATTTTTAATGATGTCCTTATGATGAAAAATTATCAAACAATGAACTCTATAACTATAAGGAAGACGCAATGTTATCAGTCTTATCTTACGGATTCTTTTTAAAATTTTAAACAAAATATTTTCATAAACTACAAATAAATAAAATACAAGTCTGTAAAACATCTAGACACATATCTTTTATTTGTTTGTTTTTTTTTTTTATTTAACCTTTACTTTTCTCTGAACCGTATATCAGAGCAAAATTCACGTCTACAGTGTAACATGACGTCGCGAGTGTATAACGTTATTATTTTAAAAAAGCATACCGGGTATTTAACGATATAAAACCATTATCTGTGTTTTACTTATGAGAAAACTTACATAAAGAATTTTATTATCGGATTTGTTAAATCATGTGTGATACAATTGACCAAAATGGACATTTATGTGACATGCAAAAATGTCGACACTCTTGAAGTAACTTACGTCTTATACAGAGTCCAAAACACCTCTTCTTTATAAAATTAAACAAATAACAATGAAACGGTTTTGACAACTATTATATAATTTAGATATACTTTAACGAAAACAACTATATCAAATATTGCATGTAAAATAAAGGCAGGAGATTTATTCATAAATTTTTCATATACATTTTCGTGTGATAAAGTTTCTTTTTTTTTCAATCAGATACATATTTCAAATATTTCTGAGAGGGATGTAAAAGCGTCAGTTTGAACGTCTTTTTTCAACGTAATTTTTCGAGGTAATTTTAATATTTTATTAACCTTTGATTCCCTGTATCTCGGTAATTATTCTGAATATTTGAATCAAACTTTATATTTGGTTATTTTACACTATAATCTATCATAATCCATTGAAAAGTCAATTTTGAAAATTTTTACCTTAAGGGCCCTTTTCCAATGGGACGGCTCATATAGTTTTACTGCAACCTAAATGTTGGTTAAATTGTTTAACATTTCAGCTTCAGTTACATGTATTTCACGTAATAAAGAAAGCAACCAAGTTCCGAAATCTTCATGCTAGGCAATGGAATTGTAGATCAGGAACAAATTGAAATGCAGATACTGCTTATATATATATATATATATATATATATATATATATATATATATATATATATATATATATATATATATATATATATATATATATATATATATATATATATATATATATATATATATATATATAGTGACATATATATAATTGTATATTTACCTTTATTGTTCAAGATTTGGTCTTGAATTTGTAATTGTTCCATTCAGCACAAAACAGTGTCACTTTCGTATCAAATCGTCATAAAAGTACACTTTTGAAACACTCCTAAAATACTTGTGTTCAGGAAACTGAGAGGTCATCTAGCCTGATTTTCTTTCTCTAGATTTCTTAGTGTTCTCTGTGACCTTGGCGTGGATGAGGCAAGGAACAAGGAAAACGGACGCCGCGCATATCAATACGGCCAATAATATTTAAATTCCCAACGCACAATCCACCAAGTATGAATGTAGGGTATATTATAGGGAAACGAACAAAATCGACTGTTTTCACACAAAAATTAAAATAAACACATTGCTTTCAAGAAAATTATTGAACATATTGAATTGAGGTGGTTTGTCCCTCATCATTTTACTGTTTACTTTCCCGCTGCGTGAACTCCTGTTTATTCAACCCGTTGTTTTGGATAGCATTGCGGCCGAGTCATAAATCTGATCATGACCTTATAAGTTAGGCTGTTATTTCTAAATTTTCCCAGCAGCTAAATCTGTTATCTATCAAACCTAAGAGCATTGGAAGAAATTCTGTGGATATTCTCAGATGTAGCTTTAGACTGAATTTAATCAAAGTGCAATTAACGCTAATCTTTATATTACCCATGCGAGTATTGCGAGACAAATGATGTCAGCAGTGTTGAGGGAAGGATCAAAAACTTTTACAGATTGTAAAATCAAAGCCTCAAAACGTAGTTTTCAGGGAACAATTTTTTTTTTGGGGGGGGGGGGGGGGGGGAGCATGATTTCAATATCCTACGGGCTCAATAATAATAATGAATTTATAATGAAGCATATAATTATAGGAAATAAATGAGTTAACAATAAACACATTTAATTGTAACCCTTAATTTGATGGTAGAAGGTATAAATATGTCATAGGTTACTAATTTTACCCCATTTCATTGACCACGGAAGTAGTGCCAATTAAAAACACAGTTTTTCCCCCTTAAATATGTCTAATGATGTATACAGGTGGATTGGGCTGAATCTAGGGCATAGAACGGAGGGAGAGTGTGTGGTGAAAAGAATTAAAATTTAAAATATTGAGAAATGTTGCCTTTGAATGCTTAGTAGAAAGGGTGTAAATAGGTCGTGTTTTCCTTCTTCTCAAGGGGTAAGTGAAATATGCATCGTATTGGGTACATGTAACTCGCTGTGTCCTAGAGGGATTTGCACATCATGAATTCTCCTTAGATTCAGAAATATTTAAAGGCTATGATAAAAAAAAAAATCGCTAAATTCCAAGAAAATTTTAATTAATTTTAGATAAAATTGAAATAAATTCCACATGCAAAAATGTAGAAGAATGCGTGGTAGCAAAATAACTAATCATATCAAAGGAAATGAATGCTAAAAATTATCAATGACATCCGAAGAATATATTTGTAAAAGTAATTGTTTTCCTTAGATCCACCTCTCCAAGATTCTGCCATCAATTGTTCCAAATCTCTCTTAGGGGAATATCGGTGATTAGCGTTAATTGCACTGGTATTGAGTTCAGCTCACAGCTATATCGGACGGGATTTCTTGGGGTGCATAAGCTGCCCTCTTTGAATATGGTGATTTTTTAAGGTCATTGAATTTCATTCCATTATACTAAGTTACTTGTTTTACATGTACTCTACTGCAATCGCATATGCATAATTCATTCAAGTGGCAATAATTATTGCACTGTTTTTGTTTTTTGTTTTTGTTTTGTTTTTGTTTTTTTTTTTTTGTTTGTTTTTTTTTTTTTTTTGGTTTTTTTTTTCTTTTTCAAAATTTAACAAAAATCATGAACAGTTATTCCTTTCCTAAGAAAGTTCATCTATCTATGCTGCTACTCCTTTGAGTTAAAAACGAAAAAAATAAATTAAAAAAATAGATATTAAAAAAGCAATATTGAAAGAACTTTATTCCGAATTTAAAAAAAAAAATGATTTATGAGTACATCATTCTTAACATTAAAAAAAACCCTGTACATTCTTTGTGTATTTCTTTATATTTTGTAATACCATGCTAAGCAATAAAGTGTAAAAGAATTTTTTTCTTCTAAATTAATTGACTGAATTGCATGGCGACTTCTGCAGGATGGGCGATGCGATATCATTGCCTTTGAGTACTAAAGCATACATGCTGAGCACACATTGCTACTAATCGTTAACTAATGGGTTGAAAATCTGATAGCCATCTATACTTGGCTGCGCGGGTTGTTTGGTATAACGTGGAATAGAGAAAGTCATTGTAAACGATACGTTTTTGAACTAAAATAGAATGACCTTGACTATGACAATCGCAATCATCTCGGACCTTTCCGGCATAGTCGATTGTCGAAAATGTCTGCTAAATAACAATTCTGTTCTTTGAAAATTTTCATAAATAATTTTGCCTATATGTGCAGTGTTTAAATATTCAATTATTAAAATTAATCACGAAAATGTTATAATAAGAAGGTAGATGAGATTAATACTCGAAAACCACTCGGGAATTCCTTTTTTCTTCTTTCTACTTATCAAATGTACGATTGCCGATATGAGCTTGTTTAAAATAATGGTACACGGCCTTTACCATGTATACATAAGGTTTTATTTTTTTTTTTATATACATGTACATTTCTCTTAATCTGTACATATACGCACTGTACATGTATACAAAATACAACGTGTTATAATTTCGGAAAAAGACATGTAAAGATAAAAATATAAACAGAAGTAGATAGATTTCGACACTGTAATTATGATACATGAAAAAAAATCTTATCTTTAATTTTTTTTGTCTATCATTCTTTCATTAATTTTTGCACTTGACATCCGATACTCCGCAAAGAATACAGCTAGGAAAGGTAGACACCGGCATATAGAAAGTAAATAGAAGATGGATATTTTTTTCTTTAATTTTTAAAATGATGTACAATATATTCGAGTTTTAAAGTCAAGAAGACGTTCTATCAATATTGCTTTTCATTAGCTATTTTATAGTTTATTTTTCTCTTTTTCAACCTAAGATTGTGTCAGTGTAGAAAGATCAACTGAAAAAAGAATAACTGTTCATAATTTTTTCACATCTTTGAAACCACATATTTTGTAAAGTAATAATAACTGCCACATGAATAGATGATGCAATTGCAGTAGAGTATATGTAAAATGTCACCAAGTTTTAAGGAGGGCAACCTGTGCTTTTTATAGATCAAGATATGGATGCTGAGAAAATGGAGAAATTATCTTAACTTAGGTCAGTTTTATGACATGGCCGCAATGCTATCCAGTAAGAGGGTTGATTAACATCTGGAATTCACGCAGCGGAAGAGTAAACAGTAAAGTAATGATAAATAGATCACTTCAATTTCTCTCTCGCAACCACCCATTGATAAACTCATTTTCCTTGAAAGCAATGCGTATAGTTTATTTGTCCGTTTCCCTGTAATATACACTACATGATGAATATAGTGAGTTGCGAATTTAAATATTATTGGCCGTATTGATATGGCCAGCGTTCATTTGCCTTGTTCCCTGGCTCATCCACGCCAAAGGTCACGCAAATTAGGGAAAGGAAACCAGGCTTGATGACCTCTCAGTTTTGTGCACGCAAGTACTTTAAGAGTGTTTCAAAAGTGTACTTTTATCGACGATTCGATACAAAAGAGACTGCTTTGTGGTGGAACTGAAATACAAATTCAAGTCCAAATCTTGAACAATCAAGGTAAATATACAATTTTATATATGTCACGATATATGTATGTTTTAGGAAGTATCTGCATTTGAATTCGTTCCTTATCTACAATTCCAATGCCCAAGCATAAGGATTTCGGAATTTGGTTGCTTTCTTTATTAGTGAAATAACTGAAGCTGAAATGTTAAACACCTTAACCAACATTTAGGTTGTAGTAAAACTACTCTTTCACTTCCCCTTAAAAAACGTCCATGATGGACCTAGAGGGCATCAGTAATACATGTAATTATATGTCCTGTCTGAACTTTTCTTTATTACAAATACAATACATAGTAAGTCCATTTAACTTTTTTGATTATCTTACGATTTAGACCCATATCACGCATGAGCATCATTCTCAAAAGAAACTTTTATAAATGTATGTGTGTATATGAATGTGTGTTGGGGGATCTTTAGATGAATGCAATTTCCATACAATATAAACAAAAAGACTGTTTTACAAAAATTCGGAGCAGGCACCTGCTGCTCTTGATCTACTCTAGTGCGCAATATTAAACCAGTCATATCTGTCAAGAAATCATATATAAATACCTAAGGCTTTGGGAAATTGAAGTTTATGAGACTTAAAATTTTCATCCATAGGGAGACTTTGGTTTGGTTCAGAAAATGGTTGCCAGATTGCCTTCGGAAAATGCACTCTACAATCTGTCTATTGTATCAGCCAAGAGAAAAGCATAGTAGTGACACCTTGGTCAAAGATAGTAAAGGAGGACGCTGTTTAAACAAAGAAATCGTATTTTTTTAACAGAGAAAGAAAAATGCCAGAGATTTTTTTAAAAATGTTTTTGTATGTCTTTCTATGTTTAGAAGGCATAATATTATGTTAACTTTAATATTTAGCTATTCCAGCTTGCATGATATTTAGATAAAAGTATCGTTTGTAATATAAAAATAATATATTATTCATATTCTTTGATATGAAATTCACCCCGAGTCTTTTTGTTATCAAGATGTAATGTATGCTTTTTTCTGTAAACAATATATACAGGATTAATTTCTTTTATGAGAGGAAATTTACCTTGAAAAGTTCCTCTTTTTTCAAAAAGTTATATTTGTTTCATTTTGTGAATTATATAAACTGTATCAGTGATATTCTTTGCTGGGGGGTGGGGGGTTGGGGGGGGGGGTTTACCCCGTAAAGTCTTGCTATCATCGAGTTGCAATGTTTGTTCATGCTTTGAATAATATATGCTGTATTATTGATACTCTTTGGGGAGGATTTACCCTGTACATACTTGCTATTTTCAAAGCGTAATGTTTGCTTTTTCTAATTATGATGTAAACTGTATCAGTAATATTTTTGAGAGGAAATTTACCCCGTAGATTTTTACTACTTCCAAGATATTGCGAAGCATAAATTTTGTATCAGTCATATCCTTTGGGGGGGGAAATTTACCCCCTAAAGTCTTGTTATCTAAAAGATGGGTGTTTTTGCTTTGAAACACTGTATATAAATTGTATCAATGTTATTTTTCAGAGGAAATTTACCCTGTAGAGTTCTGCGATTTTCAAAGTGTAATATTCGCTTTTATAAAAGTATTGAATACTATATTAGTCATCTTTGGGGGGAAATTTACCCCGTAAAGTCTTACTTTCTAAAAGATTGGTGTTCTTGATTTGAATTAATAAAAATAATGATGGGTGTTTTTGCTTTTGATTACTGTATATAAACTGTATCAATATCGTCTTTGAGAGGAAATTTACCCTGTAGAGTTCTGCGATTTTCGAAGTGTTATGTTCGCGTTTTCTACGTATAAGATAAACTGCATCAATAATATTTTTTGAGAGGAAATTTACCCTGTAGATTTTCGTTACCGCCAAAATATTGTGAAGCATAAATTCTGTATCAGTAATATTTTTTGGGGGGAAATTTACGCCGTAAAGTCTTGCTTTCTAAAAGATGGATATTTTTGTTTTGAAATACCGTGTATAAACTGCATCAATGTCATTTTTGAGAGAAAAATTACCCTGTAGATTGTTGCCATCTTCACGATGTTTGCGAATTAGAAATACTGTATTTGTGATTTTCTTTGAGGGGAAATTTACCCCGTAAAGTCTTGCTATCATCAAGATGGTTGCTTTTGCTTTCAAACACTGTATATAAACTGAATCAATGTCATTTTTGAGAGGAAATTTTCACTGTAAAGTTCTGCGATTTTCAAAGTGTAATGTTCGCTTTCATAAGAGAGTGAATACTGTATCAGTGATATTCTTTGGGAGGAAATTTACCCCGTAAAATCTTGCTATCTACAAGATTGGTGTTTTTGCTTTGAAATACTGTGTATAAAATGTATCAATATAATTTTTGAGAGAAAAAGTACTCTGTAGATCGTTGCCATCTTAACGATGTTAGCGAATCATAAATACTGTATTAGTGATTTTCTTTGGGGGGAAATTTACCCCGTAAAGTCTTGCTATCATCAAGATGGTTGCTTTTGCTTTCAAACACTGTATATAGACTGCATCAATGTCATTTTTGAGAGGAAATTTACCCTGTAGAGTTCTGCGATTTTCAAAGTGTAATGTTCTCTTTTCTATAAGAGTAGTGAAAACTGCATCAGCGATACCTTCTTTGGGGGAAATTTACCCCGTAAAGTCTTGCTATCTAAAAAATGGATACTTTTGCTTTGAATTACTGTAGGTTAACTGTATCAATTTAATTTTTGAGAGGAAATTTAATACCCTGTAGGTTTTTGCTATCTTTAAGATGTGAATCAGTGATTTTCTTTGAGGGGAAATTTACCCCGTAAAGTCTTGCTAAATTGTCAATATTTCCTCCAAATATTTACATTTCAGTTTATTTGTGACACTAGATCGTGTTTCCATAAGAAAAATGCTGATTTTTCACAATCTTTACAATAAATATCTTATAAAACTGTTTTTAGTTAGATTTTGTCAATACCTAAGGGCAAAATGCCTAAAACAGAAAAAAAGATTTTCTGTTTTGATTTTGGAATGCCTTTATTATTATTATTATTATTCTTATTTTTTAGACAAATTTTGTGCACGCAATATCTCGAGAACTATTCAGTAGTTTTCATCTTTAAGGGATAATGCGATATAAAATCCCATTGTTACATTTGAAAGAGTTTTGGAGAAATTCGCTTCCGGTTCCAAGTTATGGACATTTTTTCTGATTTTAAAATGAAATTTTATCCGCGCGAGATCTAAAGAACGGCTAAAGATATAAACTGGAGACTTGTTGGAGAGCATAGTACGACTTCTAAACATGCGGGTTTGCCTTTTCGTGCGTCGTGAGTACTTCCGGTCGCTACCGGAAGCGAATAAAAAAAGTCAATTTTTTCAATTTTTACGTTCTTATATATTTTTATTTGATTTTAAGAGGGATAATAGAGACTCTTATTCTAATGTTTAATATATAATTTGTTTTTAAAATTATCCACCAGAAGACATTTTAAAAATAATTTTTTTAGACAAATCTTGTGCACACAATATCTCGAGAACTATTCAGTGGTTTTTCATCAAACTTTCAGGGATAATGCGCTATAAAATGCCATTGTTACATTTGTATGAATTTTGGAGAAATTCGTTTCCGGTTCCAAGTTATGGACATTTTTCTGATTTTGAAATGAAATTTTATCCTCGCGAGATCTAAAGAACGGCTACAGATATGAACTGGAGAATTGTTGGAGAGCATAGAACATGGCTTCTAGATGTGCGGGTTTTCCTTTTCGAGCGTCGTAAGTACTTCCGGTCGCTACCGGAAGCGAATTAAAAAAGTCAATTTTTTCAACTTTTACGTTTTTCAATATTTTTCTTTGATTTTAGTAGGGTAATATTTCTTTATAGATGCAAGATACTGAACATAATAGGTATCAGATTCCTTGAGCGTCATATGGCGAGACGTGTATTGTTGCTAAACATTCCAGTCTTTTCATTAATGTGTTACTAATTGAAATAGTCCACTTTTGGGGTAAAGAGGAATATAAAATGTGTAAGAAAACAGCGCTGCCTTTATATTACTTGCCCGTCTACGATTTGTTATAGGTAGAGTGTGATAAATAAACATTCTTAGGCTCGAAAATCAGGCTATAGCAACATATTTTTTTTTTAATTTCATTAAAGCTATCACGTACACTTATTCAATTGAAGACACATTTCAAAGAAAAGGTGTGAAGATTTACTCGTGACGTTTGGCGCGAAATAATGCATCTTGACCCGCCTTTCACAAATGGTCTGATGCAGCAGTGTAGAAGTACATAAAAAGATTACACGGACATGTCTGTATTTGGAATTGCATAGAATAGAAAGTTGAATGCGTAAAGAATAAAGGAAGTAAACACAATAGTTTTTTTTTAGTTTTTATCTGTAACAGATTATTTTCTCTGCTATCAGTTATTGTTAAAACTCAAGTAACAAATCCGATGTAAATCTACTAGCACTTGCACAAAATTTAGCTGGCTAGTTTTCATCCTATAATTCCGCACTATGAGAAAAAAAAAATAACCTGCCTGACACTCGTTACTTCAGGGAATGAGTGCAAGGTAAACATCGATGATGGCTGGTACATTGCGCTAGTGTAGTGGTTTTAATATTAAAGAACAAGATTCACTTAAGGCCTTTTTTGGAACTGTGAATTTCAGAAAAACTGAAACTGTTTGGTTTTAGTTGACAATGCATTAAATATCATTTAGACCTTTGATGACTGCGTATCTATCAAGAATGACGTAATTTTCTGGCTAGCCTATGTATTAAGACGTCATGAAATGCGTCATTTTCCTCGTATCCTGAAAATCTCTACAAAACAGCCAATTTTCAAACCGACATTTCGATATTTAATATAGGACGTAACCTCTGATCCTAAATATGCAACTATTAAATGACAGAACTATTTCTGAGGATTACAAAACCTGTTTTAATTTTTAGATCAGAGGATGCGCTCATATTATTTCTCTTCTTTCTTTTTTAAACTAAAACTTGCATCACTTTATTGCATCTCTTTTGCTGTTTTGAAATATGTTAGATTCCAACGGAAATAAAACGTCAACTTCCGGTCTATTTATCGGCAACAGTAAACGTCTGAAGTCTAAAACTTTCATGACTGATAGTCAGTCATCAGTTTATTGAATCGTGACAAAATCTTGTATCGCCGTTACTTCCGGTCGTGACAGGAAGTGATGCAAAAAAGGGAATGGTTAATGGTTAGCGCGTTGGATTTTTCAGGCTGACGACCAGGGTTAAATCTCCAGAGTGTCTGAATTTCTTTTATCACTTTTTCAGCTTGAGCTTTCCTTTTTTTCAGAATCGGACGGAAGACCTCTCATTGCTCGCAATGAGTTTCTAGTTTAGGTCTTCCGACTTCCTTCGGAAGACCTTATTGTTTTCCGTCTGTTTTCTATTATTATTAGGGTCTTCCGTCTTCAGCGGAAGACCCTTCTATTATTCTTATGTTTTTTTTTCAATTTTCTTCTTATTATTCTTTTTTTCTGCACAAATTTTGTGCAGACGATTTCTCAGAGATGGATTGAAGGATTTGCATCAGATTTTCAGGGTTGGTGCTAAGTTATCTGAAGTTAATTTCGGCTAAAAAAAATTTTGAAAATCATTTCCGGTCGAAAGTTATCGCCCTTTTAATAAAATTCAGAGGACCTCCTTGTCTGTGATGGAACTCAAAAACGGCTTAAGCTAGAGCGCTGAAATTTTCAGTGACGATAGAGGACATGTTGCCATTTTGCACCTGGGTTTAGATATTTTCCGGAAGTGTCTAGTATGGAAGCTCGGTAGGGGTCAAAATTTAGGACACGAATCATGAGTGAATTTTTGAGACATTTTGTATCATATCTTTAAAAGCATAAATATTTTGTTAAAGCATACTGAATAATATTTGTGCAGAATGAGACGATCTTTAACATGATATCAAGAAAAAAGGGCTGACTCATCATATTAGGGGCCGAGAGGGGCTAAAAGTAATAAATCAATAACTCTTTAACGATCAATATTTTGGTATACATTACTGAAGCAAAAATGTTTATCTTAACAATTTACAACTATATATTCTAATATTTATGTCATATGTTACATAATTAGGGGCCATAAGGGACCAGAATGCCAAATCTTTGGCACTCTATATCTCGAAAGTTTGAAATATTTTGATAAGCAATATTGAATAAAAGATGTTGAAAATAATGTTCTAAACAATATGTAACCTTTCGATTTTTGCTAAATGTCTCCATTAAGGAGTTGAAGGGCTGGCCCCTAAATATATCTTTTGCATATATCTCGGAAACGAAAAAGAATTTCTGAATAGTTGTTGAACAAAAAGTGTTCAAAATCATAAGAGCTTAAAAATGATATGAAGAAGAAGGGGCTGGCCCCTCAAAATAGGTTCCGAGAGGGGCCAAAAGTCTTTTATCAATAACTCTTTAACGATTAATATTTTGCAATTCATTTCTGTAGCAAAAATGTTTATCATAACAATTTCCAACTATATATTCTAATATTTATGTCATATGTTACATAATTAGGGGCCATAAGGGACCAGAATGCCAAATCTTTGGCACTCTATATCTCGAAAGTTTGAGTATTTTGATAAGGAATATTGGATAAAAGATGTTGAAAATAATGTTCTAAACAATATGTAACCTTTCGATTTTTGCTAAACGTCCCTATTAAGGAGTTGAAGGGCTGGCCCCTAAATATATCTTTTGCATATATCTCGGAAACGAAAAAGAATTTCTGAATAGTTGTTGAACAAAAAGTGTTCAAAATCATAAGAGCTTTAAAGTGGTATGAAGAAAAGGGGCTGGCCCCTCAAAATAGGGGCAGAGGTGGGCCGAAAGTCATTAATCAATAACTATATAATTATCAATATTTTGTAATATATAACTAAAGCGAAAAAGTTCATCTTCACACTCTTTAACTGTATAACATGGTGTTTACATCATATATTATGCAATAAGGGGTCATTAGGGGTCAGATTGCATAATCTTTGGCGCAATACATCTTGAAAAGGAAGAATATTTTGATAACCAATATTGGACAAAAGGCGTTCAAAATAATATTCTTAATAATATGCAATCTTTCAATTTTTGCTAAACATCCCCATTTAGGACTTAAAGGGCCGGCCCTTAATATTTCTTTTTATATATCTCGGAAACGAAAAAGAATTTATGAATACTTGTTGAACAAAAAGTGTTCAAAATCAAGGAAGCTTAAAGATGATATCAAGATAAAGGGCTGACCACTCATATAAGGGGCCTAAGAAGGGCCGATAGTTTTAATTGATAACTTTTTAATGATGAATATTTTGTTACAAATTACTGAAGCAAAATTGTTTGTCTTAACAATTTATTTATATCACTATTTTTTAACGAAAATCTCAGTCATATTCTTATTATCTCATCTTATCGAAAATCGGACGGAAAACCCACTCGTTGCTCGCAACGAGATCGCATCTAGTTATTATTATTATTATTCTTTTTTCATAGTACGGCCGATATCTCAGCTGTGAGTGGACGGATTTCAAAGATTTTTTCAGGGAAGATGCATCGTAAGAATATCTCCAGACGTGTTTTTCATTTTTTGAGAAATCACTTCCGTTCGCGATTTTTGGGGAAATTTGTTTTTTTTTTTTTAATGGAATTTTGTCCGTTAATTTTCTCGAGAACGGCTAAAGATATGAAATTGAAACTCACTGACGTGATAGAGCATCAAATGGAGATATGGTGATCGACCTTTATTTTTCGTCGTTCGTACTTCCGGTCGCGAACGGAAGTGAATTCAAAAATTTAAATTTGCAACTTGTTTGTTTTTCAATATTTTTCTTTGATATTTACAGGGTTAATAGACAGTCTTCCAAGAATTCTATGTATGGTTTCATAATTTTGATTGATGCATTTATTGCAAAAATATGACCGATTCAAACTTTCTCGTATGTATCGGGTTCGAATCCTGCTGGGGCGGGAGATTGTTTCTCCCTTTTTTCAGTTATAAATAATATTTTTCTCCGTGAAGACATGTATGATAGTTTTGGCTTATTTTTTAAAGCTTTGTTAACAGAGATTCTACAGAAATCCTTTAATAATCATGATCTATGTTGAAAGACTGTGTTACATAAACGCAAACGAAAAATACCTTCAATAAAGTATTAAATAAAGTGAGATAGCATAGCGTTCTGGAGAAAAGTTCGGTCGGAAGACCACTTGTTGCCCTAGCAACAAGAAACGCATCTAGTTATTATTATTAAGGTCTTCCGACTTCCTTCGGAAGACTTTATTGTTTTCCGTCTGTTTTCTATTATTATTATTAAGGTCTTTCGTCTTCAGCGGAAGACCTTCTTGTTTTTCTTAGGTTTCTTTTCCACTATTTTTTGTTATTATTATTATTGTTTTTTTTTTCTTACCGATTTTGTGCACGCGAGTTCTCGGAAACGGCTCTTTCGATTTTCATGAAACTTACAGGTCTGATAGAACATTAAAAAATCTAGATGTATATCTTTTTGTTTTGATGACGTCACTTCCGGTTCCGAGCTTTCCGCGATTTAGTGAATTTCGGAGGGTCACTTTGTCCGGCCGTTTCCTCAAAAGCGCTTCCTGGTAGAAGCATGAAATTTTTCAGCGATGATAGAGCATTATGTGTAGATGTGACATACGCATTTCTTTTTCCCCGGAAGTGCCGCACGTCGGCGCTCGCTATGTCCCGAAAAATGTCCTATCGGGATTTTTAAAATTTCTAACACTTTTTCTACAATATCTTTTTACCTGTAAATATTTTGTTAAAACATATAGAACAAAGGTTGTGTAGAATGTTACGCTCTTTCAAAGGATATCAACAATAAGGGGCTGGCCCCTAAAATTAGGGAACTAGAGGGGCCAAAAGTGTTTTCCTGATATCTCAAAAAGTATTGAGAATTTGTATAGCATCATAGAAGCAAAGTTGTTGAAAATGACAAGTAGCAGCTAAAGAGATCATCAAAAGTCGTCAAAATGACGTCACTTCCTGTCACACCGGAAGTAATGGTAAATGGCTCATTCTTGCTCATATGACCGTAGATGTCTCTCGATCTCATCTCCTTGAAATTAAGACGGAAGACTTATTTGTTGCTTTGCAACAAGCTCGTCTAGTTATTATTCTTTTTTCATAATACGGCCGATATCTCAGCTGTGAGTGGACGGATTTCAAAGATTTTTTCAGGGAAGGTGTATCATGAGAATATCTCCAGACATGTTTTTCATTTTTTCAAAATTCACTTCCGTTCTCATTTTTTGGGGAAATTTGTATTTTTTAAATGGAATTTTGTCCCCTAATTTTCTCAAGAACGACTAAAGATATGAAAGGAAAACTCACGGACATGATAGAACATCATATATAGATATGCTGATCGACCTTTATTTTTCGTCGTTCGTACTTCCGGTCGCGAACGGAAGTGAATTCCAAAAGTCTAATTTTTCAACTTTTTTGTTTTTCAACATTTTTCTATGAAATTTACACGATTAATAAAGAGTTTCATAGGGAGAATAAATATATAATTTGTTATAAGATTGATCAACTCATACTCTAGATATTCGTCATTTTTCACTTCGAGGCGGTGGTCCTTGCTAGCGCAATGGTTAGCATGTTGGCTTTCACGCGGGCGACCCCTGTTTAATCATCAGAATGTCCGTATAACTTACTTTTTCAGCTTAGATATAACATTTCATCTTCAAAATGATGTCTGGTATTTATTCTTATATATATTATAACATTTTATTACATTTCCTGTAGGAATACAGCTACAGATACCAGGAATACATAAAGTAAAACTGTTACATTTTGAGAAAGGTGTCTGCTTCTCTCATGACATGATATGGCTGATTCAGACTGGAGGCAATTTTTTTCGTTTCCTCTCTCTTTTTTCAATTAAAATAACGTTTATTTTTCGTACTTTTCACCGACGTTTTAAAGGTTTGTTTTAACGAACTTTATTGAAAAAACTTGTAATAATGATGGTTTATTCTTGAAAACTTGTAGTACTTAAATACATAAGAAAATATGACATTAAGGTATGTTTCCATTGAAATATTGCAGCATATTTTTTTTCAGCGAAGAATCGGTCGGAAGACCACTTGTTGCCTTAGCAACAAGCACGCATCTAGTTATTATTATTCTTTTTTCATAGTACGGCCGATATCTCAGCTGTGAGTGGACGGATTTCAAAGATTTTTGCAGGGAAGATGCATCACAAGAATATCTCCAGATGCGTTTTTCATTTTTTCGAAATTCACTTCTGTTCGCATTTTTTGGGGGAAATTTGTATTTTTTAAATGGAATTTTGTCCCATAATTTTCTCAAGAACAATAAGAGATATGAAAGTGAAACTCATGGAAATGATAGAACATCACATGTAGATATTCTGATCGACCTTTATTTTTCGTCGTTCGTACTTCCGGTCGCGAACGGAAGTGAATTCAAAAATGTTAAATTTGCAACTTTTTTTTTTTTTAATATTTTTCTTTCAAATTTACAGGGTTAATAGAGAGTCTTCTACAAATTCTATGTATGTTTTCATCATTTTGATTGATGCATTTATTGCAAAAATATGACCGATCCAAACTTTCTCGTATGTTGCGGGTTCAAATCCTGCTGGGGCGGGAGATTGTTTCTCTCTTTTTTCAGTTGTAAATAATATTTTTCTCCGTGAAGACATGTATGATAGTTTTGGCTTATTTTTTAAAGCTTTGTTAACAGAGATTCTACAGAAATCCTTTAATAATTATGATCTATGTTAAAAGACTGCGTTACACGAACGCAAACGAAAAATACCTCCAATAAAGTATTAAATAAAGTGAGATAGCATAGCGTTCTGGAGAAAAGTTTGGTCGGAAGACCACTTGTTGCCCAAGCAACAAGAATCGCATCTAGTTATTATTATTATTTTTATTCTTTTTTCTTCTTACAAATTTTGTGCAGACGATTCCTCGGAGATGGCTCGTTCAATTTCGTTTAAATGTTTATGGTAAATGTGTTGGCATCTCAAGTTAATTCCAGCAATTTCGTTAAGGGATATTTACTTCTGCTCGGAAGTTATCGCCCTTTTATAAAAATTTAGAGGACCTCCTTGTCTGTGATGGAACTCAAGAGCGGCTTAAGCTAGAGCGCTGAAATTTTCAGTGATGATAGAGGACATGTTGCCATTTTGCACCTGGGTTTGGATTATTTCTGGAAGTGCCTAGTATGGAAGCTCGGTAGGGGGTCGAAATTGAGGACACGAATCAGGAGTGAATTTTTGAGACATTTTGTATCATATCTTTTAAAGTATAATTATTTTGTTAAAACATACTGAACAATATTTGTGCAGAATGAGAAGATCTTTAACATGATATCAAAAAAAGGGCTGACTCATCATATTAGGGGCCGAGAGGGGCCAAAAGTATTAAATCAATAACTCTTTCACGATCAATATTTTGGTATACATTACTGAAGCAAAAATGTTTATCTTAACAATTTACAACTATATATTATAATATTTATGTCATATGTTACATAATTAAGGGCTGTCAGGGGCCAGAGTGCCAAATCTTTGGCACTCTATATCTCGAAAGTGGGAAATATTTTGATAAGCAATATTGAATAAAAGATGTTCAAAATAATGTTCTGAACAATATGTAACCTTTCGATTTTTGCTAAATGTCTCCATTAAGGAGTTGAAGGGCTGGCCCCTAAATATATCTTTTGCATATATCTCGGAAACGAAAAAGAATTTCTGAATAGTTGTTGAGCAAAAAGTGTTCAAAATCATAAGAGCTTTCAAGTGGTATGAAGAAAAAGGGGCTGGTCCCTCAAAATAGGGGCCAAGAGGGCAAAAAATCTTTAATTAATAACTCTCAAACGATCAATATTTTGCAATTCATTACTGAAGCAAAAATGTTTATCTCAACAATTTCCAACTATATTTTATGATATTCACATCATATGTTACATATTTAGGGGCCATAAGGGGCCAAAAGGCGAAATCTTTGGTACTCTATATCTCGAAAGTGGGAAATGTTTTGATAAGCAAAATAGAATAAAAGATGTTGAAAATAATATTCTAAACAGTATGTAACCTTTCGATTTTTGCCAAACGTCCCCATTAAGGAGTTGAAGGGCTGGCCCCTAAATATATCTTTTGTATATATCTCGGAAACGAAAAAGAATTTCTGAATAGTTGTTGAACAAAAAGTGTTCAAAATCATAAGAGCTTTAATGTGGTATGAAGAAAAAGGGGTTGGCCCCTCAAAATAGGGGCTGAGATGGGCCGAAAGTCTTTAATCAAAACATTATTAAATGATCAATATTTTGTAATATATTACTGAAGCGAAATAGTTCCTCTTCACACTCTTTAACTACGAGGGGTGATCAAAAAGTTCGCGAACTAATTGAATTACTTCTTTAAAAGAAATAAAATGAAGATTCAGTGTTTATTATTTTTTAAAGTAATCCTCTCCGATTTTAATACACATCTGCCATTGTTCTGCCCATGCGCGAATCACGTGATCCAGGCAGTCACGTGACATGCTCCGAAGCAGTCTGTTCAGAGAAGCTAAAAGATTTTTCCGAGTCTTATATTTCTTACCATGCAAGTTATTTTTTATAACAAAAACAGTCCGTCTGTCAGAAATGGCCAAATCTCGGCAATAGAATGGGTGGATAAGGATATCCCTTCCCACAATTACAGTGCTTCTATCCTATAAGTTGACAATCCTATCCTATCCTATCGTGAATCCTGCATCCACAATCCTATCCTGTGATTTCAGTCTAATCCTATCCTATCCTATCCTGCTACTTTCAGTTTTTTAATATTTAGGAGTTAATTTGACAAAACAAAAAAAATAATAAAATGACCATAATATAAAAATCAGTTATAATTATGGATTTTATTTAATGTTTAAATGATAAAACAAAATCGGGATCGACATCCATTAATTCCCAACACCCCGCACGAATTAATTTTCGAGTACCCAGTTAAAATGTAAACAAAGGGACTGTAATAAAACTTAGGCAAGTACTGATCTAGCTAACGTATAAAGAAAGTAAGCTTTCAAAATAATTATAGAAAAAAAATATAATCCGACTTTATTTTGATCTAATTTCACATACTAACGTTGATCGAGAGACGTCACGGTATTTGCGATATCTTTTCGAATTTATACACTTTGATAAATAAATGGGGTTAAAGTTAGAGAGGGGAAATCGTGGGAAAATGGGGGGGGGGGGGCAACAACTAAGACTTCAGATACTTTTCTAATGATATGATTATTAATAAGTAGACTAAACGAACAAAATTTAAGCTCTGATTATGAGAATCACACTATTAATGTCCATACCTTCATGCGGGGAATATAATTAATAATATAATGTAACTGTATAATAACCGTACCCGTTGAAAATACAATTTCTCTATACGTACTAAATAATGAAAAAAGGAAGATATGTTGGATGTTTTAACAGTTATACATGTATGTTTCACGCAAAACTCTATTTTCCCCTAAACTGTAAACTGAGCACCAAGAAAAATAATACATGTATATATACCTAACTTAGATTTTATTCATACTCATGTAAATCCAGAAAGAAGATACATGTACATGTATGACAAGACCATAAACCGAGAACAGACATTTAGAATATCTTGACTTTTATTTATTAAACATGTAAAAAATTATTTAAATGTATGATCAAAATTTGTTTTATATTCATTATTTAAAGTTTTTCTTGTTTGAGATGTTCAGTTCAGCATTGTTTGAATTTGAATATTTTACAAACATGCAAAAACTTAATCATGTTTGCTAATAAAAATCAAGATATTCAAAATGTTAAATTTTCTTATTTCACTTCACTTTGTTTTTAGTTTATGGTCAGTTCAGTGTCATACAAATGTATTTCAATAACCATATTTTTATGAGTGAGAATTTAATTTATGTTTAACAGAAAACATTTTCATAAATCTTCATAGTCAGATTGATTGACAGCAATAATTATTGCAGTGAACACAAACATATTCCTTCGAATTCTTTCTTATAAAACATGTATATGAATTCACAGTAGTTTCAGTATTTATAAGCCATATTTAAGTAAATTTGTTTTTGACCTTGACATTTGATCTTGAATGCTATTCAGGGTCTAAATGAGGAACAAAAATGCTTGACCAAGTTGACAATATTTATTCAGGGTAATTGCCTCTTCAGTGTTAAATATACATGTATATATTTTGGGCCAAATATATCTCATCTGCATTTTTTTTATCTACAATGTATAACAATTGAATGTTCCATTATGAGACAAATTCATCAGAAGTATACATGTATTTCAAGCTCACAGATACATGTACATGAAATCTGTTTAAATTTAAGTTTATCAATGTCTTTTTCCAATTGTATGATGTTTTACATGCATATGATTTCACCTGCTTGTCCGTCACTCAGATTGAATTACAAATGTCAAAGTTTGTGTCAAAGAGCTAGTCATAATTAACCGAACAGTTTCAAAATTGTCAACAATGCACAGAAAACAAACACTTCACTCACCGATCTACTTAATAAAAAACATCATGATTTCAGACTCTAGGGGGCTCTTGTACATTGGTTTGAACATCTTTCATATTTATTCCAGCAGCAGATGAGATGAACTGCAATATGTACAGCAGCAAATATGCAGGATCGGCCTAAAAAAAAATCATAACAATATATGCATATAGATTGTGCTATTTTGTCATATACATTATACATTAAAACTGTATTTTATTGTGATTATCTTTCTCATTTCATGTACGACTGGCTGAATTTTACCCTTTTCTCTCCCAGAGAAATGCATTTAAAGAAATCAAGTAAACTCAAATCTTATACTGCAACTTCATAGTCATATCTTAATTAAACAATCATAATTTACTTGTAAATTGTAATTCATTTCATCTCGTCAACTTGTTAACTAGTATGAGTACATTTGTTTGGTTTTTTTTTTTTTTTTTCTCTATTTTGAATTTTTCTGCTTGTATTAATCTATTTATATTTTTGTTTGTTTTCTTCTTTGCTTAAAATTTGAATAAGAAAAAAATTATGAAAATACATATAACATGATGATGACCATGATGACAAGAACAATAACACATTGTTTTCAGTTTTACTCTTTTTTCTTAAAAGAAGAAAAATCACTTATTCAGATAATCTACAGAAACTTCATCTCAACTCAGATAATGATATGTATGTATTATACTGATACCCATGCATAAACACATGTTAATAATCATACCTATTTTTTAGGTTTTTGCACCTTTCTGTGGAAAGACCTCTTGAAATGCTTATGTTTATTATTAGGTCTTTCCACCTTTCTGTGGAAAGACCTATTGATTTTCTTCTGTTTCTTATTATTTTTTATTATTTCTCCGCCGTGTGATTTTGAGTTTCAAGATTTATCGGGAAGATTTATAGTCCATGAGAATGTACTCCGTAAATTTTTTTTGCAGTTGACCCTGCGTATCTGAACTTTGATCCCTCTAGGAGTTATTACCCCTTTCACAAAAAAGCTTGTTATCACTACTCCTTGGAAACCGTAAACCATAGAGGTACGAAACCTTCACCAATGTCTTCGACTAATTGAGGGGACTTTTCAATCTTTTCATTGCGAAAGTATTCGTTGACCCCCTTTATGAGTTATTGCCCCTGAAAGTTTATGATGTTTACGAATAATTAAAAATTTTCAAAACCATAAGTTGTAGAGACATGGGACCAACTGCATAAGATTCATTGACCTTTGACATTAAAATATATGCAAAGGTCAAAGGTCAAGGTCATTCCAAAAATGAGAAATTAAGCTCTTTTTACAGCTCTTTTGTCTTTCAACATATACTATCTGTCTTTGCATCATTCATATGTACTCTTCAACCTATTTCAAAGATTTCATTCTTGTCCCCTAAACCTAACCCCTTTGAAAGTTATTGCCCCTTGTGCGAAAAACCTTGTTATCACTACTTCTCCGAAGCCGTAAACCGCAAAGACATGAAACCTTCACTAATGTCTTCAGGGTCTTTAGAAACAACTTCAATCTATTCAGTGTGAAAGTATCTGGTGACCCCTTATACATGTATGAGTTATCGCCCTTTAACGTCTTTGCGCTTAATATTAAACCTTATAACTTTCAAACTAAAAGTCGTAGAAGCATGGGGTCAAGTGCAATGTGACCCTTGACCTTTGACCTTGAATATTTGTTCAAGGTCAAAGATCAAGGTCATTTCAAATTTTTTTAAAATGTTCATTTTTTCTATCTATCAAGCCATTTATGGATTCTTTTTGTATAAAAATTAACTTTAGAGAGTAAAATATGAAAAATATGTGAAATTTAAAGAAGGTGGAAAGACCTCTAATTGTTCGAGAACAATTAGTCTACTAGTTATTAGGTCTTTCCACCTTTCTGTGGAAAGACCTCTTGAAATGCTTATGTTTATTATTATTATTATTATTATTATTCTTTTTCTTCCCGGACTTTTGAAACCGCAAGACTTATCGAAAAACTTTATAGTTCATGAGACTGGATATCAAAAGTTATTCCGAAAAACGACCCCCCGTATTTGATCTATGACCTCTTACGAAGTTATTGCCCCTTTTGCAAGAATAGCTTGTTATCGCTACTCCTTTGAAACCGTAAACCGTAGAGGTACGGAACGTTCACCAATGTCTTTGGCTAATTGAGGGGACTCTTCAATCTTTTCATTGCGAAGGTATTCGTCAACCCCTTTTATGAGTTATTGCCCCTGAAAGTTTTTGATGTTTACGAATAATTAAAAATTTTCAAAACGATAAGTCGTAGAGACATGGGACCAAATGCATAAGATTCATTGACCTTTGACCTTAAAATATATGCAAAGGTCAAAGGTCAGGTCATTCAATATATGAGAAATTAAGCTCTTTTTATATCTCTTTTGTCTTTCAACATATACTAAATATTTTTGCATCATTAAGAGAAGCTGTCTGTAACCATTGAGAATTATCTTTTAAAAAGTGGAAAGTGCAAAAATCACAAATCTGAACGAAACTTTCACACTTTTGTGCATAGTGATAGTAAATTATAAAAAAAAGTAAAAAATACGGGAATTGTGCATCATGTTACTATGGCAACGGAACGTACCCACAGATAATTCATTAGATGTTGTATTTTTCAACCTTTTCACAATTATTTTCAATAAAACAAATTCTCAACAATGAACATCGACAGGAAATTCGAGAAAACACATGGATAATTATATACATCTTTCAAAAATACATATATTCCTCCTTTTTCTTTCAAACGGTCATCAATGAAGGTCAGAAAAGAGCATTTATAACTTCTTTTCAGACATTATTTTTTCTGAGGCACAACGGGGTTATCATTAATTATACATGCCGTTTTTTAGACTGCTGCTTATGCTACCAATATAGTAAATAAAAACAGTTAAACAATTTACTCTTTTTTTGTAAAAGCTAAAAACACTCTACACTAGTTCCTTCTATTTTACTTAATGATTATCCCCCTTGATGCGAACTCTCTAGTATTAAAGGAAGAAATGAATAATCAGTGCTCAGCAGACCACCAGCAGACATCAACATCATGAACATGCAACAAATTTCCTGAAAGGTAATGTATACATAATTTGCAATTTTTCCTGCAAATCAAGTTTTCTCAGTTAGTTAATGGTGAAGTTAGAATCTGTGTAATAATTTCAAATTCATACAAAATGTTTTGATTTGCAGATGTCACACCTATATAGATATGTTTACATATCTGATATCAGCAGTCAAAAATCGATCATAATAAAATGCATGTCAGAGTATGAATATTGTATTTATTCAATACATTTATTACATATACACCATTTAATAAAATATTTTGATGATTTTGTTAAATGGATTAACTCACTGATTACTGAAAAGGGCTTATATCATCCCCTTATATGGCATGAGATCAATATCGTATTGTTTTGCATTTATAAACCCTGCATATTAAATTTGAACTTCTTGATCATCATTTAACTTGTTTGCAAATGTTACTTCCGAAATGAATCAAATTTTTGAGGAATTTTATCGCTTGTTTTCAGAATAATTACAAAAATGGATTTCCCATGTACATTTCAAGCAATATCAAGTAAAATATGTGGTGAAGGCAGGCTGAGGACATCAAATGAGACAGTTAAATGTAACATACTACCAATTTCTCAATGTAAAAAAGACATATGGGACCACCTTTTCAAGTTTAATTTATCGAAGGAAAATATACAAAATGAAGCTGATTTGCTAAGACTGCGGGGAGGCTTTTTTTGATCCAAATTTCAGCGTTACTGTTTGCCCTGTGCAAAGGGCAGAATACGGCACAGAATGGCGACGATCATCTTTATGCATGGTGCAGATTAAGTGTGGGAAGGGAGGAAGTAAAAAACCATATAAAGCTTTGGAGAAGACATCTGTCAGCATTGAACAAAGCAGATTTATATTTGAAAAAGACAATATGCTTATTCCTGTTGGCTCAGGTAAACTGCTGCTTCACAATTATTTTTATCTTATCAAAAATGTCAAGAATGCTATGAAGTAATTCAGACAAAAGTTGCTCAGATCTTTTAGTTTTTAAAGGATTTATTTGTTTTTTATTCTTTCATGAGAAAGTTATTTGTCACTTGTTACCATCAAGTCAACATCTTGTGAAACCTGGAAAACTTATAGATTACATTATTGTTTGCAAAAATATATTGATAATCAGTTATTTTCGTAGGAATATGTGGGAAGTGCAGAACAGAACTGCTTCAAAGAATGGAAGCTACAAAAGACAGTACTATAATGGTAAATATATTGCAGTGTACATGCATGTATACTAGTTACTATATAAATTACAATATATCATTATCAAATATATTGATTTCAATGAAGGTAAACGTAAATATGTACTGAGAAGTATTACACCACAACACACAACAATGTTAAAATCCTTTAATTAGAAACATCCCAAACTGAAATTGTTGAGCACACTATCAATTGTCAATTATGCATGTTTAAATTACACCACTGCTGTGTAAATGCAGAGTCCAGTTTTTTATTGTCTTTGAGCTTTACAGCTCATCCGTCAAACAAATACAGACCTGTACAAGTATAAGTCAACAGGGTTTGACATTAACTTTTATGAGCACTAGACCAGTCGGGCTACTTCCCATAATTTTTACTAGCCCTGACAATAAAATCACTAGCCCTGACCAAACTTGAAATTTTACTTTTTATTATGGGGAAAAAAATTGGAAAGCATACTTTAATAAAGATATCGTCTCTCGCACCTGTTAAGATATATTTCGACAGACTGTTCCATAGGTCGCAGGCCATTGAGTCGGGATAAGCGGGACATGCAAATATTATAAGCCTTAAAGAACACTCAACAAACTTTAATTAAATAATTACCCTAAATATAAATAAATTAAAGAATATATTATAGTATTATATATCAATAACTATTCATTCAAATTTACACTGAACGAAGCTAGTTTCGATCACGACTGGTCTATTACAGCCGAATTAAAAATAGCAATTGTGTCATGCGGGAAAATTTTCTTCTACTATGTTAACAATCAGACAAATAAGATTAAAAAAATTAGAATATTTATTTGAAAGACTGAATTGAGGGTTAAATTTATTTCAACCACACGACCAGTCGGTCTACATCACGAACATTTTACACAACCGGACCACTCATTTACCAGACTGGGTCGGTCGGACGTGCCTTAGTGTCAAACCCTGGTCAACTATGATATAGTCAGAGTGATATTCTCAAAGATATAAGATCAGTATCATCAAATGATAAGCTAAATTCATTGATGAAGAACAAATGATTACATTAATTGATTTTTATCTCACCTGAGCTATAAGCTCAAGTGAATTTTACTGATCACCTGTCATCTGGCATCTGTCTGTGAGTGTCTATAAGCTTTTCACATATTCAACTTCCTCTCCAAAACTACTCCATCAGTTTTGCCCAAATTATCATCCTTGAGTAAAGGGGATTCAAAATTTTTCAGATGAATGTCATGTCCCTTTCTAGGGAGAATAATCAAAGAAACAGTAAAAATAGAGAGAGTTTCTTAATCTTTTTCTAAAGAACTAGTATGACAACATGTATATTCCTTAAATTATTCCAGG